>NC_086159.1:1205000-1560866 GCF_035149785.1 Candoia aspera | reverse complement strand
TGGACCTTCAGATGTCGAATTTGACATTTTGTAGATTTTGAACTCTCTTCTGGGTATGCGTGTCTCCAGGTAGGGTTCAGTGAAAATGGATTCACAACTTTATGGGATGACTGCAACACTCTATTACCATTAAATCCAATTCTACTTCTTAAATCCATACTACTTCTTAACATTCTTATAGATCTACTATAAAAAAAACCCCTTCACTTTATTTATCAAACATAAATATATCTTTTTATGAGTACTTAAAGGATACTTCCATTATCAATATCAATATTGCCTAAAGTAACAATATCATCCTGGGCAGAGCATTCATCTTAATCACCAAACAACCATCCCAAGAAAAAATAATTGGAATTTATCCCACTTTGAAGTAAAACAAAACATCTCTTAACTTCTCATTCATTATTACATATCTTACATTTATACACAGTACTTTATCTGACTCCTCCATCTTTTCTTCTTCCAATCCGGGCACTCCCAATATTGTTTGGGATACTTTATTTATATTTATTTACTTATTTATTTATATTTCAAATCTCACTCAAAGAGTGTCTCTGGGCAGTTTACAATAAAAACAAGAATAAATACTAATTAAAATACAATAAAACAATGTTCTTAAATAGGTGGTACAGTATATTCCAAGGCATAGATGTTATAGGAGAGTTCCTGATCTATGGGAGCATCTTCAGGGTGCCAACTGTTAATATATTGTTTTCTACTACAGATTGGGGTTACTATGGTAACTAATCATTTTGGCCCGGTGAAGAGGTTGAATTTAATTGTCTCCTTTTCACGTCTTAATGGTTGCATCACCTGGGGGGGAAGAACTTGCCCGGACTTGTTTTTGTTTCTGTTTCCTTTTCTGTGCAGGCATGTAGAGTTGAGTTAAGCAGCTCTCACTGAGGGCCTGCAAGAATGCAGAAGCCTTTAAATATGTTTTGCTTTCTGTAAATAAAAAATATTTTTATAGAAATGCCTGGCGTGTGACTTTTCTGATCTCTCCTGGGCCAAAGGCTTTCCCAGCAATCTGCCAACACCAACCACTCCCAGGGTTGGTTACCCCTCCTCACACCCCACGCAAGTTGGCAGAGCCAGGTCTTCACCCTTTCCGGAAGTCCAAGAAAGGGGGGGCCTGCCTCCCCTCTGGGGGAAGAGTGGTCCATAGGGCAGGGGCAATGGCAGAGAACAGTCTCTTCCTGGGCCCTGCCAACTGACATCCTTTCATAGACAGTGTCTGCAACGTGCCTTTTCTGCCAGACTGGGTGGGACAGGTCGATGCAACGGGGGTGAGGCAGTCCCTCAGGTAGTCTGGGCCCATGCCATGTAGGTCTTTAAAGGTAATAACCAACACCTTGAATTGGACAAACTGGCACACAATGCAGCTCGCACAGCAAAGGTGTTATATGGGACGTCTTTGGGGCTCCTAAAACTGCTTGTACAGCCACATTCTGAACCAGCTGTAGCTTCCGGATACTCTTCAAGTGTAGCCCCATGTAGAGCGCATTGCAACAGTCCATACGGGAAATGACCAGGGCATGAGTGACTGACCAGAGGGCCTCCCAATCCAGGCAGGGCACAACTGGCACACAACACAAAGTTGCGCAAAGGCCCTTCTGGCCACAACTGCCACCTGCTCTTTGGGCAGCAGTTGTGAGTCCAGGAGGACCCCCAGATTCCACACTGGGTCTGTCTGGGGCAGTGCAACCCCATCCAGAACCAAAGGTGGTAAGTTCCTGGATACCTGGGAGCCCCCAACTCACAGCCACTCCACCTTACTGGGGTTCAACTTAAGCCTGTTGCTCCCCATCCAGACCCCTACAGCCTCCAGGCACCAAGAGGGGATGGCCACAGCTTCACTTAAGTCACTCGGGATGGGGATGTATAATTGGGTATCATCTGCATATTGATACCTCTTCCCATGGTGGCGGATGATCTCACCCAACAGTTTCATGTAGATGTTAAAAAGGAGTGGGAAGATTACTGAACCCTGTAGCACCCCACAAAGGACGGGCCATGAGCTGGATCTCTCGTTCCCTATTAACACCATTTGGGACCGGCCCTGGAGGAAGACTGTGCCACCCGCCCCCAACCCCCTGAGCCGACCCAAAAGGTTACCATGGTCAATGATATTGAAAGCCGCTGGGAGGTCAAGAAGAGCCAGGATGGATGCAATAACCCATCCCGCTCCCACCAGAGATCATCCAAAGTGTGACTAAGGCAGTTTCCACCCCATATCTGGGCCTGAAACCTGACTGAAAAGGGTCCAGATAATGCATTTCATCCAGGATCCTCTGGAGTTGCAACACCACCACTTTCTCAGCCACCTTCCCTAAAAAGGGGAGGTGGGAGACTGGACAAACATTGTCCAGTATGGTGGAATCCAGCTACAGTTTCTTGAGGAGGGGGTGCACCAGCGCCTCTTTACAGGTAGCTGGAAACCCTCCCTCCCTCAAGGAAGAATTCACCATTGCCCAGGCCCACCCACACATCACCTCCCAAGCTGACTTCACCAGCCAGGAGGGGCATGGATCTAACTGGCAAGTGGTGGCGCTCATCCTCCATTTTTTCTTCTTCCCATCTCGGCAGCCCCAATATTGTTTGGGATACTTTCCTCCCTATAACCCCCTGTTTCTATTCAGGGACCTCCCACAATTTTAAACCAAATTCCTTTTCCTCAAGCTCAAACAGTACAATCTTACCCTATTTTCTTTCTACCTCCAAATCTCTAGCTTCCATCTTGTTCCTTAGAAAGGGCACTCTGTCATTTAAGTATTCAACAATTTTTTCCAACTTCTGATCCAGTCTCTTTTCCAAATCTTCAGACTTGTTCTTTATAAATTGGATAACTTTAAGAGTAAACTCCTTGAAAATAGCTTTAAGAGGTTCCGTATTTCCAAATCCAGACCTTTGTCTTCTTCTCTGTGGTGGCCTGTGGCTCCCTCTCGTGTCCCAGAGTCAAGAGCATAGGCAAGATAAGCACGGTGGAGTTCTTGCTGCTCTCTGAGCCTTCTTGTTTTCTTGCATATACATAACGCAATAAAGTATGAATTGCAACCACGGCCTGTTTATGTTCCACACATTAGTTATCTAGTTTAGTAGCTACACTCCTTCGGACTGACAAGTTGGGGTATGACGTTCCATCAAGTGCTTCTCTAATGGAGACCAGATTCAAAAATCACTTCACTGACTCTGAAAACTCCGGCGAGGAAAACCAGAAACCAGCGGGAAACGGAGGGAGCCTGTCCTAAGTTGTGGCCAAGGCCAGGCTTAAACTAGTGGGTGTGAAGACCTGCTGGTAAGTGGACAGCGACCCCACATTGCTGTGGGACTGAGAATCTGAGCCCTAAAGGGGGGGAGGGCAAAGAGGGCCGCATGAAGAGGCTTTGTGATTTCTAGTAGCCCCCACAGCAAGCTAATCAGTCATTCTGGGACTGGCTTGGCTGAGAGATTGCAACCCCAGGGTGGATTGGAGGTCGGGAGAAATGGTATTTGCAGACGGAACACACCCAGGGCTGAAACCAAGTGATCTGCCCCAAGAAGGCGAGCTAATGGGACCGCTAGCGGAGGCTTGGGGCGGGGCAGCCATCGAGGCAGAAGCCAGCATCCCAGTGCGGTGCAGTGATCTCAGAGCGATGTTTAGCGAAGCCAGATGTGACCAACTGCCCCCCACAGAAGCTCCGATTGTGCCATAGAACTAATACCGGGGCCAAGCTATCAAAAACCAGGCTGTACCCGACGACCCAAACCGAGATGGAGGCATTACGAGAATTCATAGATAAGAACTTGGTGGAAGGTTCTATTCGGCCTGCGTCATCATCAGTGGTGGCTCCGGTACTTTTCTGGAAGAAGAAATATGGGTCCTTGAGGTTATGTACAGACTCGGGACCTCAATGTGGTGTGTACCTCCAATAATCACCCCATGCCCCTAATGAAAGACTTGCTAGCTCACCTCTCAAAAGGGAAAATGTTCACGAAATGGGACCTGAGGGAAGCCTACTTTCAAGTCAGAATACATGAGGGGGATGAATGGAAACTGGTTTTAACTGCCAGGAGTGAGATTCTTTACCGAGAGAGCCAAGCTGGGGGCGGGAGAAGACTGCAGCTGAGTTGCAGGAACACAAAGGCAGCTGGGGACCAGGACTCCCGGGGGAACATGCAGCCCTTAAGCCCCCAGGCAGAAAGTGATGTTGCTGTGTTCAGATAACACGTTCTTCTCAACTAAGGAAACCACGGGATGGCTGAAGTTGGCAGGCGGAGCCTGATTTGCTTCCCACAGGAGCCAGGATTGCAACACACCCATTTTAGCTAAGGCTGACACACTGCACAGACCCCCCCTCTTTTCAGATGACCTGAACCAGGAGGCTAAAATACCACCAAGCTGGAAGGAAGAAGGAAGAAGGAAGAGAACCACCATAAACTGGTGCCCCCTATTTCCAGTCCCCAGATTTGGTCCAGAAGAATACTGTGGTCAGCAGCATCAAAAGCTGCTGAGAGGTCAAGAAGCACAAGGATGGATGTATCACCCCCATTCCAGCTCTGCTGAAGGTCATCAACAAGCGTGACAAAGGCTGTTTCCATACTGAAACCTGAATGAAATGTGTTTAGGTAATCTGCTTCCTCCAGGGGAGTTGGACCACTTCTCGACACCTAAAAAGTGAAGGTTGGAGACATGACAATAGGTTGCCTAAAATCATTGGGCCAAAGATGGCCGCTTGAGGAGGGGGCACACCACCACCTCCTTCAAGGCTAGGCGGACCATCCCATCCCTCAAGTAGGCTACACAGAGCTTCTTTTGTAACTTCAACATCTTCAACCACACTCTGCTTTGTTTCTACACTTTCCAGCTCTTACTTTGCACAAATAGACCAAATAGGCCCACAGGGCTGAGAGAGAGTGACTGGCTCAAGGTCACCCACTTGGCTTTGTGCCTAAGGTGGGACTAGGACTCACGGTCTCAGTTTCTACCCTGGTGCCTCAACCACCACACCAAACTGGCTCTCGTTTTCTTTTCACTGGAGCTACCAAAATGCAGAACTTTGCATTTCTCCCCTTTAAGGTCCACCCTGTTCTTCTAGACTGCTCAAGAGGGCTGAGAACCTTTAAAATTAGTTCCCTCTCATCTAGAGAGATGTGGTGTCCCATAGAAGTGCTGTCCCCGGCTTGCATGGAGGGTCCTGTAGATGGTGTCCCACAGAGGTGGTGTCCCAGGGCTTGCCCAGCTGGGCAGCGAGAGGAGCAGAATGGAGCTGTGGAGCTTCACTCGGGCCCTGAATGTTGGCACTCCACTCTCTTCCAGGGCAACGGAAGTTGCATCAGGAAGAAAACATGGAATCCTACTTCAGAGTTAAATAGTGGGCAGCTAAGCCTTGAACAATATTTGAAATTCAAGTTGGGAGTCCCTTTGAGAGTCAGCCTATGAGAATGCAAGGCGGGTATTATCCAAAGTGGAATCTAATGGCATATAAAAATATTCTTTCTGAGCAAATGGTAAAGAAACAGACACCACAAATGAAAGCCAAGAATCTCACTTCCCTTTTATTTCCCACAGCAAAATTTAAGCTCTATTTTTCGATTTCTTCCTAGAAGGAGCAACTTTATCAGATAAATAAGGCCACTGAGCGCTCAGCTCTTCCTCAGTAGCACACTGAGAGCAATCCAACCTGCATGGCTCATCATCTGACACAATATTGCCCATAATATGATATTGTCTATTGTGGTTTCCTTGGTAAAATACAGGCGTGTTTCAGCATTGCCTTCTCCCATGCAGCATGAAATGAAGCCTTTTGCCGTTGTCACTAAGGTCATCGCCTCCAGCACCTTCCCCTTTCACTGTTGCCCCATGTGGGTGCCTGCTTCCTTTAGCGGGGCAGCTGGGATGACATTCATGCCTTGGGTCAGAGTACACACTGAAACTGTTTTTTGAAGACCCCCTAGCCAAAGCCAGGGCTAAGGAGGCACTCAAAGAGCTCACCCAAGGACCCAGGTCGGTAGCCGATTATGCCCTAGAATTTAAAGCTTTGGCAGGCAAGGTTCCCGACTGGTCCCAATCAACTCTCAGTGAGAAGTTTAAAGAGGGACTTAACCGGGACGTCCTCCGTTGGGCGCTGGGCAGAGATAACCCGGAGTCATTGTACGAATGGATCTGTTTGGCCGGGAAGGCTGAGCATGCCCAGCGCACCTACATGCAGACTCGACGGTCTGAGGAAACATCAGCCCTGATGCGAGGACCCCGAAGTGGAACAGCAGCAGCCCCGCCGAGCCACTGAGCAGGAGACGAGGAGAAGGATCGCTGCTATGCACGAGGGCAGTGCCTCCATTGTGGGAAAGGAGGCCATTGAGCCGCCGAGTGCCCGAAACTCAAGTCTGGAGAGTGAGCAATGAAAGCCATGGCTAAATCGCCCCAGATGTCATGCCGAACGACTGCAGCCAAGGGTGCCACTGACCTGGAAGATGACCTGTATTTCTACACAAAGGTTGAGGAGGCTGCAAAAGAGCCGGTGGGAAACGCCAGCCACCTGCCCTGAACGGCGCCCTGGGGCAGGTGGAGGAAGATGGGCATGAGGATGCTATGGTGAGTGCTGATTGCCCCACCCTGGCAGTGAAAGTAAAGCTGGGCTCCTGCACCCGAACCACGGAAGTTTGGGCTTTGGTTGACTCTGGGTGTTCGAGATGCCTCATCCACCCGGATCTAGTGACTGCACTAGACCTGCCCAGTTTCCCTCTCCAGCAGTCTTTGATATTCACCCAGCTGGACGGGTCAACAGCGGGGGGGGGGGGGGGGGGTCCGGCAACTCATTTCACTGGGACTGTGGCAATGCAAATGGGCAGCCACAAAGAGGCTTTAACATTCATTGTTGCGCCGGTTGGCAATCCCATGGTAATCCTAGGGATCCCTTGGTTAACTTGGTGAAACCCCTACATAAACTGGCAGTACCGAACCATTACCTTTAGCGATGGGTTCTACCAAGCCCCTCCAATCGGGAGACCCTGAGGTGGGGGGGGGGGCAGGGCCGCAATTGCGGTGCTGCGCCCTGCCTTACCGTGGCTCAAAGGGCTGCCAGACTGCTACCAAGACTTCACAGATGTTTTTGGGGAAATGGAGGCAGACCAACTGCCACCCCATCGCAAAACTGACTGTGCAATCGAATTGCTCCCGAACACGCAACTGCCTAAGCCGAAAATTTACCCAATGACTAAAAAAGAACTAGAGGCATTGCGTGAGTTCATGGATAAAAACCTGGCATGGGGGTTCATTGAAACTGCCAATTCCCCAGTAGGTGCGCCTGTGCTCTTCCGGGAAAAGAAAGATGGCACACTCAGACTCTGTACGGACTATCAGGGGTTAAATTCAGTCTCCCTATGTAATAAATATCCTCTCCCTCTAATGAAAGACATGTTAGCCCACCTGTCAAAAGGGAAAATTTTCTCTAAGCTCGACCTCCATGAAGCCTATTTTTGCATATGCATAAGGGCTAGAGACAAGTGGAAAACCACTTTTAATTGTCCCCTGGGCTCCTTCCAGTACAAAGTCCTCCCATTCGGCTTAGCCGGCACGCCTGGCATCTTCATGCAATTGATTAATGAAGTGTTACATGATCACTTAATTAAGGGGGTTTTGGTCTATTTGGACGATGTACTTATCTATGCTGAAACAGAGGAGGAGCATGAACGCCTCCTCAGACAGGTGTTGGGAAAACTAAGGGCAGCCAAGTTGTATGCCAAGCTGTCCAAATGTGAATTCCACAAAACCCAACTGGACGATCTGGGGTATCGAGTCTCTGATAAGGGGGTTGAGATGGACCCTGAGAAAATTAGGGCCATCCTAGCTTGGGAACGCCCTCGCACCCAAAGGCAGCTGCAAAGTTTCCTCGGGTTCAGCAATTACTACTGCCAGTTCATCCAGGGCTTCGCTGAAATTGCCCTGCCCCTCACAGACCTGCTTTGCACAAAGGGGTTGGGGGAAACACGCAAAGTAAAACACCCCAGGGCAGTGCTGAATTGGACTCCAGAATGCCAGGCTGCATTCGAGAAACTTCGACTTTCTTTACTGCTGAACCCATTCTGCAGCACCCTGATCCTGACCGCCCCTTTGTGGTCCAAGTAGACGCCTCTGACTTCTCCATTGGGGCTATACTGTTGCGAAAAGACTCTGACAACATCCTGAAACCATGCGCTTATCTGTCCAGGAAATTTTCTGAGACTGAGCGCCGGTGGCACTTTTGGGAAAAGGAGGCTTTTGCTGTCAAGGCTGCATTAGAGACTTGGCGCCACCTCCTTGAGGGGGCTGCTTACCCATTCGAGGTTTGGACAGACCATAGAAACTTAGAAGCTCTTCGCACCCCCCACCGCCTCAGCCCCAAACAAATTCGCTGGGCCCAGTTTTTCAGTCAGTTAAATTTCCAGCTGAAGTTAATTCCAGGCAAGAAAAACTTCCTCGCAGATGCTTTGTCCCGATTGCCACAAGATGTTGACCAACCCCCTCAGGTGATTGGGGCTGTTCTCTCTTCGCCGCAATTGGGACTGGCTGCTGTCACCAGAAGCCAAACCCGTGCTCTGCCAGGGCAGAGCACCGCCTCCACCCCAACCCGCAACCAGCCGCTCCCTTGTCAGTTACAGTCAGACTTTCTGCAGGCTGTGAAATCTGACACTTGGTTGCTAGCTAATCAAGACAAAGTTTCCTTTAAGGATGATCTCGCATGGGTTGGGCACCGCCTTTATGTGCCGGAAACTTTGCGTGCTTCGGTCTTGCACCACTCCCATGATGATAAATTGGCGGGCCACTTTGTTTTCATCAGAACCCTACATTTGGTGTGCCGCCAATTTTGGTGGCCCTCGCTCCAGCAGGATGTTAAAGACTATGTTGCCTCTTGCCCTGTCTGTGCCATGTCTAAACAAAAAGTGGGGAAACCACAAGGTCTTCTCCAGCCTGTTGCTAACCCATCTTGTCTCTGGGCCGAGATCTCTATGGACTTTATCGTTGACCTCCCACCCAGTCAAAAGAAAACTGTCATTTGGGTGGTGAAGGACTTCTTTTCCAAACAAGCGCATTTCATTCCGTGCGCCTCCTTGCCATCTGCCCAGCGGTTGGCTCGCCTCTTTCTATGCCACATTTACCATCTCCACGGCTGCCCCTCCCATTTGGTGACCAACTGGGGGACACAGTTTACTTCCCAATTTTGGCGGTCGTTTTTAAAATTGATTGGCACCAAACAGGCATTGTCCATGGCATTGCATCCAGAGATGGACAGATCTACTGAGATTCTTAACTCCACCCTGGAGCAATTTCTTCACTCCTACACCAACTACCATCAAGACAATTGGGTTGAGTTCCTGCCTTTCGCAGAGGTGGCTTAAAACAACGCCGTTCACCAGAGTACTGGCCAGACCCCTTTCCGGGTTGTTTTCGGCCAGGACTTCGTTCCTATCCCTGAGTTACCTCAACACCCCTCTGCCTCCTGTTCGGCTTCTGATTGGGCTGCGCAGCTGGCTGCCTCCTGGCCGGTCATTCAGCAAGCCCTGAGCGATGCCCAGGCTGCCTACAAACGCCACGCTGACAAGCACCGCTCTCTCCACCACACCTTTAAAATTGGGGATCGAGTTTATCTTTCTACTAAATTCATCAAGACCTCTCAGCCTTCAAAGAAGCTCGCTCCCAAATTTGTTGGACTTTTCCCCATTGTCACTGTTATAAACCCCGTTGCTGTCAAACTCAACTTGCCTCACAATTTAAAACATTTGCACCCTGTTTTCCATTGCAGCCTGCTCAAACCGGCCCAGCCCTCCGCTCACTGGCACCCCCAGCCTCCTTCACCTGCTCCGATCATGATTGACGGCCAGCAACACTTTGAAATCAAGGAGGTCATCGACTCCCGCAAGCTTCGCAACTCCCTGCAGTACCTAGTTCGCTGGAAGCACTCCACCCACCCTGAGTGGGTGCCTGCTCACCACGTCAGTGCTCCTGATTTAATTGGCCACTTTCACCTTGCTTATCCTTTGAAGCCTGCGGCTTGACTGTTTTCGCTTTCACGTGTTTGCTTTGTTTTGGGGGGGCGGTATGTCATGTTCGCTGTTACGATGGTTGCTGTCCATCGTAATGTTTCGCATGCCATGGTGCTGACGCGTGTTCCGGTTGGGAGGGAGCTGCTGGGAGACCTTGTACCAGGCTGTCTGTATGTTTTCATGGAGATGGATGTCATGCGCTGCCTACCTCTGAATAATGCTCAGACACTGGTTCGGTGGAACAGGCTCTGGTTTATTCACAGCGCAGGTACAGCGTCGGGAAAAAAGCTGAGAGTGACAGGAGTGCGCCGGTGCGGGGTTTAAATACCCCGCGCCGGTCAGTGCCCCCTCACTCGCGGTCATGTCACCCCCCTTTGTCCAATACGTTGACCTGCCGGTGGGTGAGGGGTTGCGAGGCCCCGCTGGCAGTCCGGGATCGCCCATCATCGGGTTTTCTATTCATCCGGTGATTGCTGTCAGCTGGGCGATCTCCGTTGTATTAGCGCTGATGGCTTGGGTGTGCTCCGTGATCCGTTTAGCTATTGTTTATTGGCCGTTAGTCGTTGTGAGTTGATGGCTACTTATCTTGAGCCCCTTCCCCTGTTTCCTTGCTATTGTCATGTGTGCCATTGCGCTGATGACTTCAGCTCAACGGCACTCATGACATACTGCCCCCTGTCCGAATAGTGCTCCCCCCCGGTTTTCTGGTTTTTTTTTTTTTTAATTTTGAAATTCCCGCCGGAGTAGTTTTCGCCCCTCCCTTTGCTCCTCCCTCTACCACGTGCCTTCCCAGGGTGTGTCCTTAGTGCGCACGCCCAGGTCACGCCCTGGCGTGCGCATGCTCCGGCCACACCCTGTTTGTTTGGCTCAGTTCGGCGAGGAGAGAGGCGTGGCTGGTCGGGTGCTTATCAGCTCCAGGTAGGGCCCTTCTTTTTTATTTAAAGTGCGTCGCCTTTGTTATTTGTGCTCCTGGGCGTTGCCCCCAGGATGCCCTGTTGACTTGCTTGCCACTCCCCTGTGGGCCCGGGGCGGGGGGAGGGTGCTGGCGAACGCTTGTTACTGCCTCGTGGGCCCGGGGCGGGGGGAGTGAGTCCCGGGGGGGGAGGTCCACCCAAGTCGCGGGCTTGGGGGGGCCCTTTCCCTTGGGGCACGGTAGGCGGGGGGGCCCGCGGGGGGGGAGTGTGCAGGGAACGGCTTGCTAACCTTGGTTTTGGCTTGTCGGGGTATGCCCGGTGAAATGCCCGGGTCAGGTCAGGCGCGTTAACGTTGTGCGCCGCCACCCATTCTGGGTGGGGGAAGTGTTTCCACCTGACCAAATAGTGTAGAGTTCCTCGTTGCTTGCGGGAGTCGAGTATGTCCCTTATCTCAAAGTGATGTTGCCCGTCAATCATCACTGGTGAGGGCTGTGGCGTGCTTGGGTGCCATCGAGAGGTGGTTGCCGGTTTCAGGAGGCTGGTGTGGAACACCGAGTGGAGTCTCCGTAGGTTGTGTGGCAGGTCCAAGCGTATTGCCACCGGGTTCACTATTTGCGTGACTCGGAACGGCCCGATGTACTTAGGCCCCAGTTTTTTCGAGGGTTGGGGTGACTTTAGGAATTTGGTGGATAGGTAGACCATATCCCCTGCCTGGAACGTCGGTTGTTGGTGCCGGTGCTTGTCGGCCTGCTCTTTGTAGGCTGCCTGTGCATCCTTCAGCGCCGCCGTGATTATTGGCCATGATTCCGCGATCTTCCGTCCCCAGTTGCTAGCGTCCACCTGGGGTTCCGGGGGTTGAGGTAGCTCCGGTATGGGGACGAAGTCGCGCCCCGAGACTACCTCGAACGGAGTTTTCCCCGTGCTCGTGTGGACGGCGTTTTTGTATGCGACTTCGGCGAACGGGAGCAGTTCAGCCCAGTCGTCTTGGTGATAGTTGGTATATGAGCGTATGAATTGCTCTAGGGTGGCATTGAGGACCTCTGTGGCTCCGTCCGTCTGGGGGTGCCAGGCAGTGGATAGGGCCTGTTGTGTCCCCGTCAGCTTTAGGAAGGCCCGCCAGAATTTGGAGGTGAACTGTGTGCCCCTGTCGGTCACCACACGTGCGGGACATCCGTGTAGCCTGTACACGTGGATGAGGAAGAGTTTGGCTAGTTGTTGTGCGGACGGGACCGACGTGCAGGGGATGAAGTGGGCCTGCTTTGAGAAGTAATCCTTCACCACCCAAATGGCCGTTTTCTTCTGGCTGGGTGGGAGGTCCACTATAAAATCCATAGAGATTTCCTCCCATGGGCGGGAGGGTTCTGCCACCCGTTGTAATAGCCCCGCGGGTTTGCCTGGTGCCCGTTTGGCCCTAGCGCACGTTGGGCAGGACGCTACGTATGCTTTCACGTCTCGCCTGAGCGCGGGCCACCAGAATTGACGCCGTGTTAGGTGTAGGGTCTTGAGGAACCCAAAGTGTCCCGCTTGCTTGGCGTCGTGTGACCTATGCAAGATCACTTGGCGTTGCGAGTCCAGGACATAGATTCTGCCTTCCCCCCATGCCAGGTCCTGTGCCAGCGTTACCTTGTCGGGGTTTGCCAGGAACCAGGGGTCGGTTTTGAGGGCGGCGGCGATGTCCGTGCGTATTCCCCCTGGTAGTTGCGGTTGGCTTCATCTGGTCACAGGTTGTCCCGCCGTCGGTTGCGCCGTAGAGTCGCGCTGTCTCCAGGCGCCGCTTCGGGTGGTCACGGCCATCCCCAGTTGCGAGGCAGATAGGACCGTCCCAATGGTGTCTGGGGTGGGCTCTTCGTCTTGGGGCAGTCGGGAGAGGGCGTCGGCCAGGAAGTTCTTTTTGCCCGGTATGAACTTCAGCTGGAAATTAAAGCGGCTGAAGAATTGGGCCCATCGGACCTGTTTTGGGCTAAGGCGTCTGGGCGTTCAGAGGGCCTCAAGGTTCCGGTGGTCGGTCCAGACCTCAAATGGTTGGGTGGCTCCCTCGAGTAGGTGTCGCCATGTTTCTAGCGCCGATTTTACCGCGAAGGCTTCTTTCTCCCAGACGTGCCATCGCCTTTCTGTCTCGGAAAACTTCCTTGACAGGTAGGCGCATGGTTTCAGGAGTCCCGTGGGGTCCTTTTGGAGTAGGATGGCCCCCAGGGAGAAGTCTGAGGCGTCGGCTTGGACCACGAACGGCCGTTCTGGGTCCGGGTGCGCGAGGATTGGCTCCGTGGTGAACAGCGCTTTCAGCTTGTTGAATGCGGTCTGGCATGCGGGAGTCCAATTCAACCCTGTGCCCGGGTTCTTGGCGCGTCGGGTGTCCCCCACCCCTTTGGTTTTGAGGAGGTCCGTTAGGGGGAGGGCTATCTCTGCGAACCCCCGGGCGAATGACCTGTAAAAATTCGCAAAGCCGAGGAAGCTCTGGAGTTGGCGTCTGTTGCGGGGGCGCTCCCAGTTTAGCACCGCCTCGACTTTTGCGGGGTCCATTTCTATGCCGTCCCCGGAGATTCGGTACCCCAGGTAGTCTAGGCGCGCTTTGTGAAACTCGCACTTTGTAGGCTTGGCATAGAGCTGCGCCCTTCTGAGCTTGTCGAGGACTTGCCTGACTAGGGTCACGTGTTCCTCGTGCGTTTTTGTGTAAATAAGGACGTCGTCGATGTAGACCAGGACCCCTTTGAACAGGTGTTCATGCAGTACCTCATTGATGAGTTGCATGAACACCCCAGGGGCCCCCGCGAGTCCGAACAGCAGCACTTTGTACTGGAAGGCGCCTAGGGGGCAGTTGAACGCAGTCTTCCATTCGTCCCCCTCCCTGATTCGGATGCGATAGTACGCCTCGCGAAGGTCCAATTTGGAAAAGACTTTGCCCGTGGACAGGTGGGCGAGCATGTCCTTCACCAGGGGTAAGGGGTATTTGTTGGACAGGGAAGCCGCGTTTAGGCCCCGGTAGTCGGTGCAGAGCCGTAGGGTGCCGTCTTTCTTCTCCCGGAATAAGACGGGGGCTCCGACCGGTGAGCATGCTGGCTCTATGAATCCCCTGTCTAGGTTTTTATCGATGAACTCCCGGAGGGTTGCCATCTCCTTCAGGGTCATCGAGTAGATCTTTGGTCTAGGTAAGGGGACGTCGGGCAGTAGGTCGATCCGGCAATCCGTCTTGCGGTGGGGGGGTAGTTGGTCAGCTTCCGCCTCTCCGAAGACCTCGGAGAAGTCGGCGTATTGTTCCGGTATGTCTGCTATGGTAGCGGCGTTGTCCTGTGTAGTCGCCTCCGCTCGTCCCACAGTGGGGTTGGTTCTGCCCTCTGGACCTGGTGCCTGATACTCGCCGTCGCCGAATGTGAAGGTGCGGGTCTCCCAGTTGATGCGCGGGTTGTTTTTCGCGAGCCATGGCATCCCCAGGACTGCAATGGGCCGTCCGATGTGAGTGACGACGAACGATGTGCGTTCGGTGTGAGTGCCCATTTGCAGGGTGACCGGCTCGGTTTGCAGCATAGCTGGTTTCCCTCCCGCTGTAGAGCCGTCCAGCTGGTGGAATGCCAACGGCGTGGGGAGGGGGAAGCAGCGGAGGTCGAGTTTGGCGACTAGGTCGGGGTGGATGAGGTTTTTTGAGCACCCCGAGTCCACTAGTGCCGCGGCCGTGGTGGCTCCGTTGCTGGCAGAGAGTTTAATTGCCGCCATTATTACGGGGCTTTCGTCGTTCCATCGAGGTGGTCCGTGCTGCTGTCCCACCGCCTGCCTCGCAACGCGTTTCAGGGCAGGCGGGGAGCTTTTCCCGCCGGCTGGCCGGGGTCTACGTTGTCCTCTTCCCCCCAGTAGGCGTCCCAGCCTTCCTCTGGTGTCGCTGTGGCCACGGTCATTCGGCGGTGAGGGGGCGGCCCCGGGTTGGGTGGTTTGGGGCTAATTTTCGGGGTGGGTTTAGGCGCACTGGTCGGCGGTCGGTTGGCGAAGCAATCCACCGTCTTGTGCCCTAGTTTGCCACACTTCCCGCAGGGCTCCCGGTTGAATTTCTTTTTTGGGTATATGGGGCCGGCCGTCCCCACGTGTGGTGCGGGTACCTTTTTGCAGGCATAGTTTGTGTCTTCCGTGGTTGTCATGAGGAAGGTGCGGTGCGCGTGTTCGGCTTTCCCCGCGAGGTGGATCCACCCATGTAGCGTTTCTGGGTCGTCGCGGTAGAGGACCCATTGGAGGACATCGCGGTTGAGCCCCCTTTTGAACATTTCCAGCAGGGTGGTCTCGGACCAGTCGCTGACCTTCCCCGCGAGGGCTTTGAACTCCAGGGCGTAGTCTGGGACAGTGCGTGTGCCCTGTTTAAGTCTTTGGAGTGCGCTTTTCGCCCTCACTTTGGCTAGGGGGTCTTCGAAGTAGTTTTTCATCTCATTGATGAAGGCGGGGAAGTTGGCGAGGGCGGGGGAGCTGGAATCGTACAGTTGGACGTACCAGTCCGCCGCCCTGTCTTGTAATTTGATCACCACGGCAGCGATCTTGTCGGCTTCGGAGTCGTAGGAGTGTCCGTGCCTCCCCATGAACTCCCTGGCGTTCATTATAAAGAACGACAGTTTCGTGGGGTTCCCATCAAAGAAGATGGGGAAGTCCTTTGGGGCCCGGGCGTTTTGCGTGGCCCTTCCTCTCGCTTCCCGGCCTGTGGTGTCGTCCGCCTGGGCCGTCTGCTGACCTTCCGCTGGCCCGTGGGGGTTCGGTGCTTCGCTCGGGGTGTGGGCCTGTGCAGGGACATCGTTGGGTGGTGCGGGGTCCATAAGCGACTGGAGCATGGTCCGGAGTTCCATCCATTGGGCCCGCATGGCCGCAAGTTCAGCTCGTGCCTCCTTGTCCACGGTCCGTGCCGCCGCTGGGGCCGGTTCCGTCGGTGTGTCGGCGGGGGTGGGTTGCCGGCGGGGTTCATCCTCCCTCTGCCGTTGGTCCGCTTCCTCTGCCGTCTGCTGGGTGTCTCCATCGTCCTCCTCCGTGCTGACCGCCGTTGGGCTGTCGCTCCACGCCCGTTGCTGGGGTGCGATGTGGGGCGCGGGGTCCTCCGCTGGTTTCGGAAGGTATGTTGCTCCCTCCCGTGGTTGGGTTGCCTCCGTCGCCATCTCCCCTTGGGGTTGGAGCTGAGGCTCGGGTCGGGTCGGGTGGGCGTCCATGGCTCCGGGAGTCCGCGGTGCCTCTGGCCTCGGTCGGTCCTCCTCTGTTTCTTGCCGTGCGGCTCGCCCTCCTTGTCCGCATCGCTCCGGCTTCATCTTTCTGGTCTTCTCGCCGTCTATTCCTCCCGCGGCTCGTTGTCGTCCAGTGGGGCTCGGCGAGGCTGAGTTTATGACTCTCAGCTTTATGTCATGCGCTGCCTACCTCTGAATAATGCTCAGACACTGGTTCGGTGAAACAGGCTCTGGTTTACTCACAGCGCAGGTACAGCGTCGGGAAAAAAGCTGAGAGTGACAGGAGCGCGCCGGTGCGGGGTTTAAATACCCCGCACCGGTCAGCGCCCCCTCACTCGCGGTCACGTCACCCCCCTTTGTCCAATACGTTGACCTGCCGGTGGGTGAGGGGTTGCGAGGCCCCGCTGGCAGTCCGGGATCGCCCATCATCGGGTTTTCTATTCATCCGGTGATTGCTGTCAGCTGGGCGATCTCCGTTGTATTAGCGCTGATGGCTTGGGTGTGCTCCGTGATCCGTTTAGCTATTGTTTATTGGCCGTTAGTCGTTGTGAGTTGATGGCTACTTATCTTGAGCCCCTTCCCCTGTTTCCTTGCTATTGTCATGTGTGCCATTGCGCTGATGACTTCAGCTCAACGGCACTCATGACAATGGAATGTGTTTGGGTTATCATTTGTATTCAAGGTCTTTTTACCCATTGATTAGCGAACTCGTTAGGAGCACCTGGGATGGGGAATTTGAAACGGTTGTACGGGGGGAGGGCTTACATTTGCACCGAGGGTTTTTAGTTTGTATTTGGCGCGCTTTTGCTCATTCTCAGCTTTCTTTGTACTTGCACACTATTCTTAAATAAACCAGATTTGTTTCAAGCTCTGCTTGTCAGTCTGAGTGTAATTTAGAATAGGCATTCATTACAGGCAGGAAGGGGGGAGAGTCTACATTCCCCGTGAGCCTTGAAAAGGCTCAGGGAGAGCAGGGGGGCTTTCCCAGGGGGGTGTCTTTTGTTCCACAGGGTACTTTGCATTCACGGTGAATGATGGTTTCAGTAAACTAGTAAGCAGTTAACTCATCCTATGACCAGGTTTCCAGTCTGAGCTCAGGGAAGAGCTGGTCGCTCAGGCCAAAGGTGGCTTCAGTTGCAGTTATTCACATCGTGGCCTGTTCTAACTCTTTGGGGACTGGGAGACCGGGAAGCACAAATAAGGACATCAATATTCTTATGTTGGCAGATATAGGGTTGTAAATTGCTCTCTCTGTGTGTGTCTGTGTGCTAAATACAATGTGACATAAGTGGGTTTATAGAAAACATTTCACAATGTGGCATGAGCAGAGTTTGGAGCTGGCAACTGCTGCAAATGTTGTTTGATGACCCACCAAATCCAGCCTTGGATTGCTTAAAGAGCTTGCTTCCTTGTTCCTTCTACTCTTCTCCTTCCTTGATTTCTTTCCAAAGGGAAGAAGGCGACTTTTGCCTCGTGGCGCTGCGTGCCGATGCTTTGTGGCACTCTCTCTTTCCGGTTGTCGACACTGAGCTTGCCAACCCACTGCCTAACCTGCTGCTCGGGGAGCTTTGGGGATCCCTGTTAGGTGCCCCGAGAGTGTGGAGAAGTGGCACCTCGGGAGTCTCCATCCACCCCACGGAGTCTTATGGGGCTCAGGAAGGTTTTCCTAGCAGACGTTTTCCGCTGGCAACCGGGGCCAGAAATAACGGGGGCAGCTCCTTTGATTTCATTGAGATAGGGGGAAGAACTCCCTGATGGTCAGATCTGTCCAACAGTGGGAGACTCCCTCTGAAGGTGGTGGGTTCTCCCCCTTGGAGGCTGGCCAGAAGAGGCTTCCAGGATGGTTGAACTGATTGGACTGCACCGGGGGGTGGGGTGGGCTGGGCAGGCATTTTCCATTTTTATGTGTGACAGCAATGCCATGGCCATGATGGGGTGCCTCCCCAGGAAGGCGCAAGTGGTGCTCACATTAGGTGCCAGGTGAAGAGCTTCCTGTTTTCTGTTTTTGTAAAGGCTTTTTAATGGGCTTTTAATGGCATTTTAATTTGTCCTGTTTTAGATTGTCCTGCTGTTCCTTAATTTACATGGTGTTTCCCAGTTGCATTTGATTGTATTGTATCATATATGTTTTTATTCAAATTGCATTTATACTGTATTTTACTCTAAACTGTCCAGATTCAACCACTGGGCAGTTTAAAACTGTAAGAATAAATGAATGAATGAATGAATGAATGAATGAATGAATAAATAAATAAATAAATAAATAATGCTGCTGCTTCCAGGAAGGCTTTGAAAGGGAGTCAGACCCTGAAAAGTGACCCTGCCAAGCCTCTCACACCAGCCAAACCTCAGCTACATTCACACAACACCCTTGACAGCTCCAAGAAATACCTCGAGCTGCTTCAGCCCAACCTCTGATGCTCAGTTACTTCCTCTGTGGCTCCATGCGCCACTCAGGCCCAGCCCGGAGGGGGAGTTTTGGCTTGCTGCAGCTGCCCAAATCCAGAAGTGGGTTCACGCAGTCCCAAATCAAAGTGGGGTACGAAGAAGCCATTGGGAGAAAGGGGGGGGGCATTTGCCAGTGGGACTAAGTGAAAAGAGAGTCGGGCGCTTTGTGGTTCAGCCTTTCTTCAAAACCCACCCATCAATCTAGCAGATCGTGAGGACAAGGCCCTCCCACCCTTCGTCGGAGAGCAGCGGGTGCGCTTTGGATGGAGGCCTCAGCCTGGGCAGGGACCCAGCGAGACCCCTGCAACCGAACAGGAGTGCAGGAGTTTAGTAAGCCATTTGGTTAAGCTATTCCGACTCAGGCTATTTGCACTGTGTGGCCTTTGGCTCAGACACTGAGAAATCAGTGAGTAAAGACGGAAGCCGTTTGACGTTCCTGAAGCTTCACTGTGCCTGTACATGCCTCCTGGTGTGTACTGATTTCCCTGCTTTCCTGAAGCGTCAACGGGTGTGGATTTTTAGTTGTTCATTGCGGTTGGACCGTGCCTCAGTGAAGGTGTGTGATGAACATCTTGATTTGCTGTCGGTTTCTGCACTTTGCTTCTGCTCTGGTGAAGGCCCGCCCTGGCATCTGTGGGCTATCGCAAACTTTGCTTCTTCTGAGGAAGCCTTGTGGCTTTCTGCATCTTCCGCCTTCCTTCTTTTTGGTCTCCATCCAAGAGTCAAGTTAAGGGAGGCTGCTGGTTTTTGTGTATTTCAACTGCACCTATGTTTGCAGTTTATCTATCTTTATTTGCCCATCGAATTTGTGTCATTAGGCTTCTGATTCTCAGACTCTGGAAATATTTATTTATTTAAATATTTGCAGGGTTGGATGGGAAGCCAAGGGACCGCTCCTCCCTTGCAGGAGCTCTTTTGAGCAGCTTCTCTGCCCCAAAACGGCCCCCAGGACTCGATCTGAGCTATGGGGAGGTTTTTCTGGGTGGACACAGGGACGGGTCCCAGGCTGACTGCCTTCCTGAAGGCTTCCTCCAGAGAGAAACAGGCGGCCTTCTTGCAACTTGCCTCCTGATTGAGACAATGGGGCCACCACTGAGAGAGATGTTAAAGAAAGGGACTGACGGTGGCCATTGTGTTGTGTGGACCTGTAGTGCTGGTGGCTTTAGCTGGCAGATTGGCACGGAGGAATTGAGGAATGGCGTGTACCTCTCCTCCTTAGGTGCAGGACAGGTAGAACTCTGAAGGAAATTCTTATTTGCATTTCTTTCAGGTGGATGGACTCCTTAGGGAACCTGTTTGGAATAGCGGACCACCACCGTCTTCTTTCGCCAATTTGAGATTGCCATTGCAGGAAGGGGGCTTGGCCTTACCTGGGACTGTGCTGTCTTTGGTGCTGGATCAGGTTGTCTGGCCCCAGACAGACCCAGTGTGCAGTCTGGGGCCCCTCCTGGACTCACGACTCCTGCTGGGAGAGCAGGTGGCAGTTGTGGCCAGGAGGCCCTTTGCACAGCTTGGGGTCGTGCGCCAGCTGCGCCCCCTCCTGGACCCGGGGCTCTGCTCACAGTTACTGTACGCATGCCGCAGTCAGCTCCTGATTGGATTGCCGTGATGCACTCTACATGGGGCTGCCCTTGAAGAATGTTGTGAAGCCTCAGCTGCGCAAAATGCTCCAGGTCCAATTCAAGGAGCGGTTTTAAAGCCCTCCATGGCATGGGGCCGGGTTACCGGAGAAGGGACCTCCTCTCCCCCACTACGTCTGCCCGTCCCATCCGTTCTGGCAAGAGTGGCGTGTTGCAGGTCCTGTCTCTCGCGGAACGATGCTTGGCAGGCCCGAGGAGGCAGACCTTCTCTGCTGGGGTGCCCACCTTATGGAACCTTCTCCCCAAGCCTTTCTCCATCCCTCCTTATTTTCTGGAAGACCCTCAAGACCCGGCTTTGACTTCAGGCCTGGGGGTCTCAGGGGACCGGTAAGATCTTGAAGTGGCTCCACTGAAAAGTGACCCTGCTGAGCCTCTCACACCAGCCAAACCTCAACTACATTCACACAACACGCTTGATCCCTCTAAGAAATACCTCGAGCTGCTTCTTCTGAGGAAGGCTTGTGGCTTTCTGCAGCTTCCGCCTTCCTTCTTTTTGGTCTCCATCCAAGAGTCAAGCCAAGGGGGGCTGCTGGTTTTTGTTTTTTTCAATGGCACCTAAGGTTGCAGTTTATCTCACTTCATTTGCACAGTATATTTGTCTCCTTAGGCTTCTGATTCTAAGCTAAAGAAAACTGGCAGCATTTGCCCCATAAACTAAGCTATATACATAAAAAACAAGTTTAACTCTCAACAAAATGAACAAGGAGTGCAATGCAGCCACTGGCCGAGGTCCCACCAGAGGCGGCTTCAAATTTGCACAGAAAATAGGGTGCTCCTTTGTCTCCCCCAAACCACCTGCTAATTCGCTTGTCATAACCCAGAGCACTCGCCACCCTCCAGGCTCCCAAACATGGGCTGGACAGAAGTCCTCCAAGTGCCCCTGGAACAGCTCTCCTTGGGCTGGTGGCGCTGCCCCCGGATGCTTCAGCTCTGCTGCTCCCACAGAAAATGCTGGGGCTGTTCTCTTATGCTGAAGGCAAGACCCAGGATGGATATACTTCGCAGGACCTTCAAGGCAGGTTCTGACCAGAAATTAGAAAAAACCTGCTCACCCTGAGTGCACGTCAACAGCAGCACCAATGCCCAAGGGAGGTGGGGGCTCCCCTTGGACGGGTGCCTTCCAGGGGAGGCTAAACAGCCCTGCGTCTGGAGTGCTTTCCTTTGGATTCCTGCACTGAGCAGGGGCTGGACCGGATGGCCTCAAGGACCCCTTCTAATTGCAGAATTCTCTCCCTGACCCCTGTCCTTGCAGAATGTAAACCAAACCTCATTAAAGTTCTTTTGTGCAAACAAGATAAGATGCTTCCTGGTGTTTAGACCAAAAATTCCTTCCGAAGAAAAGCAATTTCTCCCTCCCTCCCCCCCTTCCTGACACAAATCCACCCCCTTGCCTTGCCTATAAATGCCCCTGTTCGTTCTGCACAAGGAGCCAAGTGTGGAGTTGCCCCTGCAGCAGCCTTGCCAGCCCAGGAGGCAGAGGACAGGTGAGTGCTGCTCTCCCACCTGTGGGGACCGGGCAGGTGAGGCGCCTGCCGCAGACATGCAGGGCTCTCTTCACCTGAAGGCAAAACCCCGGGTCCAACAGGGCAGTGCAGGGGGTCCTCAGGCAGGGAGCAAGAGATCCAACTGGGGATCTCTGGGGGGGGGGCGGAGAGACCCAAAGGCGGCCTTTCTTTGGGAGGCCCAAAGGCCATTATGCAGCAGGGCAGGGTCCACTGCGACCCCTCCAAAGCCATTGCATGACTAAGGAGGGGGAGACGTGGGACCAAGTGTGGGATGCGCAGCTTGCTCTGCGGTTGGACGGGGGGTCCCCAGTCCTGAGGGGGCCCTCCCCCGGGCCTGGCTCCACCTTCCTCTTCTCCTTTGCTCTTTGCTCCTCTCTGCAGGAAAGCAAGGAAGACCATGGGGCGTTTCGCCTTGCTGAGCCTCGGCTGGCTGATCCTGGCCGTCTCCCTAAGTGGTGAGTTCGGGGGGGCTCTCGTGCGCCTCTGTGCAAAGTGTCCAGAGAGGCCAAGGTCTTGCATCTGAGCCCCTTCCTGATTTGGACCCCCAGCATCCTGTCGCTGAATTTGCTTTTATTCACCTGTGGCTGATTATGGAGTTTAGGCCCTGCCTTATGTGTCTGCTCCAAGATCCAGGGAGTCCCACTAATCATCAGCTCCTGAGCCGTTCAGGGCTTCAGCACTGATGGGATGTCCAGGAGGCCAGTGCAGATCCTTTAGGACAGACCACGTGATCCCTGTCCCTTGCACTGGTCAGCAGCCTGGCTGTGCATTCTGCGACACTGGCAGTTTCAGGCACTTTCGAGGGTACCCCCATTGAAACTGCACTGCAGTAGTCTGGATGGGTTGTCACCAAAGGGTGGATAACTGGCTAAGTCTGACTGGCTCGGGAAGGTTCACAGCTGGCACCCGAGGCCCAACTGTGCAAAGGTTAAACAGGCTTGACCTGGATCTTGAAGGAACCCATTTCTGGCTTTGCACGGTTCACTGAATGATAAACCAACCAAAGACGACAGGTTCACACAAGACAGGCAGCTTCAATAAAATTAGCCAAGGGTAACCCTAACCAAGCTTGGGACATTCTGCAAATGCAACCATTGTGTATTTATTGTGATGTCTGTAACTCGGCAGGTGTTCTGCAGACCCAGCTGTCTCCTCCTCCCCCTCCTCCCCCTCCTCTCCTGGCCACCCTGTCATTGGGCTTTCTCTCTTCCCACACAGGGGCTGGAGCCCAAACTTCTTGTCCCTTCCGTTGGTACGAGTACAATGGGTTTTGCTACAAGTTCTTCAGTGAACTCAAGACCTGGAAGGATGCAGAGGTGAGAGGTGGTTTCTGCTTGTGAACATCCTGGCCCAGGCAGAGGAGAAGACCAGGCAGAGCCCTTGCACAGCCCCCGTGTGCCCCCTGGCTGGGCTGACGACCTGCCAAGGGGCCTGGGGGGCCGCTAGGCTGGGTGCATGGAAAGGCAGCAGAGACCAGGATCTTAGGACAGTCTCAAACGAACCATATATTGGTGCAGCTTTCATGGCCGGTATCTGTGGGGCAGTGTTGAGCGTTGGGGCTTGGTGACCACGGTCTAGACAAGAGATTTCCTGATGTTTCACCGGCAACTGTGGCTGGCCAATTCCGGCCCCTTCAGACCACCTTCCCGCTGAAGTTATCGGGATCAGAGATTTTAACTCAGGAATTTAACTCAGGAATTCTTCAAGAGCCACGTGCTCCAGCGAGGGTCTCTGGGGGTCAACAAATCACGATGGTGGCAACGATCATGCAATCAGATCCCCGCTCTTTTCCCACATGCACAGACACACACACTTGTTTCTCCTCTGCTGAGCAAGGGCTTCCTCTGTTCTCTCTCTCTCCCAGGTGTTCTGCATTGAGCAAACCGCAGGCTGCCACCTGGCCTCCATCCATTCGAAGGCAGAGACAGATGCCATGTCCAACTACTTGCAACTTGTCGGAAGCGCTGGCGATATCTGGATCGGACTGTGGGATCCATTCCAGGTAGGTCCCTTTCTGTTGCTAATCTTCATCAGTCTGTTTTTACCGTCTCTAAGGGGCTATTTGAAGGATCCCTCCAAGAGGAGGGGGGGATCTCCCTGCGAAAGGCTCTTACCCTGGGCAAAACCACCGAAAAAGGTTATTGGCTCCAAGGCCGCCTTTCCTCCCCTCCCCTCCACCCCGCTTCCCTGCCCAACTGAAGTGCGCATCGCTGCCTTTAACATCCCAAAGGGACGGGTCCTGCTCTGGGTCCTGCTCCACCCTCCGTCTCAGGAACGAGGCTTCTCCCCCTCCGTCTGCCTTCCCCTTTGTGCCCCTTGGATGGACTTGGTCCTTCTGAGACTCTGGAGGGGACTGCGGGCCCGGCCAGGGAGGGCTGTTCTTCCCTCCCCCTTTCTCGTTTTGGGCAGATATGGCTCATTTCTCTTATCCGCTGGCTCTCAGCTTGCGCTCCGTGGCATTTCCAATTCTGGAAAAGGGCTCAATCGCAGAAAGAAGGGCAGAAGGTTCCCCTCCACCCAGTCATTCCCAAGATGCTTCTCAGTTGCCAAGTGTAGAGAGAGGGAGTTGCCTATTTGTTCTGCCCCTCAAAACCTGCCCACTTTTCACCTCTGCCCGGGCCCTGCAGAGGCAGCGCCCCTCCCTCGGGTGGCTAACGGGGCTTCCCTGTCCTTACAGGTAGAAATGTGGCAGTGGACGGACGCCTCCAAGGTTGACTACACCAACTGGGCACCTGGACCGAAGAAGGGGGACTGCGCTGACCTGGGGTTCAAATCACGTAAGCCTGGGTGCCGGGGAGGCAGCCGATGTTGCACTTCCAACAAAGAGGGCACTTTTGTTCTATCCTGCCACACTCACCCCTTGGCATCTGATAGCCTTTGTGGATCCCTTGGATCTCGAGGCTGTCACAGCCCTACACTCACCTGAACAGCCCCCCAACTTCATGCAAGTGGGGACCCCCCCACGTTGCGCATCCCCAGCCCTTGCCGACGTGGTGCGGAGCCTGTCCTCGTTCCTGCCCAACCAGCCCAACGAGGGTGGGTGACTCTACAAGGCTCTGCGGGTCTTTCCAGGGTGATCGGCTGATCAGCTCTTCCTCCGGCTGAATGTGCCACCTCTGTTTCTGAGAAGATTCCATGCAGGAGGAGTCAAGGAGGCAACTGGCCTTATGATTTATGTATTGATTTGATTTATATGGCCACCCCTCAAGCTGTGACGTTCTTTGCGCTCCCAACAAACATCACCGTCAGCCGCTCTCCTTAAGGGGGAACGAGGCTGGGGATGGGGATCTGGGCCTGTTTTGACAGACAGCCAGACCAAGGGCTTTTCCATCTGTCCAAGCTTGCTCTGGTTTTGCCAAGCATTTGGCCCTCCAAGGGTCCTGAGTGCCAGCCAGTGGGCACGGGCTTGGGGCTGTTCCAGAAGAGTGCTATTCTGGAAAACAGCTGAGAGCTGAGGGGTTTGGGGGCCGTGAACGAAGGGGAGAGATCATGGGTGGGATGGGGGAAGGCTGCCTGGAGAACGCCAGTGGCGCAAGCCTGGAAGATGCAGCACGTGATGGCTCTGAGGCCGGGAGAGAAGGTTGAGAGAGGGAGGGGCCGTGGAAATGCTCTTCTGGGGCTCGGATGGGGCCACCGCAACAGGCAGATCAAACTTTCTCTTTTGCTGCCCAGAGCACCGCAACTGGAACAAGGAGAACTGCGGTTCTGCGCTTTCTTTCCTCTGCAAGTACCCACTCGGGCCCCAGAGTGGGGAAAGCATCCCATCCACCCTGGAGAAGGAAATTCTCGTGCCAGTTGCTCCTTCACCTGCTCCAGAGTGAGGGAGGCACCCCATCAAGCTTGGAGAAGCAACGAAGCCCTCCTGCCTGCCGAAATCTCTGCTCTCTCGCTCAAGGAATGCTTTCTGTAGCTCAGATGTGATTTTGCTCACTCCGATGGGCCAGAATGTCCAATAAATACTCCCTTAGCATGACCAAAATGACTCATTCATTTTGCAGAGCCAGGTGACTGGTGAGGTCCAACACTCGAGAGCCCTGAGTCTCCTGCATGGCAAGGCTGGGCACCAAAGGGAGGGGGTGTTCAGAAGGACCACCCATTGATGGTCGGATGCTTTATCGCATGTCCGTTTCATTTCAGTTGGGGAGGTGGGCCAACGCAGTGCGGAATCTGCTGGGCCTCAGCACCGCCTTCCACCCCGGGCACTACTGCAGCAGGCTGCTGGGAACAGCATGGGTGAGGGGGTGGGGCTGGTTGCTGGGGCGGGGTCTGCGCTGGGCTGCTCTGTCAGGGCTGCAGAGATCTGAATGGCCTCGGACGGCCCCCGAGAGCACTTCTTGGCTGGGAGGAAGGGATGCCCACTTTTCTGCTTTTCTTCCAAGCAGAGAATAGGTAACATCTGCACAGAACCATCAGCCACTCAGTGTCTGGAAGGCTTTAATCCACCCACATCACAAACACCATCAGGACTCAAAGGCCCTCAGCTCCTCCTCAGGAGCCCAGTGAGTGCCCTCCGATCCGAGGGCCACTTCGTCTACTGCTGCAACATCAATCATTTTATGTTGACTATCCATGAGGTTTTCCTGGCAAAGTACAGGAGAGGGTGAGCATTGCCTTCTCCCACAGATATGAATTGTTGCCTCTGGTGTTGTCACTAAAGCGATCATTTGCTTCCTCTATCGGTGCTGCCCAAAAAGGTGCCTGCTTGCTTCAGCTGGGCAGCTGGATGACCTTCACCCCATGCGTGACCCTGCAGGGAACAAAGGCACTCCCAGCATCCTTTGCTCTTCCTCCCCAGGAACAGCCGTCCCCCCCACCCACCCCCACAAGCAGGCAGCACAGCAGGACCTGGGGAGGGCGGAGTCTTGTTCAAGGGGAGCTCAGCTGGCGACCTTGATTGCACCCGGTAGGCTTGAAAGTTCACCCGGCAGTCCGTGACAGTCCCATCGCGGGGATGGGGAAATGGCTGCTGAATTTGGGGGGGTCGGGAGTGGACTCTTCAAACATCTGCAAAGGGTGAATGACCCCCTCAGAAGTTACCCACGCAAGGAAGATCATCGTGTTCTGGGAACGGTCAGCGTGAGAGAGGAGCAGCGGGTCGGGTCCCGTCATCTCCCTATCTTTAACCCCTCAGGTCCGACCCGGATGGATGGGCAGGGAGGATCCTCTTGGCCCCAGGGTTGAGGGCCACGCCAGGCAGCCTCCCTCGCCAGAAAACAGGGCTGAGGATTGCAGGTGCAACAAGGTCTCCCTCTGGCTTCTTACGCAGGCCAAAACCTTCCCCTTTTTGTAGGGAGTCAATGTTGTGTTTCGTGCTGTTTGGTTAATTGATAATATAATATATTGCACTAATCACAGGCGTATAGCATACATTCAGCCACTGAAAGGTGTGCCCTAGTGAGAGGGAAACGGCTCTTACTAACTGGAAGGAAGGAAGGAAGGAAGGAAGGAAGGAAGGAAGGAAGGAAGGAAGGAAGGAAGGAAGGAAGGAAGGGTGAGTGGGGGGGCAAGGTAAAGGAAAATCCCTCTATGTGCCTCAAACTCATGAAAAAGGGAAATATGCCACCGGACCCTGAACTCGGATGGAGGATATGGGTGTTAGATAAAGTTATTTAGCTTAGAAATTTGTAGTTAATTGCATATAAACTGCTGGCTGGCGCCAGCAAAGATATGCTTGAGTAGGATGAGACCCTGAAACAAGTAGGTGATAAGAGTTGCAGGAACATCCTGCTGACATGTAGAATCCAGCAATCAAGGATACTTGTGAAGTAAGATTGTGAGCTGAGCCCCCGGAGAGGGGGAGGACAGATAGGGTATAAAAGTTTTGTGTTAACTTCGTTCAGGGTTCCTTCTTGCACGGCGGAACCCGCCTTTGCAAACGCGTTACCAAATAAACTCCTTTCTTTGTATCATCGAACCTTGTGGATTGGAATTCTTTTGGGAGGTTTTTCCCGCTGACAGAAGGAAGGAAGGGAGGGAGGGAGGGAGGGAGGAACGGAGGATGCGAGGAACGGAGGAAGGGAGGAAGGGAGGAAAGAAGGAAGGGAGAAACGAAGGGAGGGAGGGAGGGAGGGAGGGAGGAAGGAAGGGAGGGAGGGAGGGAGGGAGGGAGGGAGGAATGGAGGATGCGAGGAACGGAGGAAGGGAGGAAAGAAGGAAGGGAGAAACGAAGGGAGGAAGGAAGGGAGGAGGAAGGAAGGAAGGAAGGGAGGAAGGGAGGAAGGAAGGAAGAGAGGGAGGGAGGGAGGGAGGGAGGGAGGGAAGAAGGGAGGAACGGAGGAAGGGAGGAAAGAAGGAAGGGAGAAATGAAGGGAGGAAGGAAGGAAGGGAGGGAGGGAGGGAGGAAGGGAGGGAGGAAGGAAGAGAGGGAGGGAGGGAGGGAGGAAGGAAGGAGGGAGGGAGGGAGGAAGGCAGGAATGGAGGAAGGGAGGAAAGAAGGAAGGGAGAAACGAAGGGAGGAGGAAGGAAGGAAGGGAGGAAGGAAGGAAGAGAGGGAGGGAGGGAGGGAGGAAGGCAGGAACGGAGGAAGGGAGGAAAGAAGGAAGGGAGAAACGAAGGGAGGAAGGAAGGAAGGGAGGGAGGGAGGGAGGAAGTCTTCTCCTTCCTTGATTTCTTTCCAAAGGGAAGAAGGCGACTTTTGCCTCGTGGCGCTGCGTGCCGATGCTTTGTGGCACTCTCTCTTTCCGGTTGTCGACACTGAGCTTGCCAACCCACTGCCTAACCTGCTGCTCGGGGAGCTTTGGGGATCCCTGTTAGGTGCCCCGAGAGTGTGGAGAAGTGGCACCTCGGGAGTCTCCATCCACCCCACGGAGTCTTATAGGGCTCAGGAAGGTTTTCCTAGCAGATGTTTTCCGCTGGCAACTGGGGCCAGAAATAACGGGGGCAGCTCCTTTGATTTCATTGAGATAGGGGGAAGAACCCCCTGATGGTCAGATCTGTCCAACAGTGGGAGACTCCCTCTGAAGGTGGTGGGTTCTCCCCCTTGGAGGCTGGCCAGAAGAGGCTTCCAGGATGGTTGAACTGATTGGACTGCACCCTACGGAGGGTGGACCTGATGCGCCCTCCCAACTCTGAAATGCTCTGAGCCCCTGAGCCTCTGATCCAGGGCAAGGGATCAGGTGAGCCAGCCTGGAGTCCCACTGAACCGCCCTGGTACAACGGGCTGGGTGACAACTGCTCTTGTGCAGAGGACGTCCCACCACTGGGCTGATCCCAACGGACATGTCCATCCGTGTGGCAGACGAGGCTCTGGCTGAGGGATCCCGCCGGGCCAAGGACTAAAGGGCCACAGTGCTGAGAAGCAGGGCCTGCCCATCCAGGGAGGAACCCCTGCATTTCTATGCTCCTCATGCTTGACAGGAAGCTGATGCACCTCCTAACACCTTTATAAGACTCACATTTGAAATATTCGTCAGCAAAGGGAAGGAAAGGGGTCAATAAAGAAAGGGAAACGCCGGCAGGAACTCTCAGCGGGTCTGTCTCCTCCAGCGAGACGGTGCGGCTGGTTTCACACCAGAGGAGGAAGCCAGGACCCGGGCTAGCCCAGCGCATCTCATGCTGGGACGGCCGGCCCACAAGGCCTCTCGTGGCTGGGGAGGGTGACCTGGATCCCGCCCCACTCAGAGGCCTCCGGCAAGGGCTGGGCTCCCACCCCCTCCCAACCCAAATGATCCTCCCGTCTCAGACTAGCCTCCCGTGTTGTGTGAACGCAGTTACGCAGCCTACCTCGCCCCAGTTTTTTTTAATACGTAAATTTTATTAAGTTTTAAAGAGAACATAAAAACTAACACAATCTTATAAAGAATAACAAGAAGGAAGGAAGGGAGGGAGGGAGGAAGCGAGGACATTTAAACACCTTTTGTTAAGAGAAATGCCCTTGCGTTCATTTCTAAACACCAGCTATAAACAACAGTGACAACTGAATTCTGATTGCTCTTCCTGCCCAGTTTCACAGCAGGGGAGAAAGCCAGAACCCGGGCTAACCGAGCGCATCTCATGCTAACCGGCCGACCCACAAGGCCTCTCGTGGCTGGGGAGGGTGACCTGGATCACGCCCCCCTCAGAGGCCTCCGGCGAGGGCTGGGCTCCCACCCCCTCCCAACCCAAATGATCCTCCCGTCTCAGACTGGGCCCCTACGTTGTGTGAACGCAGTTACGCAGCCTACTTCGCCCCAGTTTCTTTTAATACGTAAATTTTATTAAGTTTTAAAGAGAACATAAAAACTAACACAATCTTATAAAGAATAACAAGAAGGAAGGAAGGGAGGAAGGGAGGAAGGGAGGAAGGAAGGAAGGGAGGAAGGAAGGAAGGGAGAAAAAGAAATAGAAAGAAGAAGCTCCCGATCCCTTCAAGTATGATTAGAAAGTTCTCTCTGTGATCACACAAAAAGCTCATGTTTTTCTATTATCCATTTTTTCCCCTATTCATCAAAACCGCAAGTCATAAGTGCATTTTTTCCTGTTTCGTGCATAAAATCTATAAGGGGTTTCCAGTCAGCCATAAATGCAGATATTGTCCTTTCACCAACCAAGGAAATCAATTTGGCCGTCTCTGCAAGTTCCATCACCTTCACCGGCCATTCCTCCACTGTGGGTAAAGCCGAATCTTTCCACCTTTGTGCATACAATAATCTTGCTGCAGTTTTCACGTGCAAAAAGAAAGTTCCATGACTTTTTTCAACCATGGCCCCAAAGAAAAACCTGCTCTCAGCTGTATGTTAATCTTTACATTCCTCTGAATCAGGGTGTGTATTTGAATCCAACGTTTTCTAGCTTTCTTGCACACCCACCAAGCCGGATAAAACGTCCCTTCGAGTTGTTCACATTTCCAGCAAAGACATTTAGTAAAGTAAAGACATTCAAGGACTTACATACATTCTAGACAATTTCTCTGCTGACAACCACCAACAATGCGTCATTTTGTAAAAATTCTCTTCAAGGACAGGACACAGTGTAAATTGCAATCCTTTCAGCCACATATTCTCCCATTGTTCCATTTGTATATTGTAACCAACTTTTTAGCCCGTTTCATCATGCATTCTTTCACTTCTTCTGTCTCAACAAATTATACATTTTCGCAATAATGTTCATCATTTGTACACAATTCTGTTTCAAACCATAAAATCTTTTATCCACTTCAAATCTTTCTGGTAATTGTACATAATAAAACCATTAACAAGGATATCCTTCTATTGTCAAATCTTCTCTTGGGAAAATTCTAGTACATCACGGTGAGTTAGCCACTTATGTTTACTATCTCATCCACCGGGGGGGGGGGGGGGCTTGGCAGGCATTTTCCTTGTTTGTGTGTGGCAGCGATGCCGGGGCCATGAGTGGCGCTCACATTAGGTGCCAGGCGAAGAGCTTCCTGTTTCCTGTTTCTGTAAAGGGCTTTTAATTGCCTTTTAATTTCTCATGTTTCAGATTTTGAAAGACTGCCTGCTGCTGCTTAATTTATATGGTGTTTCCCAGTTGCATTTGATTGTATTGTATCATATATGTTTTTATTCAAATTGCATTTATACTGTATTTTACTCTAAACTGTCCAGATTCAACCACTGGGCAGTTTAAAACTGTAAGAAATAAACAAACAAACAAACAAACAAATAATGCTGCTGCTTCCAGGAAGGCTTTGAAAGGGAGTCAGACCCCGAAAAGTGACCCTGCCGAGCCTCTCACACCAGCCAAACCTCAACCACATTCACACAACACGCTTGACAGCTCCAAGAAATACCTCGAGCTGCTTCAGCCCAACCTCTGATGCTCGGTTAGCTCTTCTGTGGCTCCATGCGCCACGCAGTGCCAGCCCGGAGGGGGAGTTTCGGCTTGCTGCAGCTGCCCAAATCCAGAAGTGGGTTCGCTCGGTCCCAAATTAAAGTGGGGTACGAAGAAGCCATTGGGAGAAAGTGGGGGGGCACTTGCCAGTGGGACTAAGTGAAAAGAGAGTCGGGCGCTTTGTGGTTCAGCCTTTCTTCAAAACCCACCCGTCAATCTAGCAGATCGTGAGGACAAGGCCCTCCCACCCTTCATTGGAGAGCAACAATTACATTTTCTTAACCTCAGCTGAGGTCTTAGCATATTTTAGGAACCCAGTGAACCCAGCCAGGAAGGGGAATTCTGGGAGTTGAAGTCCGACGATCTTAAACTTGCCAAGATTGAGAAACACTGACTTAGAAAAATGCTGGGAGCTGCTCTTTTCCACAGGTTCTGACCCGAAGTTGGAAAAAGCTTCTCACCCTGAGCACACGTCAACAGCAGCACCAGGACCCATGGGAGGTGGGGGCTCCCCTTGGCCGGGTGCCTTCCAGGGGAGGCTAAACAGCTCCGCGTCTGGGGTGCTTTCCTTTGGATTCCTGCACTGAGCAGGGGCTGGACTGGATGGCCTCAAGGACCCCTTCTAATTGCAGGAATCTCTCCCTGACCCCTGTCCTTGCAGAATGTAAACCAAACCTCATTAAAGTTCTTTTGTGCAAACAAGATGAGATGCTTCCTGGTGGTTAGACCAAAAATCCCTTCCGAAGAAAAGCTATTTCTCCCTCCCTCCCCCCCTTCCCGACACAAATCCACCCCCTTGCCTTGCCTATAAATGCCCCTGTTTGCTCAGCACGAGGAGTCAAGCGTGGAGTGGCCCCTGCAGCAGCCTTGCCAGCCCAGGAGGCAGAGGACAGGTGAGTGCTGCTCTCCCACCTGTGGGGACTGGGCAGGTGAGGCTCCTGCTGCAGACTCACCCTGCGGGGCTCTCTCCACCTGAAGGCAAAGCCCCAGGTCCAGGAGGGGCTGTGCGGTGGGTCCTCAGACAGGGAAGAAGGGATCCATCGGGGAAGTTGGGAGAAAGAGAAAGAGAGAGAGATCCACAGGACAGCCTTTCTCTGGGAGCCCCCGCCCCCCCGGGCTCTTACGCAGCAGGGCAGGATCCAAGTGTGGGGTGTGCAGCTTGGTCCCCGGTTGGATGGGGGGTCCCCAGTCCTGAGGGGGCCCTCCCCCAGGCCTGGCTCCACCTTCCTCTTCTCCTTTGCTCTTTGCTCCTCTCTGCAGGAAAGCAAGGAAGACCATGGGGCGTTTCACCTTGCTGAGCCTCGGCTGGCTGATCCTGGCCGTCTCCCTAAGTGGTGAGTTCAGGGGGGCTCTCGTGCGCCTCTGTGCAAAGTGTCCAGAGAGGCCAAGGTCTTGCATCTGAGCCCCTTCCTGATTTGGACCCCCAGCATCCTGTCGCTGAATTTGCTTTTATTCACCTGTGGCTGATTATGGAGTTTAGACCCCACCTTATGTGTCTGCTCCAAGACCCAGGGCTGTTTGCAACAAAGCAAAACAAAGCGAAATTCATACAGCCAAGATTCAGATTCCAGTTGAACATGAATGTGACCAACAGCTAAAAGCTTGGCAAAAGATATGTGCTTTGCCCATTAAAAGTAGAATGACCCCCCCCCCCCCGCCATCAGCACCACATCTTGCTAGGGATTGCTCTCCATGGGACCCCCACGAAGACCCCTTTTCCCATACCTAAGAGCCGAGCATCTGGCAGGGGCGTCTTCCAAAGGGCCTCTCCTGGGTGGTTGGTAGCGGGGGCAGTCCCACCAATCATCAGCCCCTGAGCCATTCAGGGCTTCAGCAGTGAAGGGACGTCCAGGAGGCCAGTGCGGATCCTTCAGGACGGACAAGGTGATCCCTGTCCCTTGCACCGGTCAGCAGCCTGGCTGTGCGCTCTGCAACACTGGCAGTTTCAGGCACTTTCAAGGGTACCTCCACACAGAGCGCATGGCAGTAGTCTGGATGGGTTGTTTCCAAAGGGTAGATAACTGTGGCTAAGTCTGACTGGCTCAGGAAGGTTCACAGTTGGCACCTGAGGCCCAACCCTTCAAATGTGCAAATGAAGAAATAAACGCCTTGCCTGCTCAGCACCCATGGGCTGTCTTGGGGTCCACTTGAAGGACCCCATTTTCTGGCTTTGCACAGTTCACTGAATGATAACCCAAGCAAAGGGGCAGCTTCACACAAGACATGCAACTTCAGGAATGTTAACCAAGGCTAACCCTAACCAAGTTTTGGACATTCTGCAAATGTGGCCACTGTGTCTGTCACCCAAGTCAGGTTCAATTTATTGTGATCAAAGATGTTGGTAACTCAGCAGGTTAAGCGTGTTCTGCAGACCCAGCTGTCTCCTCCTCCTCCTCCTCTCCTGGCCACCCTCTCATTGGACTTTCTCTCTTCCCACACAGGAGCTGGAGCCCAACTCTGTTGTCCCTTCACTTGGTACCAGTACAATTATTTTTGCTTCAAGGCCTTCCGTGAAAACTACACCTGGAAGGATGCAGAGGTGAGAGGTGGTGTCTGCTTGTGAACATCCTGGCCCAGGCAGAGGAGAAGACCAGGCAGAGCCCTTGCACAGCACCCATGTCCTCTCTGGCCGGGGGATCAACAAGCCAAGATGGCGGCTACGATCATGCAATCAGATCCATGCTGTTTTCTCACATTTACAAACACACATACATGTTTCTCCTCTGCTAAACAAGGGCCTTTATCTGCTGTTGCTCTCTTCCAGGCGTTCTGCACGAACCAGAGCCCCGGCTGCCATCTCGCCTCCATCCATAGTGAGACAGAGTCAGCTGCCATTGCCGACTACTTCCATAAAGTCGAAATTTATGGCAATATCTGGATTGGACTGTGGGATCCTTTGCATGTAGGTCCCTTTCTGTTGCTAATCTTCATCAGTTGTGTGTTTACCATTTCTAAGGGGCTATTTGAAGGATCCCTCCAAGAGAAGGGGGGGATGTCTCTGCCAAAAGCTCTTGCCTTGGGCAAAACCACCGAAAAAGGTTATGTGCTCCATGGCTGCCTCCCCTCCCCTCCACCCACCTTCCCTGCCCAGGTGGAGGATGGATCTCTGCTTTTAACACCCCAAAGGGATGGATCCTGCTCCGGATCCTGCTCCGTCCTCCGTCTCAGGAACCAGGCCTCCCGATAGCCACCTACCCAAGCATTCGCCACGTTTAGCCCTGCTGAGCTATTGCAGGTCAACTGAGATTGCCTAGGGAGATGGAGAAGGAGAGAGAGAGGGAGTTGCCGGTTTGGTCTGCCCCTCAAAACCTGCCCACGTTTCACCTGTGCCCGGGCCCTGCAGAGGCAGCGCCCCTCCCTCGGGTGGCTAACGGGGCTTCCCTGTCCTTACAGCACAGAACTTGGCAGTGGAGTGATGGCTCCAAAACTGACTTCTCCTCCTGGGATGAAGGAGAGCCCAACAACTATGGGGGCAATGAGTACTGCGTTGAGCTGCGGGAACGGAAAGGTGAGCCTGGGTGCCGGGGAGGCGGCCGATGGTGCACTTCCAACAAAGAGGGCACTTTTGTTCTATACTGTCGCACCCACCCCTTGGCAACTGATAGCCTTTGTGGATCCCTTGGATTGCAAGGTTGTCACAGCCCTACACTCACCTCAAGAGCCCCCAACTTCATGCAAGTGGGGAACCCCCCACGTTGAGCATCCCCAGCCCTTGCCAAGGTGGTGCAGAGCCTGTCCTCGTTCCTGCCCAACCAGCCCAACGAGGGTGGGTGACTCTACAAGGCGCTGCAGGTCTTTCCAGGGTGATCGGGGTGCCATGCCAGCCAGTGGGCATGGGCATAGGGCCGTTCCAGAAGAGTGCTGTTCTGGAAAAGCAGCTGATAGCTGAGGGGCTTGTTGGCTGTGAAAAAAGAAGGAGAGATCATGGGTGAGATGGGGGAAGGCCGCCTGGTGAACGCCAGTGGCACAAGCCTGGAAGATGCAACCATGTGAAGGCTCTGAGGTTGGGAGAGAAGGTTGAGAGAGGTAGGAGCCATGGAAATGCTTTTCTAGGACTCTGAAGGGGTCAAAACTCTCTCTTTTGCTGCCCAGGGTATCGCAAGTGGAACGATCGGAACTGCGATCATGGGAGTCCTTTCCTCTGCAAGTGCCCACTCAAGTTCCAGCACAAGAATGAGGAAACCTTGGAGACGGAAATTGCTGCGCCAGATTCCACGCCAGCCCCCCAGTGAGGGAGGCACCCCATCAAGCTTGGAGAAGCAATGTAGCCCTGCTGCCTGCCGAAATCTCTGCTCTCTCGCTCCAGGAATGCTTTCTGTAGCTCGGATGTGATTTTGCTCATTCCGATGCGCTAGAATGTCCAATAAATACTCCCTTGGCATGACCAGCCTCATTTATTTTGCAGAGCCAGGCGACTGTTGCGAATTAATGCTTGAGACCCCTGAGTCTCCTGCTCCAATGCTTTATCGCATGTCCGTTTCATTTCAGTTGGGGGGCTGGGCCAATGCAGTGCGGAATCTGCTGGGCCTCAGCACAGCCTTCTTCCCCCCAAGGCGGACTGGTGCTGGCAAGCCCCACCCCGGGCACTACTGCAGCAGGCTGCTGGGAAGGGCATGTGGTGGGGTGGTGGGGCTGGTCACTGGGGTGGGGGCTGCACTGGGGCTGCTCTGTGAGGGCTGCAGAGATCTGAAAGAACTCTGGACGGCACCCAAGAGAATCTCTTGGTTGGGAAGAATGTTTAGTTGTTCAGTCACTTCAGACTCTTCGTGACTTCATGGACCAGCCCAGGCCAGAGCTTCCTGTCAGCTCTCAACACCCCCAACTCCCCCAGGGACGGGTCCGTCACCTCTAGAATATCATCCATCCATCCATCCATCCATCTTGCCCTTGGTCGGCCCCTCTTCCTTTTGCCCTCCACTCTCGAAGTTTGTGATCTGAACTACAGTCATCTCCGGGTCTTGTTTTTACGGACTGTACAGATGTCCACCACCTTTGGCTGCAAAAGATGTAGTCAATCTGGTTTCGGTGTTGTCCATCTGGTGAAGTCCATGTATAAAGCTGTCTCTTAGCTTGTTGGAAGAGAGTGTTTGTTATGCAGAGTGAGTTGTCTTGGCAAAATTCTATCAGCCTATGTCCTGCTTTGTTTTGTTCTCCCAGGCCATGCTTACCTGTAATTGAAGGTGTCATTTGACTGCCCACCTTAGCATTCCAGTCTCCCGTGATGAAAATAACATCTCTTTTAGGCGGGTGGTCCAGTAGGTGCTGCAGATCCTCATAGCTCTACTTCAGCTTCTTCAGCATCTGTAGTTGGGGCGTATATTTGGATCACTGTGATGTTAGATGGCTTGCCCTGAATTCGAATTGAGATCATTCTATCACTCTTTGGATTGTATCCAAGCACTGCTTTAGCCACTTTTCTGTTAATTATGAAGGCTACTCCATTTCTTCTGTGGTCCTCTTGTCCACGGTAGTAGATCTGGTGGTCATTTGATGTGAAGTGGCCCATTCCAGTCCATTTCAGTTCACTGACGCCCGAAATGTCTATCTTTAATCTGGACATCTCTCCAATAACCACATCCAATTTGCCCTGGCTCATAGATCTTACATTCCAGGTTCCAATGGTGTGTTGATCCTTAGAACATCGGATTCGCCGTTCACCACCAGCACCGTCGGCCGCTAGCCGTCCTTCCGGCTTTGAGCTAGCTGCGTCATCACGTCTGGGGCTAGTTGAACTCATCCTCTGTTCCTCCCCAGTAGCATTTTGACCATCTTCCGACCTGGGGGTCTCATCTTCCGATGGTATACCGACATATCCCTGGTTGTACTGATCCATTGAGTTTTCACGGCAAGAATACTGGGGTGGGTTGCCATTCCCTTCCCCAGGGATCGCATTTAGTTTGACCTCTCTCTTCAACATCTTGAAGGCTTTTGTCCACGCACAGCATAAAAATTAGTCTGCCCTGCACCCTTCCTTCCTCTGCACCCCGCAGCCCTCAGACGATTAACTGAACCCTGTGCCAGCTGACAAGTCCCAGATGAGAGAGTTTCGCCCCAGAAGGTCCCTTCTGCTTCTCCTCCCAGCTCCGCTCCCTGCAGAATACGGGAAGCACACTTTCCCCCATGAGCACCGCCTGCCACGGATAATGCAGGCAACAGGGAGATTTGCCCTTGTTGTGAGAATGAGCTCCCCAAGATCGCCCTTCCTGCCCTGCTTGCAGACTTCTGGCTGAACCACCTCCATTCTCAAGGCATCTGAACCCCGGCTGTGGGAGAACCTGGGGGGAGCCTGATTCTGCTTCAGCCACAGCCGGTCTTCTGCAGGTGGGATAAGCAGCAAGGGTGAGTTGCTTGGTGGCCCATCGAGGATTCTCCTTCCTTTCGTTGTGGGGAGGCATTGTGAGGAGAGGGAAGTGCGGAGGGACCAGGAAGGCCTAAATACCCGATTCCTCCCAAGAATCTCCATTCGGGGACCTTCCCCTGCCTGAGACTCACAATAAACCACAATTTGCCACCACTGAGAGCCCAGCCCTTTCCAGCCTTCCTAGGCTTGGATTGGACAAGGCTTTGACCAAAGTGCCCCGCAGAGCAGCTCCCTGGACCAAAGCTCACTGCAGGAAACCTACAGAGGTGCATTTTCCTACCCCTTTTTTTTACCAGACAGGCAAGGGAGCTGTTTGCATCACGATTCAAGAGAGTCCAACCAGGAACATCTACACACAAAGTAAATAAATTATAATCTTGTATTGAGGGTGGAACTTCCTTGTTCAGAGGTGCTGCACCTCAGCCTAAAATTGGGTGAGGAACATGAGGAGGAAGGTGTGGCTTCTGGGTTTGCAAGAGGCAACTTGAAAGGGGCACCCCCACCCTAACCTCTCCGTCCACTAGGAAAGACAGCTTCCCTGAAGCACCTCCACCAACCTAAGCAGCACTTTGTCCTTCTGATCCCCAAGACTCTTTGTCCAATTTCCACGTATCAATCACGTTCTGGAATCCAGCAAGACAGTAGACATCTATGACATAATTAAACCGGTCTCTGGCAAGGTCTCTGTTTTTGATCATCTCAGCAAATATTGTAAATTGACCTGATTCCAAATTAACACAGACCTTTATTTAGAGGAGGTGGGACAGTGTCCTACCAAGGACTTTATGGATGTCAAGAACAAGAGAGGACAGGCTTGTTCTCTGTTGAACCCCAGAGCAAGTCAAACATTTTCTTGGTTCTCCCTTGGGGATTTATGGAATGTCCAAAGCATAACTTAGGCTCGTTCAGGCCCTGTGTTTATTGAGAGAATGGAGGGACCTTACTCAAATGAGAATTCTGAAGCGGAAGAAAAGTGGTAGCAGCCCGGTATGCCTTAGACTCAGATGCTCCTTGTTCATGATGCCCTTGGTGTCAGACCCTCCCGATCAAAGGTTTTACAAAACCCCTGATCGGAGCATCTACCATCATTTCCTTCTCCAAGGAATGGACTCCGTGTCGCCAGATGGGAGTGGGTGTGAAGTTGGAGTGCGAAGTGGTTTGTTACGGCTATGGAGGGTTCGGGAGCCCTTGGAGCTGATCTGTCATCAGTGGGAAGGGGGAACCTTTTAAGGAAATTAGCATCCTTGCTTTTGCAGATCAAACACCCTGAGAAAGACTTTACTGCTTGCTCACCAGAACCTACAGGAGATGCCAATTAACCAGAAGATGGGTATTATGAATGTATTTCTTTCCACGCTTTCTGATTAATGTTTTTGGTCTTATTCAGCCATCTTATTCTCCAACCACCCATCCTGTATGGCTCTTTTTCACCTTGGGGGAACATCTATTCCCATACATCCCAACCGCTGAAGAAAGGGCGGGAGAGAAGTGACCCCAGGAAAGGAATCAGTAAGGTTGCATTATGTGTTTTTGACAAGGATGTCTGCACACACTCTCTTCCCTCTGAGACTTATTCAGAGAGGGGCCCTGCACTGCCTGGGAGAGGAAGGCCAAACTCAAGACAATGGCAGAGCAGACTTTATTATCAAGTGAGGAGCACTTTCTTCAGAAAGAGGGGAAGCGAAGCAAGTCTAGAGGACACCGAGTAACCAGCTGCTTGATGTTCAGATGGTCTTCCTGGCAAAGAGGCTTTGTGCCATGGAGAAGGATTTCAGATGGAACCAAACTATCTTCAGCTCAGGTTTCAAATCAATGGGGAGCACTCCCAACTCCATCTGCAACCTTGGCTTAAGAGGGTTTCCATTTGCAGAGAAATGGAGTGGTGAAGTCACAGTTTTTATCATTCCATTTCATGTACCCTGAAAGAGAGGAATATCACTGGTTATCACCTTGAAAGCCCCACGTGGCACAGGACTGGGCTACTGGCAGACTGCCTGCTCCCAAGAACATCTGCCCACCCCACTATTGGGGGGGGCATGCTGCAGCTCCCCTCATTTAAGTATTGCCATCTGACAGGATCCAGAAAGCGTGCCTTTTCGGTGGCTGCCTCCATTCTGCAGAACAATCTTCCTGCTGAACTATGACAGGCCCTAACTCTTTTATAAAGGCAGCTAAGCGCTGGGTCTTCCCTCAAGTTCTAGGTCTAGGTGAGTGGAGTCCCCTGAGGTTGTTTTAATCCTGTGTTTTTCAAACTTGGCAACTTTCAGAAGTGTGGCCTTCAACTCCCAGAATTCCCCAGCCGGCATGCTGGGATTTGAAGTCCACCCATCTCAAAGTTGGCAAGTTTGAAAAAGACTATTTTAATCTATTCCATTCAGTTTGCTATTTTGCACATCTGGGTTATCTTTTTAATGAGATGTGGCTGGTGTTTTAGGTTGTATGCTTATTTTTGTTGTTGTATGCCACCCAGAGTCAGATTGGTTGAGTTGGGTGGCCATATAAATATAACTGTTTGAAAGAAAATAAATAAATTCACACATTTACAGCTGTCCAGCCTTGACTGTGAACGAGAAATAGTAGAAAGAAATGACTAGACTAAGTTACCTCTGTGGCAGATGCTGAGAAGACAAGCTATCGTTTCATGAAATTCCAGAAATTGCTAACTTTTGCCTGTTAAGATGTCCAATACGTGCTGTAAGCCAGCCACCCAAAAAAGTCCCCTTCAAGTTGTTCACAGGGTCTGCGGGGATATCTCCCTTCCCTTCCCTTCCCTTCCCTTTTTTGTACCAACAAAAACGTGGTTTGCTATTGCCTTCTGCGTAATTTTCCAACTTCCCTGTCTGGCCTAAAACCATGGGATTTCCTGGATGTCTCCATCCAGGTGCTAATCAGGTCTGAACTAGCTCAGTTTGGGGGGGATCAGCCAAGATTGGCTAGAATATTAGAGATAATACCGAATGAGCAGTCTGTCTCCTGCTACCAACTGCCAAGGGACACAAGTGGAGAAGTACCATTGTGTTTGAAGCTGCTTGGCCACTATGGATGCAGTACACTGGGCAAGATGGCCTGATGCAGCTCCAGGGTGCTTCCATTGGTCATTCCTAAAGAGCTTTTGAAGGTCACCGGTTTCTGGACTTCCAGCACCCGTCTGGGTTTCTGCTGGATCAAGAGTTGATAACAGGCGTAAAGGGAAAGAGCAGAGCCTAAGGAGCAGGAAGGGACAACGTTTCCCGAAAAGGCAATAAATCAACAGGCTGGAGTTCCTGAAAGAAAATTGGAGGCAGAACGAGGAAAGAAGCGCTGAAGGACACATTAACTGCTTTCCTGGGATGACAGATGCAAACTCCAGCCACGCCGAGGAATGATGACTTTTGCCACTGACCTGAGTGAGGAAGGAGAAATACGCAAAGCTCCTTCCCAGTTGCATTATTGGGTTCACCACGGTTCCAACTGGTATACCGAGATCGTGTGCCATCCGTCCAGCGCCAGCCAGTATTCTGCACAGTACGGTATAAAGCACATTGAGGTGGGCCAGTGTGTGTGGGGGGGAGAAGACAGAGACAGAACATTTAAAATTTCAATTCTAAAGGTAGCTTAGATTAATTTAAAGGGGGAAGTCCACGTGCATACTACCCTAAATCATTCTTTCGATTGTCCTAGGTAAAGATTCAATGAAGTTCTTCAGATGCATAGCATCCAAGGCTCCTGGAGCTGCAAGGGGCCCCTGAGCCTTTGAGCCCAGCCGCCTGGTCAGTGCAGGAATCCAGATTAAAGCATCTCCTGCAGACGTTGCTTCAAGTCCTCTTGACCAATTGAAACTCCCCACCACCTCTCTGGGCTATTAATTCCATTTGGGTTCTGTCTGTCCTGAAAGCTAAACATGCCCTGCTTCTTCAGCCTCTCCTTCCAGTCCTCTGATCACCCTCGTTGCTCTTCTCTGCACCTCTTCGAATGTCACCAAATCCTTCTTAAGGTGTGATGCCCCAAATGGTCACGGTATTTTAGGCAGGGTCTGACCAAAGCAGTATAAAACAGAACAATTACTTCCCCTGTTCTGGACATCCTACTCCAGTGGATGCAACCTGAAGTCACATTTGCCTTGTTTGCAGCCACATCATCACACTGCTATCTCGTGTTCCATTTCCAGCCAACTACTGCTCCACGCTCTCTTTCACACGTCATGAAGCCTTCAGCCAGGTGGTACCCCTCACCTGGCACCTGGGCATTCGGTTTTGGTTTCCTCAGAAAAGGACTTTACATTTCAAGCTGTTCCTTTCAGCCCATTTCTCTAACCTATCAAGATCATTGAGGGCGAGTTCCGTCTCTGGGCTGTTATCTATCCTACCCAGTTTAGCATTCCCTCCACTTTTTCATCCAAAGCACAGATGAAAACGTTGACAAGTGGAAGATCCAGGATTAATTCTGGTGGCACCAGCCAGGATATTGTGTCCGGTTCTGGCTACTGTATTTCGGGAAGGGCACAAAGCACTGAAGCGTGCCCCGAGGAGAGCAATCAAGATGATAAGAGGCTCGGAAGGAAAACCTGAGGAGAACCTCAGGCTGGAAACTGTACCCGTGTTTAGTCTGGAGACGAGAAAGTTTCGGGGAGGCAGGGTAGCTATCTTCAGGTATCTGAAGGACTGTTCTACAGAGGACGGGACTGATTGGCTTAGCGTTGTTTCAGAAGGAAGAACGAGAAAGAGTGGGTTTAAGTTACCAATATTATACATTTCAGTGGGAATCAAAAGAATTTCCTAATGGCAAAAAAAAATGGAACAAGGGACAGATGAAACCCAGAAGATCTGAACTGTCATTTGCAAGATGCATTTAAGCAAAGGCTTGACGGCGGTCCTTTGGAGATGCTGGAATGAAGGATTTTCGCACAGAGCAGGAGATTGGAATAGATGATCTCCAAATCCCTTCCACTTTTTTATTCTGGGAGTAAGATTTTCAAGGCAACTATGCAGCCACTTCTTTGTCAGATGCCATGAAACATAATTAGCTTGCTAATTGGTATGTCATGGGTACTTTTTCAAATGCTTTCCTGAAATCAAGATATACAGGTAGTCCTCACTTAATGACCACAATTGGGACTGGAATTTTGGTCATTCAGCCATGCAGTCATTAAATGAATCTGACCCTATTTTATGACTATTTTTGTGTGGTGGTCACTAGGTGAATCACCATGGTCGTTAGGCAAATCACAGAGTTTACTATTGATTTTGTTAGCTGGAAGCCACTGGTCATAAATGCGAATCAGTTGCCAAGAGCTCAAATCACAATCGTGTGACTGCAGGGATGCTGCGATGGTCATAAGTGCGAGGATCGGCCTTAAGTCGGTTTTAGCGCCATCGTAAGTCCGAACCATCACTAAGCGAATGGTCATTAAGCAAGGACTACCTGTATTATGTCTGCAGCATAACCATAATCCACTGAGTCAACTGTCTGATGAAACAGTGAGATAAAGACAGCGTGGCGGGATTTGTTCCTAACAAATGCATACTGATATCTGACAATCACTACGCTGTTTTGATCATTGTGATCAGGGCTGCTAGGCTTTTCCACGATGCTGTAAATCAGTACTGAAGAAGCGTCTGTGTGGAAACAACTGCCACTTCCTGTGCTGCTCAGGGACAGGGGGACCAAACACTCACCTGATCAGATGTTGGGGTTCGTTGCAGCCCAATCCAGACGTAGGCGTTTTCTATGTTCTCTTTGGCGACATAGGTGCCAACGAGCTTTGCCTGGGTGTCACTTGTTAGGGATGCTAGATGACCTTTCCACCTGAACTGACACTCCTCCTGCGTGGAGAGAAGAACTGGGAAGGTCCCCTTAGGAAAACGGGATGCCCGGTGACGTCCTCCTTGGCCACGGCTACTCATTTACCACCAGCAAACCTGGGTGTCCACCCTGGGCGGGAGAAGATTGCAGGACTGCTACGATCCTGATAGTCATGCAGTGTGGGAAGGGGCCAGATATCCACCAGGATGGGATGATTTGGAGATACACAATAATAATAATAGTTTTGTTTAAATAAGAAATAATGAAACCATAGTAGGAAGACCCAGATGACTTTTTGACAGCTGGCAGGCTGATGCCTCCCTAGTTGGACGTCTTGCCCTGGAAAGAGTGACCAGGTCCTCTAATGTCAATCAGGGTAACCCAGGAAGCGACTGCATAAAGGCTGAATTAGGTCTGTGTGCTTAACTCTAAGTCCAGGTTAACAAACCCAGCTGATTTACCCACGGAACATGCTGCACAGGCCTATGCAAAGTGACTTAGTTTCAGGCCACCCGGGAGGTCTGGGCTGTGGAGCTGACGCACTTCCTTTCAGCAGAGCAAAAGGAGGGCTTGAAGCATGCCCGGTGGTCAGAGGTGCCAGGCTGGATAGCCTCCGTTACACACTGCAGGACTGTGTGAGGAAGCCGCCCAGCCGGGAAGGCCGTGGGGCTGCAGGCACCAAGGGGGCTCTGGTGGGGGTGGGGCAGGGCTCAGCACGCCTCGCAGGATTCACCAGCAGAGTCCAAGTGGTCCGGTCTGGAAGAATTTGGCCTGTGCTGAGGTGGCTGCACAGCTGGACTTCAGCCAGTGCCCATCCGAGAAGGTCCTCTCTGCTACGTTGCCATATCAGGGGGGCTGCTAAGAGGGGCTGCAAACGTGAGCAACCAGAAGCAACAGGGCCACGACACGCTTAGAGGCAAGGGGCCACTTTGAAACAGCCTGGCTTGAACCTTTGAAAGTGCAGGTCATCCTCGTTTAGTGACCACAATTGGGACCAGCAACTTGGTCATTAAGTGAAGCAGCCACTAAGTGAACCCACAACTAACCGCCCAGAGTCCCCCATGAGGGGGAGATGGGCGGTGAATAAATTTATAAATGAATAAATAAAAAATAAAAAATAAAACCCGTGCTTACAATCTTTCTTCAGCTTTCCTTTGCTTTACAGCCCTGCGAAGGTCATAAATGTGAGGACTGGTTGTGAAGTTACTTTTTCATCACCATTGTAACTGCGAATGGTCGCTAAACGAGGACTCCCTGGATGGCTTAACTTATTGGCCTTGTTCGCACAACATGGCTGAGACAATAGCTGACTTCCACAACATGTTAAGTCACACACTACTCAATCCCATTTAAATACAGCAGCGGGATGAGTTTTAAACCAAGTCCTCGTTCCTTTAACAAATTTCACTCAGATGTTGAATACTCCATCACAAGCCAGATCATCAGTCCCATTCAGATTTATTATCAGCTTACTAAGCTTTACTATTTCTTTTCTATTCCTTCTACTATTTCTTACTAAACTTCATTATTTCTTCTTTTTACTATTTCTAAACTTTACTATTTCTTACTACTATTCCTAGTAGTAAGAAACTACTACTTCTTACCAAACGTTTACTATTTCTTAGGCCTCAATCACTTGTTTTGTTTAAGGAAGAGGCATACAGTAGGTGCTCTTCATTTAAAAATGGCACGATCTCTTTGCTGTCCCGCAGTCTGGAAAAGTTCTGGGCCAGATCAAGGGAAAGTCTCCAGCTCAGGCGAGTTACCTCTGCCTCTTGAAAGGTGAGTCGATCTTCATAGAACTTGTAGCAGTACCACTGGTTTCCATCTCGATGGGCGAAGGTGCCCGGAGGGCAGACGGTCCGAAGATCTGCCAGGAGAAACGGAGTGGGAAAGCAAGAGGATAGGCTGGGAGTGGGGGGCAGAGCATTGCGCTCGGTTGCGCTGGCACAGATGCCAGCCTGATTTGGCAGATGCCAGTACTCGGTTGCCAAATGTAAGTATCATTTCACAGAACCACGGGGTTGGGAATGGCCTTGGAGGTCTTCTAGTCTGACCCCTGTGCAGGGCTGGAATGCGCACCGCATCCCAACCTTTGCGTGGAAGCCGCTCGCGATGGAGCCCCCACGGCTCCAGGAGGCCAGCTGGTCCCTGCTTCTCAGCTCTTGTAGCCAGTTCCAGTTTGGAACCCCCTCTGTACCAGCCATTAATCATTGTCCTGTCTTTTGGACTGGTTTATTTTTAAAAAGTTTCTGGGTCTCTGAACGCAAGAGGAGGGGTGTTGCAGCAGGGGGCATGGGGTGGGGCATCGTATCATGGCAGCAGCTGTGACTGCATAATCGAAGCCCCTCCCGCTCTTCGACATGTGTCTCACATGCAATGCGTGTGAAAAAAGACCGCAGTTTCAGTCCCTTTTTCGAGCCTCCATTCAGATGCCCCTCTCAGGAGCACAGAGGTTTTCCCTTGCTAAGTGATAGCCCCCAAACACCCCCAGGCCAACAGAGGCACCCACATTTCACAAAACGCCCTTGGCAAGGAGATGTATCCTATTTGGAGTGCTGGCAACAACTTACTTCCTGCCCAGGCAAGGCTGCCGAAGAGACCAAAGACGAAGCAAACGATGAGAAGCATCTCCAGGCCTGAGGGGACAAGCAGGAGTTGAGAAGGATCCTAAACGACAAAGCCAGGCCACCTTTCAGGCGTCCCTCCCCAGAAGAGCAGCAGAGCCCACATCTCGACCGCGCACCCTTCCTGTTCTTCTCTGAATCCCGGCCCCCTCCCCTCCCCTCCCCTCCCCAGGGCAACTGGGAGAGACCCCGGTCTGCCTGGACTCACAGCCTGTAACTCTCCAAACTGACATTTTGAGAAGCCCCCGAAGCCCCTGGCTCCGGGGCGGCAGATCTGAGAGGAGAGGGAAGGAAGTGGCCCGGTCCACCTCCCCAGGTGGAGCTCTTCAGATGGGCTGACCCGTAATTTCTCCCTCCCACCGTGGCCGTTACGATTTGGGTCACAGCTGGCGTGGCCCAACATGTGTGGGTGGTGCGGAGCCAGAGCAGGCCACCTCACGGGAGGATTTGGAGAAAGCAGAGCTAATCCGTAACTGCGCTGAACTCAAAGCCTAAAGGGAACAGACTAACGCCCCAAGGCTCCAGTCTCTGGCACCTCTTCCGTGGCCAGGAAACGCAACCCTCCCCTTCTTAACCCCCTGAATCACCTCGGCTGCCGAAAAAGGCCTAAATAAATGCAATGCAAACCATCCATCTCTTACGGGAGAAACGGGCCCTTCGGGTACTTTGTCAACACGGATGCAATGATGCATTCTCAGGAAACGAAAATGCATCTTACTGTATACCTTTTTCGTCAGGGGATCCCTGCGAATGGGCTTGAAGAGTTTCAACCTACAAGAATGAAAAAGGGGGGATGGGGTGGGGGTGGGTGAGGGGTGCTGCATCGGGACATTCGACGAAACCCTTTTTGATCAGAGGAAGGTTGCACACAGCAGTGGGAAAAGAAGCACCCCTGAAGCTGCTGCTCTCACCTTCGGCGTGGTCTCCGGTCCGGGGGAGGGATCCTCTAAGCCACCAACGGTCTATTCTCAAGCTTATATACCAGGGCTTACCTGCCCACACTTGGCACAGCAAGGTAAGACAATCAAAACCAGGAAGCTAACATCCTGGAAAGACCTGTGCAGGACAGAGAAACCCATCATCCAGCTGTTCTTCAGAAAATTGCAAAGCCTTGGACTGTTTTCTGGGCTGTGTTTATCCTAGAACTTCCTCCTTTCTGAGATGCCCAGATATGACTCCCCAAATGCTATCAGGGACATTACAAATATTGCTGATAACCTGTTCTTGCACCAGACTGCCAAGAACAGGATGTAATATAGCAATAAAACCATCTCATATATCATCTCAGCATCGACAATTTCTAGGGCAGTAACCAGTGTCTGCTTTTTATGGCATTTGCGTGTGAGTCTCTCTCCCTCTGTGTGTGTGTACATGTTTGTGTGCATTAACATTCAGCTTTGTCCCATTGAGGCATCTGGTTGTCCACTGGCAGAAGAAGTGGGTGTAACGATCGCCCTACTCAAATAAAATGCGCAGACTCCAAGTCTAAGTTTAAGGTCTGGTTTATTTAGAATAAGGTGCAAACAGAGAGAAAGCTGAGAATGAGAAAAGCGCGCCTAAACTCAAACTAAATAGCTCCGTTTCCAGCAACGACCCCCCCCCCCCCGCATACAGAGCAATCCCACATTCCCAGGTGCTCCTAACGAGCTCTGCTGATCGACGGGCAAAAAGGCCTTGACGTTTAAGAGACAGCCCAAACACATTCCTTCCTGGCACAGCCCCACACATCTCCCCGTACAAGGTTTATCAGCAGCACCTCCCGGCCAGGAACACGCATCAACACTCTGGCATGCGGACCGTTACGATGGAGCGAACATCGCAACGGTGACCAGGACAGTGGGCTACAGAAGCGTTTTGTCTGACCTAACTTCAGGATCTTCTTAGGCTCCTCAGTTATCTGCCAAGAAAGGTTTAGTTCTAGCCCTGGGCCTGAGCCTGGCTGGGGAAAAGTTCCAGTTTATACCCACGGTCAACTTAATCCTCCCCTGCCACCCGCCACCACCTGCCCTGCCATGCCTTGGACTTCAGCAGGTCAAATATAAGGTGGCTTGACTCGTAGAGAGATGAAGGACATCTTTGTGCACAGTGCAAGTGGTGGGCTTTGCTGCCAGGGTCAAGGGGGCTGTGAACGGCTACAAAGACAAATGGTCGTTTCCCACTTCCTGAATCCAAAGCAAGGGCCTGAAATTTCAGCTGCATGGAAAGGCCAGTCCAGACTTGGGAGACTCCTCAGGCTCCCCGTTGACCAGTGGGTGACACAGAAGATGGGCCTCACACTTGATCGAGCTCCAGAACACGTCTGATCTTCTACTTTTAAGAAGACTACTTACTAAACTCTCCATGTCCATTGGGAAGTCTAGCAGGTCCATTGGATGCCAAAGGCAGGGCTCTGATTTGAATTACCAGCCTCACCAAGAGGTCTTATATCTTTTATAAGGCAATATTCTGAACTGAGATACAGAAGGTCTAAGACAGCCGTACCCAACCTGGGGGTCTCCAGACGAGTAGATGATTTTTTTTACTCATTAGTGAGGCAGCTATAGAAAAAAAATTGTGGAGGCCACCCTACACTGGCAGATGATACACGCCTGCCCCAGGCGACTGATGGGCCCAATGCAGTTTCAGAGGGAGCCTGGGTTTCCCCACAGCTCCGGTTCGGCAGAGGTCCTTGTCACAGCTTGGAATGAGCACGTGGCAGGGCCCCAGGCCGGATCCCACCTGTGCAGACTCTCTGTGGCTGCAGATCTTGTGGAGCGATGTGGTTTATTGAAGAGCTCCGGGAGATGAATGACGCAATGGACACCCATAGTAGTGCTGGCGAAAGATGGAGCGCAAAGCTGACTGAGCGCAGGTGAAGGCCTTCATCAGAACTTGCCTCGTGGTGGTAAGGGTGGCAAAGTGAACTTGCTCTCATTGCCTCTGTAGCCTGTTTCTGGTGACCAGGTCCCTCTTGGGTAAGAAGGAACCAGGTAGCCCTTCCAGGGACACTATGAGGAAGATTCTCAGCATTTGTCAAAGTCTCTCGACTGTGCTTGGAGTTGGATGGTGGCTGGGCAGGTCCTTTGGAAGCGATCAAGACACATCTGAGCTTGGCAATCTGGGAGAGGTCTGAGCTGGTCAGTCTTCAGGAAGTGGACCGGGTCCTCACGGCTGTGATTTGGCCACCTGTGTCCTAGTCTCATGCCTCTCCTGGCTGATCAAGGCCTCCCAGGAGGCGGTACATGCTTGGGCTCATGCAGTGGTGAATGCCTCCCTGCAAGATGCAGTGGCTTTGGTTTTGGGGCTCTCCTGAGTCCGGTGAAGAGTTCTCTCTAATTCTCGATGGGGTAGTACTTCCCTGGTGCACAATGTGGGGGTGCCCCTTGACTCTCGGCTCCCGCTCAAGGAGCAGAGGATGGCCATGTCTAGGGGGGCCTTGGCACAGAACCCTCTTGCGCATCGATTGTGCCCATTCCTGGACCAGGAGGCCTTGCTCACGGTCACTCAGGCCTTGGTCACTTCTTGGTTGGAGTACTGCAATGGGGCTGTCCTTGAAGACCACCCAGAACTTACAACTGGTCCAGAATGTGGCGGCACATGCAGTGTCGGGTGCCCCTTGTTTTGCCCATTTACACCACGGTTGCATGAGCTACACTGGCTCCCAGTTTCTTTCCAGGTGCCATTCAAGGTGCTGGTTATCCCTTTTAAAGCCCTACATGGCACAGGGCCAGGTTATTTGCAGGACCACCTCTCCCTAAGGGTGTTTGCCCACTCAGCCAGGTCAGATAGGCGGGCACAACCCAAGTCCCTTCTCTTACATGTTGCCATCTAGCAAGGCCCAGGAAGCACTCCTTCCCCATAGCAACCCCTGCCCCATGGGACACCCTTCCCCCGGAGCCTGGCAGGCCCCCACCCTTTTAGCCTTCTGGAAAGCCACAAGGGGCTGGCTGTTCCCCCAGCATGGGGACAGAGTGAGGCCCAAGCCCGAGGGTTGTATGGTTTCATGGACTGAAGATTGTTGGCTACGGAGCCAGGTTTTTGCCTTTACTTCAGTTTTCATTGTTGTGGTGAGTTGCTTAGAGTTGTGTTTCACGATGGGTGGCCATGTCTTTTAAATAAGTAACTCTCCCCCCTGAGGCTGGAGATATTACCTCCATAGGTAAATGCATGGAAGGCAAAGCCAATTCCTTCAAATATCTGGTGGGCGTAATGACACCTTGGGGGGCGCCGGGTCCCAGGGTGTAACCAGCTCCTGTGTTTCACCTGTCCCAACTTTTGCACTATTGAGTTCCACTTAAGTTCTTACGCTGCTAAACAAGATTTTAGTTCTCGCAGCGGAACTGAGTTTGCATCACCTTCAGGGAACTCTTGTTATCAATTAGCTGGTTAGCTGAAAGAACACTTAATTGCCAAAGTTGGTCAGGAAGTTTTCCAACTCCACACCTCCACCCAGACTTCCCTTTGAACCTTCCTCTAGGGAAAGAGCCCCCTAGGGTGGCTGACAATGGACTGGAATTAGCACTGGGGAGAGGGGGGGTTGTCAGCCAGGCTGTTTTTCTGGAACAATTAAACAAGGCACAAAGGGAGTCGTTAGCTGTTTCTTGCCAAAGCCGCAGCCCCCACCCTCCTGGGCTTCTTTTGTTCCGCTCTTAAGCACCTCTGGGAGATGCCATCAAGTTCATCATTCCCTTCTTTGGGTATGAAGTTACCTTAAAAAAACAAAAAGCAACAAACCTGTGTATTGTCCTCACCAACTTCCCCATCCTGACCGCAAGGTGTGTGTAACTTTAGTGGAAAATTTGGGGAGCCGTTTTCTAAGGTAAACCTGAAATTGCCAAGTTGCAGGAATTTTTCACAATGCAGTTCAAACTTGCTTTCCTGTGTGCAAGTTTTGATCATGTAGGTTATTTTAAGTGCTGCAAAAAGCATTCATTCATTCATGAACGGGCCATAAAATGACCTCCTTTCCATATCCCCCCCCCCTTTTTTGCCTGTTTTTTAATAAGCAAAAAAGCCCCAAACTTCGATTGGGTCCTCACGACGGAGCTACAGTATCTGGATTGAATTTTTTCTAGCTTGTTGGGCAACCAATGGCCCAAGGAAGGCACACTGCTGATTTGTAAAAAAGCCCCCTGGCAGTATTTTCATTTATTTACCAAAACCAAGATGACATCAGTTCCTCTAGGTGGCTTACAACAGATGAGACAAAACATTAATAACATTGCAAAATGCATCTAAAAAATTAATAAGCCAAGCAATTAAAAAACTATAAAAAGCTGTAGCCACCATCACATGAATTGAAAAGCTGTCTTAAAAAGGATAATTTGCCCCTTCTTCTAAAAGTGTTTCCCAACCTCACCAACTTTAAAACGGGTGGACTTCAAGTCCCAGAATGCTGGCTGGGGAATTCTGGGAGTTGAAGTCCACCCATCTTAAAGCTGCTGAGGTTGAGAAACGCTGCTCTAAAACATCATCAAGGCAGGAACATGTTGTTCCGGGGGGAGCTACTTCTGAGAAAGTCAACCCCAAGGTCCTAGCCCAACCCCCCACCAGCCTGGATTTCTTGCAGGGTTGGTCCCTGGAGTATTTTCTTCCTATCTGATCACGTAGGTCAGCAGATTCTACATGAAAATGGTCTCAAGCATAAGAAGGGCCAAGCTGTACACGGCTGGATTGCCAGCACTTTCAATTGTACAACAGCTCCTGCAGAACATGTTATTCTCCCAAGCCAGCTAGTGTTGGTCAGCAAGTAGACCCCTGTGTTATGTGCCAGTTGTAGCTTCTGGGTAGTCTTCAAGGGTAGCTCCTTGCAAAGCGAACTGCAGTAGTCTGAGCTGACAAAGCCCGAGTTACTGTCTTCAGTGCCTCCCGGTTCGGGGAAAGGCACAAGAGGTAAACCTGCCAAGCTGGCCACAGGCCGTTCCAGCCACAGAGTCCACATGGTTCAGCAGAAGCCACGAGTCCAGAGGAGCCCCCAAATTGTTCATCACCTACTTCGGAGAAGTGCTCAAGGGTTATGGTTGTAACATCCATGGCACCAGAAGGCTCCTGAACCATTTTGTTGGGGTTTATTCATAGTCCGTCTCACCCCAGCCAGCCCCTCATGGCCTCCAGGCACTAGGTCAGGATTTCTGCTGCATCTCTTGTCCGACCCAGGCTCAAGATGTAAAGCTGCGTGTGATTTTGCAGTTTTATTTCTGTATCTTCCTGTATCATCTCCAACATGGGACATTCCTCTCCCAACACTAGATCCTGGTCAATGATCCGTTTCCCTGGCCGGGTTCATCCATCTTGCTATGCTAGAACTTTTCATTATGCTTTGTTGAAGAAACTATAGGGGTCTGGTTAGCCATAATGCTCAACCCCAAGAGCTTATGGATTATTATGGTATTGTCTTGTGAACCAAGCGGTAGTTTCAGTCCCGTTTAGTCTTGACAGAAAGCTAGGATTGGTCTATCCCAACGTGGGTTGAATATTCCTTGCCCCAAAGCTCATTCACTTGGCTTCCCGCATCTTTCTCCATTTTGCTTTGATCCCCTTCATAAACTGGTACCAACCACCTCAACTACAAATTAACTATAGAATCTTAATTATAAGATTACAACTTCTATTGTATAATTAGAAGGTGTAATCTTATAATTAAACATGATAAACAATAGTTAGATAATTTCTTACCTCTGCTATTTACCTTCAATAATGCTTTCCAGCCTTATCCAGAAAAAAATAGTTCATTGGTATGTCAGTTAGTGACCTTCTGTAAAAATCACATTACTTTGGTTCATCTTACCCAGGAATGGCATCTTTTCCTTCCTCCAACTTGGGAAGGGCTTCTATTCACAAAAGGAACCCTTCTCTGCACTTTGGGGGGTGGGGGTGTTTCAAAAAATCAAGATGGAGGCTTCAAACACAAAACTGAAGCCCCATCCCCTGCATGATTAAAAAAAAAAAAACAGGTGGGGAATTGACTGGGCGGTCCTGATGGCCATCTGGGCATTTCTTAATTCCCCCGGCAGATGCCCCTGTCGCATCTTACAATTCCGTTGACAGTTTGCTAATGCTTTGTCACCCTCAAGATTCCATGGCACCTTTTATCTTATTTAACAATGGGATAAGTAAGTTTGGACAAATCCTACCCAAGGTGGGGATTAATGCAATTAACACAGCAAAACTCCTTGTTGATTCGTCTGTGATATAACTTCTAGGTGAGTCTACTTCACTGTCTTTGGAGGGTAACCCCTCGTGTCTGGAGACACAGGGAGGCTAGGGCCAGCCTTGGCCCCACCGCTTGAAGGCCAGCGCAGAGCGGATATTGCCCTTCCACTGATTAAACAAGCGCCATATTGGACCTCCGGCTCTAAAAGGCAGCAGAGTCCATAAGGCTGGCATGAGGCAGACTCATAAACCTTGCAATTAATGTGTTGATTTTCAGGGTGCAAACTCTTTACCGCCTTTTCAGCTGTAAAGGGCTCATCCTGGTCATACATCTTTACTGGCGGGGGGAGGGGGAATGTCAAGGCCAGAACAGGTGAATTCTTCCCTGAGGTTTGTTCACTTTTTGGAAAAAAGCAACTTTCTAGGGTTCAACACGTACAAAAAAAAGGGAGATATAAAATAAGGGGCCAAACTCCAAGCTCTCCAAAGGACAGGATGTTGCTTGGAGGATCACAAGGAGGGGACTTTCTGGCCTCCTTTTTGGGACAACCCAGATTCTAGGGCAGAATCTCTCAACCTTGGCACCCGGAAGATGTGTGGACTTCAACGCCCAGAATTCCCCAGCCAGCAGCCACACATCTTCCGGGGGCCAAGGCTGAGAAACACTGTCCTAAGGCCTCTGCACTGGATCCAGCTATACAAAGGGTTTGAGGCATCCGTTCTCTTGTTCCCCCCGGAACAGCTGCATGAGCCGGGCGAGAACCAGGATGGTCAACCTAAGAGAGGGGGGCACACAGGTGGTGAGAGGCCTCATCAACGTCCAGCTCCACAGCCCCTTCAGCCACATTCCCAAACCAAGACTGGCCACACAATTGTGACGCTGCCAAAGATTTCATGGCTGTGTTCACACAACACAGTTTACCTGGTAAGAGAAGTAACCTGCTTTCCAAGTTCACGCAGTCCACTGAGCCCTACGCTGACCAACCAGGCCGGGTTTGCCCGACACGCAGGCCAAGATAAAACTAATTCAGGCTTGCGTGTCCTGCAAATATGGGGGCTGGATCTTTCGACCCCTGCTGAAGCTGACCTTGCAGGGGCAGTCACTGCACGAGACAGGCGGGAGGAGAGAGCGAGCCTGGGTCTGGTATGATCCCAGAAAAGTCTTCCATTCTTCAGTCTGGCTCCTGTTTTTCTGGGGTGCAGAGATGGTGGCCTTGTGACTCTCGACACGGGGCTGAACTACAACCCCCAGAAGCCCCCTGCAGCAACGGCAATAGCGATGAACAACGAAAACTTCAGTCCAGCCAGACCTAGAGAGCCCAAAGGACCTGGCCCTGCATCTGCGAGGGAGTGTGGCAACTAGGAAGGCCTTAATGCTGCACCAGGAACACAAAGGCGGAAGACGCGGTAAGAGAACGATGCCAGCGGAGCAAGAGATTTCACCTTTTCAATTCTCTGTGCCACTCAGAGTCCAGGGGAGAGGCTGGAAAACACGGAAGGATGTTCAAATACGTTTGGAAAAGGATTACCGAGGCAGGTAAGGGAGGCGCCTCGATGGGGTCCGGATACCGAAGAGCGGGCGGCTACGATGAGAAGCACGTGGACCAAAATGAGAATGTTTCCAGCTGCATTTGCAGCGGGCTCCATCCCACTTCCACGTCACCTGCGAGAGGCTGTGGGTCCCAAGCACAAGGTGGGGGGAGCCCTTCATCTCATACCTGCCTGGGGCAAGCCTGTGCCCAGCTTCAGCCCCAGAACCGGGTTCAGTGCGTCAGTCTGCAAAGGGAAAGGCTCTCTCCAGAAGCCAGTAAACTAAGTCAATTCCCGGATGGGGGCGGGTCTGTCGTGGGCAGGGTCCCCCTTTCTGGGCACCCTTGGGCCCGAGCGCTTCAGGAGGCCCAACGCAGACTGCCCCCCGGCCTGCAAACCCTGCCCTCGCCTGAAACACGTGGGGGAAGTGAGCATCGGCGAAGGTCACACGTGGCACGTGGACATGAGCGTGCCCAATCGCTGGCACAAGAAGAGGGCATCTTCTGACGGCAAAGCCCACACGCTCTAATAAATTCTCAGGTAACGAGGACTGCCCTGCCGGACACGGCCGAGCCCCGGGGGACATCCGTGGGACAAAGTCGGAGCTGGCTAGCCCTGCTCCGTCCAGCTGTCCCCAGGGCTGCGAGGGACGACCACGCGAGGCACAGGGCAAGCTGGCGCTCCTCGTAGCTGTGGCTCCTCCCGCCGGTACCACTGCTCTTCGCAGAATTCTGGGAAGAAGAAAGCGATTTCCTTGCTGGCTGAGGCTGCAGAGTCTGGGGGGAAAGGAGGTAAGGGATCAGCCGCCCCCAAAAGGGCACGTAACGCAGCTGTTTGCACAAGACACGGATGTGTGGTTGGCAGTTTCGCCAACTGCTCAAGAGGTTGGCTTCGCACATGCTAAAGCGCGGAAAGGTCATCCAAGCTCAGACCGTAAGGCTTCCTCTGGCCCACTTAACGCAGCCTGTGACACTCTGGACAATACAGGTAGTCCTCACTTAACGACAATAGGGACTGGGAAATCAGTTGTTAAGTGAGTCATCACATGGCAAGACCCAATTCTACCACCATTTTAACGACCACAGGTTAAGCGAATCACAGCAGTTGTTACGAATATCCAACTGTCATGGCGCAAGTAGCCAGATTCTGAGCAGCTGCTATGAAGATACGGCAGATTACAATTGGAAAAATGTAGTAATGTGCCCCATGTAATAACTTTAAGTGGTCTTTTTATTACTCTATTTTACATATCATATTTTTATAGATATTTATATTTGACAGATTATTAGACATGATAATGTAAATTAATAAGATTGTTTTTAAATTTGATTAAGGGGCTCATTTACATTATGATCTATATGGATTTTAACATTTAATTGGAACTTGTAAATTCAAATTTAAAATTATTTTAAATCAGATGGTTCATATTTTAAGGCTAATGTGTATATCTTCACAGAATTGTATCTTGTACTGGTCAGCGACTGTAATAAAATTGAACTGAACAGCAGTTGTTAAGCGTATCCAGCTTGCCCAATGGACGTTTTTCGTTGGAAAAAAGTCACAAATCGCAATCACATGACCGCAGGACACTGCAACTGGTTGTAAATGCGAGACAGCTGCCAAGTGCCCAACTTGCAATCACATGACTGCAGGGGTGGTGCAACAGTTTGCAATGTGTCATAAATGTGAGTACAGGTCATAAGGCACTTTTTTTTGAGGCCATCGTAACTTCAGACCATAGTGAAATAAATGCTCGTTAAGTGAGGACTGCCTGTAGCTGCCCTTAGGGCTTGACAAATGTCTCTCTAGGGACACACTACAAATAACCAATTTCACAACTGAATTCCACAGTTCCATTTTGGAGTCCTACAGCTGTGTGGGACTACCATTCCCACAAACCCCTACAGGTAGCCATGCAGGCTGGGGTTGTGAGGGGACGTGCAGCAGCAGCAGCAGCAGCAGAGCATGGCTTTGCATCTGGGAGGATCTGATTTTCGCCTCTGACTCTCTGGGAGAAGGCAGAACTTCATTCACTGAATCCGTGCAGGGAGCAGCCCTCGCAGCTCTTCCCTGATCACAGGCAGCCTGTGCAGCACGCAGGTGCTCCGTGTCGCCAGCAGCCTCGGGGTCCAACCCCAGAGCCAGGAGGCATCCTCTGCTGCTGCCTGCCCAGTGGGATGCCCCGGCAAGATCCCAAAAGCAGCAAGACCAATGGGCACAGACTGACTCCAGGCCGAAAAAGTCCCTATTGCAGTGTTTCTCCACCTTGGCTCCTTGAAGATGGGTGGACTTCACCTCCCAGAATTCCCCAGCATTTAAGCTGCGAAGTCTTCTAGGGGCCAAGGTGGAGAAACTGCCCTGGTCCATCCAATCAATTCTACCCATGTTTCCACAGTCTATTATTCTCCTCTATCTGCAGCTTCCTCACTCTTGATCCTTTTTCAAAGTTTCATTTTGGTTTTGGGGTGAAGCAGCCACACAAAACATTTGTAGTTCTGTCCCTATTTGTGGCATAGTCTAATTTCTGCAACCACAGAAATTATTCATGAACTGTTATTACCATCACATCTGCTCCTGCAGGTTCGCAACTTAAATGCAACCTGAGCATTTTAGAGCAATGGAGAGTGAGTTGTGGCAGTGGCGGGAAGCAGAAAGGTGGGCAAAGAAACTGAAATTGGTAAATGTTACTCAAGACTGAGGACAGCCCAAAAGCTCTAACTTCTGTCTGCCTGCCACACGAGCAACCCTAACAGGAAATAACACTAATCTCTTTAATTGTCCTAAATCAGTGTTTTTCCAACTTGGCAACTTTAAGATGTGTAGACTTCAAATCCCAGAATTTCCTGGCCAGCTTACTGGTCAAGATCCCTCCCTAACAATCCTGCGGCATAGGACCAATCACTCTGGCCTTCATCGGCATGGCCAGAGCAGCAGGGCTGAATTCTGCCCCCTTGAAAAATCCCAATACACTCGTTTCTTACACCGATTGTCATTTCCCATCCTGGAATGAACGCTTCAGGATTTACCAGCGTCCTCTCCTTTTACTAGGAGGTAAAATTTAGCAACGTCACCACCTCGGTTTACATGTGTGCACTGATCAGCACCAATCCTACCTCAACTGCTAGGGCATCGGAATGGGCAGATTTAATTCAGTTCCCCAAGAAGGCGTGCAGGCACCAAAGACCTTCCAAATCGTTCAAACCGAATGAAAGGTGTTCCTTCAAGGAGTCAAACCTAACTGTTCCCAGGGGAGATTCGATTTGGACATTCAATCAAATTCCTTCTGAGCTGACTTTGCAAATCAAAACTTTCGCCAGTTCTGATGATGGTCTATCTCTTCACCCATCTGTTACGCCCCGGCTTGAGCATTTGTTTTATGCCACCGGAAAGGCTGTAGACAGCTCCGAGTCCTTTGAGAGCCACCTGTCAAACCCTCTTCTCCAAATTCAGCTCCGGGACTCACCTGAGCCATGGACAGTGTTCCGGGTGTCGGTGAGGCCCAAAGTCCCACGGATGGATTCCGGGGCTGTGTGCCGGGCACGATACACCTTGGTGGGTCCCATCAGCGATCTCCAGTGTGCGACGGCTTCCTCGTGAGCCAGGATATAAACCCTCATGGGGCCACTGGAAAGGCGAGAGATAAATTCATGAGAAGCTACCTGGTTTCTGACTATTTCAGGATCCTTCCTTCCTTCCTTCCAACCTGGAACCCCCTTGATCTGAAACAACTCCCACACTTCCCTGTGAAGCATAACAGTGGAGGGAGAGCTTTTAGATCTAGCCCTGGGTAGGTCCTAATGCTAATACACAGTCATCTGAAATTCTGTCATGAGCACGGATGGTGAGCAGGAGGGGGCCCCTATCCAGGGGCAAAAACGCATGCATAGTTTAGAGGCTTTGAGCTGTCATTCAGAGAGACACAGAGCAGACCCGCCTTGACTTTTGGAGGTTTATCTGTCTGGGTTTTCCCACGCTGCTTCAGTTTGGTAGGATTTTCTGTCTACTGTAGCAGTTAAATAAAACACTAGAGACTTTCTCCTCATCTCGGCATGGTTCCTGCTTAGTCAGGACAAATTCAGACCTCAGGGAATGATGTCTGGCTTTGTATGAAACTGGTCATGTACTGCCTCCTTGTGGTCAGTGTAACTCAAAACACCACACCACACAGGAGCTTTTCGATTATGTGCTATCAAGTTGGTGCCAACTCAGTGACCACACTGAGAGATTTTTCTCCCAGAAGGTCTGTCCACAGTCTGGTCTTTCAGGTCTTCCAACAGTGCCCCATCACCTGTGTAATCATATCCATCCCCCGTGCTGCTGGTCAGCCTCTTCTCTTTCCTTCCACCTTTCCCAGCATCCAGAGAGCTGGGTCTTTGCGTAATGTGTCCAAAGTAGGATCATTTCAGCCTGGTCATCTGTGCCTTGAGTGAGAACTCTGGGTTTTGTCCAATGACCCATCGGTTTGTTTTCTTGGCTGTTCGTGGTATTCTCAGGAGTCTTCTCCAACCCCAAAGTTCAAAAGCATCAATGTTCTTCCTATCCTCCTTCAGAGTGCAACATGAAGGGCGCCCACAGCAATGGCCACGAGCTTTCATTTGCTGTGTGCAACTGGGCAATCAAACCCACATATGAAAAGGGTGCCGCTTCAATTGCCCTGTTGTGCCCACCATTTTGATATTGCGAGATCCAAATGTGTGTGTATATGTATTTGTATACACAGGTGTGCGCACATAGCCACACACACATTTGGATCTTGCACTATCGATTTATGGACGTTTTTGTGGAAATAGTGCATTTCACTAAAACGTCTCCAAACCTGACGGGTGTCTTCTCTAGAAACACATTTTTGCAGAAAACCAGAGCAGAATATTGAAAACTAAGTTGTAACCCTGTTCGGATATTAATGGCACTGTGTTAGTGCCGGCAGACTTTTTCCCAGTGTCTTTCCGTGTGGGTTTCTTTCCCCCCCTTCATTCCGTGTTCTCAAAGAAACTTTCTTTCGCAATCTTGTCTACTTAAGTGCTTTCAGTGTTCTGAACTGAATTTTCTGTGAGCAAAAATGTGCCAGAATAAGATGGCACAAAACAGGTTGCAACTTACTGGTCAAATACGCACTATTTCCACAAAAATGTCCATAAATCGATAGTGCAAGATCCAAATGTGTGTGTGGCTATGTGCGCACACCTGTGTATACAAATACATATACACACACATTTGGATCTCGCAATATCAAAATGGTGGGCACAACAGGGCAATTGAAGCGGCACCCTTTTCATATGTGGGTTTGATTGCCCAGTTGCACACAGCAAATGGAAGCTGGTGGCCATTGCTGTGGGCGCCCTTCATGCATACATGCACTAGACTGGGATTGGGGACGCCCAGGTTCTACCCCAGCTTAGGCCCAGAAGCTGGCTGGGGATTTGGGCCGGTCCTTCCCTCTCAGTCCTCAGCCGGGAAGCCAAAACCTCTGTCTGCTGACCTGCCCTGGACTGTGGTGGTAGAGTGTGGTCCATCGTCTTCAACAAAGAGTCCTCCGCCTGCAGTGAATTGATTTGGGTTCACAGTAATAATCATATGCATTTAAATATAATAAATTTATCTCTGTGTGGATCTGCACTTGTGTGCCTGTGTATTTATATGTCTGTATGTGTGTAAATGTGTGTTTGTGTATACACACACAAACGTACAAATATCCTGACCAAGGAGGCAACACAACAGCTAGTAAAACATTTCCTAGGATTCAGAAAGTTTCACATCTTTCTCCATTCAGAATCTGTTGAGAAACACTGCCTTGCCTCAGTTGGACGGACGGACGGACTGACTTGATTGCTATAGCCGCCCATCTGAGCAAGTGACTCTGGGCGGCTTAACTTACACATCAGTTGGACGGGCTGGGTTATTTGTTACTGAATTTTAGCTACTTGGTTGAGAATCCAGGTTCTTGTTCTAACAAAATGGCAAACTTTTAAGACCACAAGTCGCTCGGCCTCTTGTGTGTCAGAACAACAAGACATAATATTCACAGGAGGTGTCTCCAGGGGCAGGGTGGTCCCAAAAGTCGAGATGGCGGCTGTGACCAAGTGATGAAGTCCCTCCTCTTTTTTACATGTAGGGCTTTTTCAACATTCCCCCTGGCCCCCGCAGTCACCCCTGCGTACTTCGCCCTCCTTTAGAGCAATTTTGGTAAGGGTTTGGGGGAACTGAAAGGTCCCCTGTAGGCCTTTGAAGGGGAGTGGGAGGGAGGTCTTCTCCACCAGTTGTGGACCTACCTGGACATGAACTCCACCAGCCTCTGGTAGAAAAAGCGCCCTGGGGGAAGAAGAGGAGAAAGGCAGCTCACATCTCCACGCTCTCCACTCTGCTGGTCCTCAATGCAAGCAAGTCCCCTCAGGGATCTAGAGGGAGGGCTGGTGCACTGCGAAGTGGCCTGGATCCAGCATGGAGGCCCCAGCACACACAGCCTGGTTGTCTGCATGCCCCACCCCAAACGCCACTCTTGGGGTTGGTGGGCTCCCTAGTCCTGCCAAGGCTGGTCTTGTTCCCCTTTGGGTGGTATTAGATCTGCCGTTACTTGGATCTCATTGCATTTTATATTGATGGATTGATATTGATGGATTAAGGATATTATTTATGATTTTATTGAATTTTAAACTGTTTTATTGTGAACCGCCCAGAGTCCCCCGTATGAGGGAGATGGGTGGTGATAAAATACGATAGATAAATAAATAATAAATAAATAAACTTCCGCTTAAGAGGAGAGATGCAGCAGCCAAGATGGACAAGGCTTGCAAGAGCAGAGCTGCTGTGTGACTTCTGCTTTGACCCCTGTCCCCATGTCACCTGTCCCCTGACCTACACAAAGGAACTGGGGGGAGGATCTGGCCCTTGGGCCCCATCCTTTTCTTCAGCCCAACTGCATGAATGCCTGCCCATACCTGGGCCAGGTTCATCCGGGAGGACTTTCCAGCTCCATACCCATGAAGGCCAATGGTGTGGACGTGGTCAACACCAGCCTTAAGATCTGGATTTTAAGCCTTAGAAAGCTGGAAATTATTTCTTCAAGACCCCCAAATGGGGGCTGGGGGTTTCCTGGTTCCCTCTGCTGAACCCACTGGACTCTCTTCCCCTGGACATAGGGATCTTTGGGGTGTGGGGAGCCTCAGACCATCAGAAGAACTCTGGACTGGATCAGACCTGAGGGCCATCCAGCCCAGCTTCTGTGACACCCAGGGAAGATCCCAAGGCTGGACTGGAGGGCAAGAGGCCCCTCCCCAGACCTTCCCAGCAGCCAGGATCTTAGCCCTGCTGCACCTGGAAGCCTTTACACCAACCTGAGTGCTCCTGGTAGAACCGCTGGCTATCCCCCCTACTCCAGAGCAGGTCCTTTGTCCGCACGATCAAGAACTTGTGGTTCAGAATGGTTTTGTGCACTGCCTAGAAGACAAAGAAGAACACAAGCAGAAGGCCACGAATGTGCAAAGGAGCCACCCCACGCCATCTGGCCGCAGGCCTGAGAGGCTTCTGGTGGACGTGACAGACCTCGTTATTTAGCTACCTAGAAACCAGACATCTGTTGCTGCAGCCCAAGATTGTGTTTTTGTTGCCACAGCACACTTCTGCAGTTGGAAGGCTGCAAAACGCTTTTGAACTGGGCCAGCGCTTCTTAGCTGGGGAGTGGCCAGAAGACGCAAAAGGCCTCAGCTCTCAGCAACCAATTTGCCCTGGAGGTCTGCTGGATTACCCAGAACTCACCCCGACCTCTAAGCCTAGTTTTTACAGAGAAATAAATCTAAGATGGCTTGGGGCCAGGTGATTTGAAGGACCACCTCAACCCACTCACATCTACCCGGGCCGTAGGGCAGGGAGGCAGGGGATGCTGCAGGTCCCAACAAAGGAGGTACACCTGGTGGGACCGAGAAAAAGAGCCTTCTCCGTGGTGGCCCCCTCCCTATGGAATATCATTCCCTCAGAGATACGATTGGCCCCCGCCTTGATACTTTTCCAGAGGGCCCTAAAGACCTGGTTCTGGCAGTGGGCCTGGGGACCCCAGGCTGATACGGAGCTGATCAAATCGTTGATTTGAGTGTGTCTGTTACTGCCATGAGGGGGTGTGGGGGGGTGATTGTTTTTTTGTAGTACTAACTTTTAATTGTGTAAGCTGCCCAGGCCGTGTGTGTGAGTTGGGCAGCCATATAAATTTGTTTAATAAAAATAAAGAAATAAGATAATCCAGACATGTTAGGGATGCAACGGAGACCCCCAAACAGTGCCAGCCCATTGCAAAAGAGCGGAGGGGGTCTTGGGCTGCAGGAGGGCTAGGCCTCCACACCTGTGTGGCTTGACACTGACCCATGTGCCGCTGGAAAGCCGGGGCCTGGCCAGGCCCAGCCTCTGCTGACCTCCAGCTCCTTCTATAAAGGGAAGGAGAGGGAGGCCACCCTATTGTGGGGCAGAAAGTCACAAATGCCCTGGAGAACACGGAGAGGGCGAGGCTCTCTCCAAAGACAGGCCAGATGGTGCCAGGAAACTGAAAACAGAGCATGGCACATAGTTCCCAATTAGCCTGAGGGATTCATTCCCACAAAATGCAGTGACACGTAGGACACTTTCACAGGGGCCGGGATCCCCCCTTGGCCAGCGGATTTCTGGAGGCCGCAGCTCTGTCTACACCACTCCAGATGGGGCAGTGGGCACGGGCTGGGGGCACTTTTCCACCTGTGGCTTGCACTCACCCAGAGGCACCCGCTTGGCCACCAGGGCAGGCTCAAGGCCAGTGGGTGGCGGAAGCAGAGCCCACTCCCGGTGCCTTTCGAACGGGGCAGCGGAAGAGCTAAGGGCGGGATAGGTGCGATGCCCCCCTTCCCTCGGGGCCGGAGAACAAGCTGGTCTTTCTTAATGGTCAGGCCAGGGCTGCTGACCACCCACATGCCCAGGCCGGTATTAACCGCGGCTCTTAGCCGAGCCGCGCCGGCTGGGGATTTCTGGGAGCGGAGGTCCCCCCACCTTCAAGCGGCCACGGTGGAGAAGCCCGTCCCAGGAGACCCTGGGCGGGGTCCCCTCCCCCGCCGCCTGCACCCACCCCAGAGGCATCGAGGCGCACCACCCTCGGCCCGCCCTGGCACCCACCTCCAGGACGAGCGGGTGCGCCACCGCGTCGGGCTTGGCGATGGCCAGGGTGAGCTGCAGCGCGCGCCGCAGCCCCGGCCAGGAGGGCCTCATCCTCCCCGGGCGGGCGCCCTGGCAAGCGGCAGGAAGGCGGCGCGCCGCGGCGCGGCGGACGAGAGGCGAACGCGCACGGGCGCCCCGGCCCGGCCTCTTCCTGGGCTGGGCGCCGACGCGCGCCTGGCACCGCCCCGGGCTTGCAGCTGGAAGCAGGAAGCGAGGGCCGGCAAGCGGGCGCCCGCCGCGCCGCGCCGCGCCGCGCCGGCCAAACGGCCAGCCAGCCTCGCTCTCCGGGTCCCGCGGGGCCGCGCCGCGCGCAGCATCCGGCGGTCGCCTGGCAGCCGAGCCGGCGTCGCGGGGCGGGGCGGGGCGCGGGGAGGCGCGGCGGGCGGAAGGAGGCGGCCGGGCGGGCGCGGCGCGGCGGAGGGGGCGGCGGGGCCCGCGGGCGCAGGCTTGGCGAGCCGGGCGCGCGGCTGGAGAGAGACCCCGGCTTTGGGGGGCCGGGCGGACGCTCGCCCCCCCAACCCGCCCGGTTTCTTGCAGGCCGGTCCGGCGCTCCATGGCCAAGCCGGGGGGGCCCGAGGGCGAGCCCCCCAGCGCGGGGCTGGACCAGGACAAGTACGACGCGGAGGAGAACGTGAAGATCATCTGCCTGGGCGACAGCGCCGTGGGCAAGTCCAAGTGAGTGGGGGCCCCGCGGCCGGCAGCCCCCCCGCCCAACCCCCTTCCATCCTCGTGCAGAGGCGGCTTTCCTTGGGTGCCCCCCCCAGTTGAGCGTTGGGCGCTGGGGTCCGCTGCGGGACTTGCGCAACCGCCGGTCCAACCGGGACGGGGCACCTCGCGGGGTTGCCGGTCTCCGCTGCCGTCCCCTCCTGAGTCGCAGCCGCGGCCTGGAATCGCGGCTGCTGCGGGGTGGGGCTGCTCTGCAGTCCCGACTGGAGTCAGAGTCCGTTTGGACCAGAGGTCGGCCCCAGTTCCAGCGAAGCCCGGACTGGTTGGCTCAGGCGCCGGAGGCGAAAGACGGGGCTAAACTGGGGCGGGGGTGCGGGGAGATGCGGCCCTGAAATCCCGGCTGCTGGGAGGGGGAGGGGGAGGGGGGGCTCTTGCCCTCCAGTCCAGGGTGGCCAGTGGATGACCCAGCGGCTGGACCGGGTGACCCTCCGGCCTGATCCAGCCCCAGGGCTCTTACGCAGGTGTTTAGAGGATCTCTAAAGCTGTGTTTCTCAACTTCGGCCATTTGAAGATGCGCAGACAGTTGAAGTCCGCACATCCTCCAGCAACTGAGGTTGAGGAACACTGCTCTAAAGGGTTATTGATGATGGTCGGATTGAGGTGCGCAAGACACAGTTTTATTTATTTACTTATGAAGTTTATATAGTTGCCCATCTCACAAGAAGTGACTCTGGGCGGCATACCACAAAGATTAAAAAACAATAAAACGCGTCAAAAAACAATTATGATTAAAAGGTTTTTAAAAACATGCAGCATTTCACCGTTGGAAAAGCTGGGCGGCTGTGTTCATGCCATCAGCTAGGATTGCTTCAAGCCTGCTTGCTTCTTTCTGTTTTTTTGTGGGCGTGGCTTAACACGTTGTGTGGATCATGCAACCCACTCAGCAAAGTCCAGTGGGATTGGGTAGTTGTAGGAATGCAGCCAAGATTTAGGATGTGGTGTGAAGCAGGCCGTCGCATGAGGTCGAATGGTTTGGGTAAAGCGTTCTGTTCTCGTGTCATTAATTTGCTAAGAAGGCTTCTGTTTCAATGGGGGGGGAGGTCCAGTTGTACCCCCTGTCACCCTGAAACCTCCTTCCCGGGGATGACTTCAGTTTGCATAAGGTAACTCATGGTTCCAGGGAAGGGACAATGGGCCAGAAGCACCCATTTGGCCAATGGATGACCCAAAAGCTGGACTAGGTGGGCCTCAGGCCCAATCCAGCCTCAGGGCTCTCCTTATTTCCTCAATGGGCCTATTTTCCTCTTTTCCAGATTAATGGAACGCTTCCTCATGGATGGGTTGTATCCTTTGACATTTTGCAAACTCACAGAAACTCCGGTCCAGGAAAAGTTTTTCTCCTCGGCTTTTGTGTTACTAAACTAAAACCAGGTGGAGCTTTTCCTAGTATCCAGAGCAACTAGGCGTTCAAGAATCACTGAGCCCTGAAGATTGGGGTGGTGGAAAAGGGAAGATCCTGGAAGTTAATCAGGGAATGTTTTCCCAGATGGCGGCACTTGCCAAAAGCCAACTGCTTCCAAGGTGGCCTTGCTTTCAGGATAGGGTGGGCTGGTGGGAAGACGCAGCCAGATCAAGGTCTCGGCTGGCCTGAAGATTCTGCCTTGATGGGGTTGCCTTTCTGCTGAGGGACCTCTACTTAGCCTCCCCCTTTCTGAAGGCCACCATTGTTCGCCGCCTCCTTTCCTTGACTCCGGCCCACAGCAAACCGCAGCAGCTGTCCACCTTTGCCCTGACCCTCTACAAGTACACAGCCACCGTCGATGGCAAGACAATCCTTGTGGGTAAGGGCTTGCGGGACGCAGCGACACAGGCCGTGGAGCTGTCTGTCTTTGTGGTGTGGAGTCCTGTCTCCCTCTGTTCCCAGTGGCCTGAAGTTGTCCTTGAGGGTCAAGCATGGGAGGTGTGGCTGAGAAGCTTGCAGTGTGGAAGGTCTTCCTGGCCGTTTGGTCTCAGCACCAGGTCCACAATCAGGGTGGATCTGTCTTTCCCTGGCTTCTACGAGGGCTCACACAGCCCACACCCATCCAGAAGACCCCAAGTTGGGAGAGGCTGACTTGATGGATCTTGTGACTTAGATTGGGTCAGGTATGGGGGTCCTTACTTTGTGAGCTGTGGAATTCCTTCTTTCCAGACTTCTGGGACACTGCCGGGCAGGAGCGTTTCCAGAGCATGCATGCGTCCTACTATCACAAGGCCCATGCTTGCATCATGGTAAGGAACTGATGCGTGGGTCTGGGGTGGGCTTCGTCAGGCGGAGAGGCTGGGTGGGTTCAACGGGCGAGATGCTTGAGCGAGCAAGTTCTTCTGCCTGCAGAGCTCAGCTGTCCTCGCAGCTCCCCTGATGTTGGGGGGACAAAGTCTTCCATCTTTTTCTTGGCCGTCCACACTGGAGTTGCCACAAGGCAATGTGTAGCTTCATTCCTTTAAAAAATCATGGCCCTGTTTTTCAAAGAATCCTGCGCTAACACAAAGATTTACAGAATGTTAAAACGTATGAGAGTACAACTGCAATAACAATAATTAAAAAAATACTCCCCGCAGGCGTTTTCAAATAACACAAGCATCTCGAGTATGCTTGAATAGGAACAACCAGTTCAGCTGTGCCGCGCTTTGGAGTCAAAAGTGAAAAGATGCTTTAGAGTGTGCAAGACTGCTCACCTGGATCCGCTGGGATCTCCATAAAGCAGCGGCACCTTTTCCCAGGGTGGCACGGCTGCCCTCTGCAGGACAGCCCCAGAGAAAGATGCTCACGGTTTGAGGAGTTACGTTCCCACGTGCTCTGTGAAGGACTGTCCTTCCCAGGCATCAGCTGTGCCCTCTGTTTGCCAGGTGGCATGTCTGCCGAGGAGATTCGTGTTTCTGTTCTGTGCCCCCCAGCCCGCCCCACCAAATGCTGCCTCGTAACATTCAAGCCGGAACCCCCATTTGGGATGTAGCGCCTGAGCACCGGGATTTTGGACGGTGCATGAATTTTGATCCTGGTGGTGAATATTGCATTAAGAACTTTGACTAAGAAACACAAGCCAGGTTCTCAAGCTTCATAACAGGAAGACAGCTCGAAACCATTTGTGCTTGAGGAAGTGTTACGAGTCCGATGAGGACTGTGCGGGTCTTCAGGATTCTGCTTAGCAGCCCAGCCTAAATCCCTTCCCCCTCCCCCTCTAGCTGGCCCCACAGAAACAGAATAAAATAGGGGGAGGTGGGGGCCTCCCTGGGGGATCAGAATAAGCCAAGGGGGCCGCCATGACCGTGCAGTTGAAGCCGGGGGGGTCTCGGCCAGCATCACGACCTTTTTGACTGTCCCCTGGAGACCAGAAGCCGGCATCAGTCCCGGGGAACCGGTTGGGCAATGTGTTTGTTTCGTTTCCCAGCTTGCTTTCTTCAGGGTAGCTCACGGTAAAGTTAGCTTCCTCCTGCCAGGCTGAGCTTCTGGTACAGGAGCCCCGTGGGTTTGCTCCGTGGGGCTGATGTCAAAGGCCCTGCTCCGTGGGTGCCTCGGGACAGGGAACTTCGCTCTGCCGCCCCCTTGCGTGGGCGTCTCACTGCCAGCTTGACGCGGAGAGGGGCGCCTCCACAGGGCCCCGAGTACCCTGCCTGTGAGCAGAGGAGCGTCCTCCTCCTCCTCCGGCCCATGCCGTAGTCCCCAGTCCCTCTTCCCACCAGCCCCACTGCCCCAGGGCCACCACGCTCAGCCCTGTTGATGATGGCGGGAGGGTTGCCCTGCAGCTCTGGGCAAGCGCACCCCTGTCTCAGAAGACCCTTTTTCCTTTGCACCCGGCGGCTTTCTCCCACTGGGACTGGAGACGTCGGTCCTGGCCGCTGCTCGCCTAGCCCCTGCCAGCCATGCTGGCACGTACACAGCAAGCTGCACTCTCCCTCTCTCCCCTCCCAGGTCTTTGATGTCCAGAGGAAGGTCACCTACAAGAACCTGAGCAACTGGTACAAGGAGCTGCGTGAGTTCCGGCCCCAGATACCCTGCATCGTGGTGGCCAACAAAATTGACGGTGGGCCTCCCCTTTCTGCCTCTCGGGCGTCCACTGGGGCTCTGATGGAGGAGGTCCGGTCTGGCCTCTGCCATGGCGAGGGGAAGCATTCTGACATTCTGCTTCAGGTCCCGGGGCTCCTCCACGCCCCCTCCCTGCCCTGAGGCCAAGATGGGCTGCTCAGCCGCTTGTGGAGCACCCCGCAGCGGAGCCTCCTCTTAGACCTGCACCACAGAGGGCATTTTCCGCTGGAAAATGCGATACGGACTCCCCTGCGATGCCGCCGGGAGGAGCATAAGGGGAGGTGGCGGCCCACAGGGCTTCAGCTGCCTGGCTGCAAGGCTGCCCCTCCCATTGAGCCATTGGCTCCATTCCCCCGTGGCCACTTCTAGCCGGGCACGTATGCATGGGTTAAGACTCCAGGCCTGCAAAAGAATGGCGAGCTCTCCCAGCAACAGCGGGAAAGACCCTGCACCTGCATTCGGGCGGTATCCGATGTTTTGCTTAGTTTCAGTCATGGTTAAGTGTTCAATCGTGAATCGTGGCTTCAGTCGTGGTTAGGTGCTTTGGGTTTAGTGTGTTGTATGAACCTGCCACGTTTGGTCCATTAATTGTTTGCTGCTTTGTGCAAATCCAGCAATGGGTTCAGTGACCCAGTGAAGCCTGCCGTTCCTTCTCTGGTTTTGGCTCCGGCCACTGCTGGCCCTTCTGGGTCAAACGCACCCGACACCGAGGGCTCTCCCGGAGAGGCTCCGCAGTCACCCGCTTCTCTCTCATTCCTCTAGCTGACCTGAAGGCGACTCAGAAAAGCTTCAACTTTCCCCGGAAGCTCAACCTGCCGCTGTACTTTGTGTCTGCCGCAGATGGCACCAACGTGGTGAAGGTGGGAGAGGAAGGCCTGGGTTCCCGGTGGAGGGCAGCCGGTGGTGCCACTGGCCGGGCAGGGACGGGGTGAGGAAGAGCCCAGTGTTGGCCGGGCTGTCTCCCTGACTGACTCGCCCTCCCCGCAGCTCTTCAGCGATGCGATCAAGCTGGCCGTGGCCTACAAGCAGAACTCGGACGACTTTATGGACGAAGTCCTAAAGGAGCTGGAAGTAAGAGAACCGCGTTGGGCATGCTACGTAGCTGCTTTGGGTTAGATGCACCAATGTGCCATTGGCTCCATCCACTCACTGTGGCAGGATGCGAAGGCGGTCTTTGGGCAAGGATGCACACGCTATAGGCTCTGGTTCTTGCCATGATTACAGATACTCCAGTTAGACCCCTCCGTTTGTGTGCCTGGCAGCTATGAGGCTTATTCTCCCTCAGTTTTCTCAGGTGGGGAAACACCTTCCTCCCTCCCTCCCTCTCTCTTCCCTTCTCCTTCCTCGCTCCTCCTTCCCTTCCAGAAATGTAGGGCCTCCATTGAAAACGCTGCCTTTCTGCCCCCCGCCCGTCTGGCCTCAATCTGGTCAGAGCACTGACTTAGCTTCTAATTTATCCCCCCTGCTGGGCAGATCCAAATGGATAAATGCAGTTCTTTGGGTAGCCAGACCCAAAAATACAAATGGCTCTAAGGGTGAAAAGCAACCCGTTGAGCTGAGCCTGGAACATGGGTAGCCAGCCCCATGTGGGAACCATCTGGTCTGCCCAAGGGAGGCTCATTAGTTCCCCGGGGGCTGCAAGCCTGGGATAGCTGGATTTCAGTGGGGCTAGCACCCGCTCCTCCGAGGAGATGGCAGAAGGCCCAGAAGACACCCCTGGCCACTGTCTATCCACTGAAGCATCCCTGTGGCTGCAGAGGGCGGGGATTGCAGGCTGGTGCCCTAGGAGAGCCGGGCACGGAACGCCTGCTTTGACTCTGTCCTCTGGATTGATTCCCATTCCTGTTTCCCTGCAGAATTTTGAACTAGAGACGAAGGAGGAGGATTCCCCCACCGAGGAGGCCAACCAAGGGGAGCCCTCCCCCGTCCACCTGAGCCCCGGGAGTGATTAGCCCTGGGCTGCCACCTGCACAGACGCTGCCAGCAGCAGCAGCTGCTCAGTGGAGGCAACCGGGACCCCTGAGAAGGCAACCAGGTGGACATCAGCTCTGCTGCCCTGGGAGAATGTGGCAGGACGGCCAAGTGGTAGCTTTCTACCCCAGAGAATGGGGCTGCTGGGTCTGGTAGAAACTGGGCTTATGAACGCCCCATTCCACTTCTAGGAGGACCCTCAGTATATATTGTTGTTGTTGAAAAGATTCCACCCTGAGAAATAAATATTGGGAATCTTGAAACCAGGGTTCTGCCTGGTAGCTTCTCTGAGGAAGCAAAGGTGCTCAGGTTGTGTTGCATCCCGGGAAAGCGGAGATGCTCGGCAGGGTTGCCTGGCGCCAGAGTGGGCCTCCTGCACCAGCTGGCCAAGGAGGCAGCAGATCTCTTGGATGAGCACCAGCAGAGCAGGCCGCATGACGAAGGGGGTCGGGGGGAAAGGGAGTGTGAAACGACCGCAGTCAGAGGGGCTGGGTGTTTGATGTCCTTACGGAGACGGATCTGCTTTGAAGAGGAAATGTGCCATCTAATGGCACACCCCCTGCCCCCTTTCCAGACTAGATGATGCCAGAACCAAACCGGTTTGGCCCCTAGAAAGATTTATGTGCGCAACAGATAAGGAATATGTGTTAGAAACTCCTTGAATATCTGGTATAATTTATATTGGGACAATGGGTTTTAATTTATCTCATTGGCCCTGTCCACTCAACGTGCTTAACTAGGTCACAGAGAGTGGGCTGAGTGTTATGTGAATCCCCTCAGACAACTGACCCAGTTAACTGTCAGGGTTAGTTTGGACCCCAAACTAGGGCAAAACTTACTTCCCCCACTCAACAGTGTTGATCAGGCTGCTTACCAGAAAGTTAAGTTCCAAGGCAAAGTCCTAGAGAGGTCCTGTAAAAGCAGGTCTTTAGGGATTCTGCCGCTATCTCCTTTTCCCCAAATGGCCAGTCCCCAGTTCCCTGGGTTTCCAGAGAGCGAGCATTAGCTGGAGAAAGACTTTTCTTGGTCAGCCATATTGTGCTAAGATGGCCACTGTTTCACAGTTTTGGTCTGTGATAACTCACAATTAGGAAATTAGCAGGGATCAACAAGGGGGGGTGGACTCACCTGAGCAACAGTTTCTTCATCTTTTCAGGAATGTGGAATGTTGTGTGGCAGAAAAGGATGTCCAACAGCAATGGGCAGGGGTTAGGGTTAGGGTTAGGGAGTGAGCAGCTGAAGGGCAGGTGGTCCTCATTGAAAAGGCAGCCAAAGTGAACCTTCCCCCCTCACCCCAAGCAACAGCCGGGCCTCAGAGACGGAGAAGCCAGGTCTCCACCCAGAGGGAGGCTTGGTCAGCTTGACCAAAGTGAAGGAATAGAAGCTGGGCGAGGGCAAAATATGCTGGATCTGAAAATGGCACCGCTGCTAATGAATGGAGTGCCAGTAGGCATAGTGCTGCAAGGGAAGGTGCCAGCTGATTGCACTGCCCACCAATGGTTGGCTATGGATGCTGGGCACAAGCGTCCTGCCAACTCTTACTACTCTTCAGTGGCCTTTAGCTGGCTGTGCTGTTACATGACCAGATGGAACAATGGGAGTGGCAGCAGGAAATTGGGCCAATCTGTTGGGACAACTCAGTTGGGTCCCCTTAACCAGTCATTCCAAGCTTCGGAGCACTGAGCTGGGAATTGTGAAGACGCAGGGATGTTACTTTAAGTCCCTTGACTCAGTACAAAGTCAAGGTGAGGTCACCTTCAGGATGCTGCAGTGCTGTGGGATGGCCTAAACTTTTGCACAGCTTCACATATGCAACAGTGGCTCAACGGCTGAGTGATCAAGTGTGCAAAACTGGATAATTCTTACAGCCCACTTGGCAAACAGATATTCTCCAGTTAAGAAAAATGGGTTTAGAGACATAAAATACAGGAGGTGTGGGGGCTGAAGCAGGCAAGGTGGAAAATGAGTCTGGGATCAGAACAGGTACATTTTGTAAACACACAAGAAATGAGAAACACATTGCAAGAAGTCTGTTACAAAGAAAAGATGGGAAAAAACAGGATTTAAGCCTACGTGTATATAGGACCTGATTCTTAGCCTTTGTAGAAACCGATCTTCTTCATATCAGAGGTTGCTTGTATCCACCACAAAACATTTATGCAACCCAACACCTTGCCTTCCCCAGACGGTGCTGACCTTGAAGATTCAACGCAGTGGCCCGGAAGTCACCTCTGTCATCCGTTTCCATGTGACAGTCAGGCCTTGCACTGTCTGTGGTCACCACACGCTTAGGACCCGTGATTCAGAAGCACGAGGCGTGGCTGGGGCTCAGCTAACCACACCATGGAGCTGTGTAGAATTGCCCCAGAGAAGTCGCATGGGGGAGATTAGCAGAACTCTTAACAAAATGTTTTATTTCTTTCCCGTTTCCCTGAGCTCCCCGAAGGACGCTTGCTGGCCTTGCTAAGACTTTTCAGCCTGGGTGGGGCACCTACGTGCCAAAGGCCCACTGGGGTTTCCCTTCGGTTCGCAAGGATCCTCAGCCTTGGCAGGCAGATCAGCAGCTGGTGGGCTCTCTGACTCCTTGAGAGAAGCCACCCCTGTGTCCTTGATGAGCCTCAGCTCTGACAGTTTTGGCCACACCCACACAGCCTCTTTCTCCTCCTTTACGATGCGCAAGAACTCCTGAATCATTCGGAAGAATTTAGCCACCGTGCTTTCCGTCTGTGAGGTTTCCATTATGGGTGAGACTTCAAGCTCCATTTGAGACGGCATTTGGAACGGGGTTCCAGTTTGGGGGTTTCGGGTCTCCGGAGGAGAAACTGAGGTGAGGTGAGGTTGTGGCGAAGTTTCAGACTGAGGCCCAGCTTCAGGCGGGGGTTGAGAGGCGGGTGGTGAGGCTTCAGGCACAGGTGGGAGCGTCGTAGATGGAAACAGAGTTCCAGGCTCTGGTGTGGATTCTGCCTGGAGGGAAAGTTGGGGCTCAGATGCAGTTTGAAGTACGATCACGAGCTGAGATGAAATTTCAGATTCTGGTTCAGGCTTGGTTTGAGGAGAAGGCTGGGGCTCAGATCGAGGTGGGGCTTCAGATGTAGGTTGAAACGTAGTCCCAGGCTGAGTTGGAGCTTCAGGTTCCGGCTTAGGCTCTGTTTCAGGAGAAGGTTGGGGTTCAGCTTGAGATGTGGATCCAACCTTTGTTGGGATTTCAGGCTCAGAAAGAGGTTTGGTTTTAGGCTGAGGTGGGGTTTGGAGAGTGGGTTGACTGGTAGATGCAAGCTGAGATGTGACTGTGGTCCTTGATGGAGATGGCGGCTGAGATGGAGCTTGGGATGTCGACTGAGATAGGATTTCAATTTCAAGTAGAGGAGTGGGATGAGATTGAACTGTGGGTTCAGGTAGGACTTCAGCCTGAGGTGGAGGTGAAGGTGACAGGACCTGGGATGTTGTCTGAATTGAGACTACAATGGAGCTGGAGGGTGGAGGTGGAGAGGAAGGTTTGGCCTGAGATTGAGGTGGAACTTGGGGTATGGTCTGAGTTGAGACTTCAGCCGTCAGTGAATGTGGAGATGGAGGAGAAGGTTTAGCCTGAGATTGAGGTGGAACTTGGGGTATGGTCTGAGTTGAGACTTCAGCTGTCAGTGAATGTGGAGATGGAGGAGAAGGTTTAGCCTGAGATTGAGGTGGAACTTGGGGTATGGTCTGAGTTGAGACTTCAGCCGTCAGTGAATGTGGAGATGGAGAAGAAGGTGAAGATTTGGCATGAGGTGAAGATGGGGCTTGGGTTATTGGCTGAAACAGGAGGTCAACTTTGAGTAGATGTTGAGATTTGGCATGAAGTTGAGATGTGGGCTTAGGTGGGACTTCAGATGTGGACTGGGATGTAGGTTGGGTTTTGGGCTGAGATGGAGCTTGTGTTATGGTTGGAGGCCAAAATAAGACTAGTGCTTTAGGTGTGGTTCCTGCTATGGTTGGGAGATGAGCTGGGGTTTTGGTGGCTCCAGGAGTCGAAGGGGAACTGGTGGGGGAAGAGATTGGGGGAGGAGCGGATTCACTCTGGAGTTCAATCTTGATTGTGGGGATGGGCTTGGGTGTGGGTGGGGGCTGAGGCATTGGGCCTGCCAGCTGCTTTATCCACGGATAGAAGTGCTGGGTGGCAGTATAGACGCCCGGCTTGTGTGCTTTCCCACAGCCCTGCCCCCAGCTGGTGACGCCAATGATCCAAAATGATTGAGAGCCATCTTCCTGACACATGAGGGGGCCACCACTGTCTCCCTGCGACAAGAAGACAAGGAGGAGGAGGAGTGAGTGCCGGGTGGTCTCAGACTCAAAATCAGGAGAGAATGCAAGCAAAGAAGGAAGCATGTGGTGGTGGGGAGTTAACAAACACAAACAAACATCTTTATTACGGTCAAAGACCAGCATAAGGAGAGAGGGGTACAGTCAGTTAAACGCATAGAAGATATATTAAAATCTAATATAAAAAGCTAAAACAGGTCTAGAGAAAAAGGGGAAAAAATCTAGAGGAAGGGGTAGGCACATTAGATGGGTGTAGGGGAGCATAAAGGTTAGTATGTCTGTAAATGCAGTGCTCTAGCATGATAGAATAAATGCTCATTTATGGCACCGGTTACCCTCCGACAAATTTTAAGCGCTGCTGAACAGAACCTGGCCATGTTGTGCACTGTAGCGGGGCTGGCAACTGAGAGCAGCAGGGAGGTGTAAAATCGTCCTGACTGCCCTGGGTGTTTATGCGGTAATGGTGGGATGAGGCTAGTATGAATGTCTCTGCCATACAGGCCCTGGAGGAGCACATGCTCTGTGGTTTGAGTGACCGGAGTCAGAGGGGCATTGTGTCTCTTGGTAAGGAATCTTCCTGTATCGGCCTTCAGGACAGCTGAGTTAAGTATGTCACAGGGGAGGCAGAATGCCTGCTGGATTCACTGGCGATAAAGGTTGGGGACCTGGCTAAGTCCAAGTGGCACTCTGTCTGCTACGTGCTGTTTAATGAGTGCCTTGGCCTGATCATGTCCTGTGCTGAGTAGCAGACCTGGAGAGAAGCCCAGGGATGAGATTTTAGTTGCCACTGCCTGTGTCCAGGTGGACTGGGAGTCATCCCTCATAGGCCAAGTGGAAAAAAAGGACAGTCCGAGCCAAGAGTTGGGTATGGCCACCACCCACTGGCCTCCACTGACCTGTCTCTAGCCTCAGGGCGGCATCAGAGACACATTTTGGGACTTGAAGGGCCAATCTTAGAAATTTGGATTGCACAAGTTCCAACGGTGCAAAATTGGAGAAGGGGCCAAGCTGGTGACCATACAGGAGTTGTGCTATTGGCTTGGCTCCGAATAGGTTGAGTGCTGCAGGTGTACAGTGGCCACCTCTTGACTTGAGGTATTTAAGAACGGCGGATCAGCTCCTTTTAGGTGGGGAAGTTAGATTATCACCATCTCCCTGGGCATCAAGGCAAGGATGTAAAACGTGCAGCATTTGGATGGATGTGAAAGAGGTAGCCCGTAATACAAGGCAACCCTCCTAGTGGTGAAGAAAGGTGAGCAAGCAGTGATGGCATTGCCTTGAAGCACCTCAAGCGGGACGTCCCTGCAAGACCTTGGACGTTCGCACAGTGGGAATGTGTGCCCCCACAATGCCTGCCCTGACAGAATGGAGAATTCGTCTGGTCCACAGTTGGCTTTCTGATGCTACCTGCCTGAGAACCGCTGGTTCCTGCCTCACCAGTTCACAGCTTAGTACCAATTTATCTAGCTGATACTTCTGAAACCAATACACAAGCTGGAATAGGGTTACACATTGAAATCCAGATCTCTCCAGATTTTGCACGGCAGTTTTCAGTTTTAAAAAAGGCAAACCATAATGCACGTACAAAAAAAAAAAGAAAACCTTCATTGGATGTGTAAATTAAGAGAAAGAGGACACAAAATGCACTATAGGAAAGTTGCATAGGAAAAAAAAATTGGGAAAATGCATACAAGTCTATGCAGAAGGACTTCTAAGAATTACTCAGGAGACTTTTTTTTAAAAAAAACATTACAAATGTGTAAATATGGGACAAATGCAAGATTAGATAAATGAACTGAATGTCTTTGAATCTGACAGATGGTTTTAAATTTGTTGTGTTTGTTCTGCAATGCTCATTCTCTTCTTTCAGGTTCATTATAGTTTGCCTTTTTACAAATAATGGGGTGGGGGTGTTTTACTATATTTTAAAACAGCTTTCAGTTTCACAACTTCACTTGTGTTACAGCAGGGGATGAAATTAACGCAATTTTAAATGCCCAGTTTTGTAAATAATAAGATGAAACAACCTGGTGGGGTTGCACTAGATTCTGAACTAAATTAAAATGCTGCTTGGGTCGCTTGCAATTCAGCATGTTCTTGGAACCCAGCTGTTATCTTAAATAGGAGTGGTCCTCCCCACCCCAGCACAGAGGTGTTGAATTGAGGGTGGCATACATGGGACTGACCTGCAGTGGTTTTTCTTGCTATCGCTATTTATTTATTTGTGACTTCTCTGCGGCTTAAATCATGGTCAACTTTTGCTCAAGGAAGGCCCTCTGCCTTCTTCAGCCCCGTGCCTCAAAGCTGCACTGGAGTTTCAGCTATTACAGGTAGTCCTGGACTTAGACCACAATTAAGACTAGCACTTCTGTTGCTAAGTGAGGTGGAAGCTGTTAAGTGAGTCACACCCGATTTTATGGCCTTTTTTGCCACGGTCGTTAAGCAAATCTGGCTTCCCCCATTGACTTTGCTTGTAGGAAGCCAGCTGGGAAGGTTGCAAATGGCAATCACATGACCCCAGAATGCGGCAACTGTCATAAGTGCAAGGACTGGTTGTAGGTCACTTTTTTCAGTGCCATATTAACTTCAAACAGTTCCTAAACGAATGGTTGTAAGTCAAGGACTACCTGTATGGCCACACAGCCCTCAAGGACTGAACTTTGAACCCAGAAGGACGGTAGCAGGGAAGGGCTATAACGTATTCCCAGGCATCACTTTTGGGCGCAACATGGCCAGAGGACAGTGCACTGGGTTTCACCGTCCCCAGGCGGTATTCCCCAGGGGCGTTACCTGGCAGATATCGGCTCCTCCTTCCTCGTAACCTGCACACAGGGTGTGGTTCTCAATGGCTCCGTTGTACCAGTTGCTGCTGTTGCACTGAGTGACAGAGAAGCGACTGACCTTCACTTCGTGCATGACATCGGATACCTCCCTGGCTGCTGAAATGGGAGGCAGCTGCTTAGAGATAGCGGCCCCTTTTCCCCTGCTCCCGGGGCACTTTGGGGCTTCTGGCAAAGCCCTTCTTTGTGGGGCGCAGCGGGCCTTGGCTGCAGCCTGAAAACAGCCTCCCCTGGGCCGCCCCCCGTGGCCTTGAAAGGGGGAAGCCTCCTTGAGGCCGGGAGGGAGGGGAGGAGAGACAGGACTGGCAGGACACAAAGTGGTTCCAAGCATGAAACTTCGACAATGATGACGAATTGCAAAGCCAAGTGCCACCTTCTTGCATTACGTCTATTTGCATGAATGCCTTTTTGCTCCCCAAAGATACACTAGGATGGCACATGGCATCTGGGAATCAAGTGTGTGTGTGTGTGTGTGTGCACATGTGTATGTGAATGAGTGTGCCTTCTGTCCATGCTCACTGTAGCAGCTATTTAGGGAACAGGAAAGTCTCCCGTTGTCAGAACCCACAATCAAAGAACCATTTTGTGAGTGTGACTGCCATTCACACCAAATTCTAAAGAGGCTCCAGACTGCACAAAGTTCTCCACTGTGGCTTAGTATTATGGTATGGCATTTCAATCCCACCCAGCAACACCTCACATCCAGCAGGAAAATGCCACATACAAAGGGAAGGAGAAGCTATCAAGGGCCCAGAGGAAGAATGTGGCTGTGTGTCCATCCTCCAGCAGAGAGCGAAAGAGGACCTTTCCTGGGGTTGAACTTCTAAGTCACAGGGAGGTGGTCAACCCCTGGTGGCACAGAGGGCAGCTTTGGAATCTCACCAGATTTTCCTAGGATGCCCCAGCCGCTGATGTAACAGTGGGTTAAGAGAGACACGGTGACGGTCATGTCAGGCAAGCAAGCTGGTTGGATGTAGTCACTGCATTTCACAGGCTGATCCAGCTCCATCAGGGCTATGTCACTAGTCTCGGTGCTCCTCTGGTAGTCCTCATGGATCACTATTCGCTTGATGTAGCGCACGTGGACCTCAGAGCCAAGTGATGAAAGCTTCCATGCGCCAACCACTGCACGCCAGTGCGGAAGGTCCCTGGGAACAAAATGTGGGTCAGCCCTCTCCGCTGCACTCAGCTATGGCTCACCACCATATCTGCAAGTGGGAAATGCTAGCAGGGATGAAAAAATTAGTCATCCAACTATCCTCGTGATTCTCAATTTGGGTTAAGTATACATTAAAGCAGACGGCAACCAAGACCGTCCCTTGTTCTGAGACGCTGACTCTGCACTTCCTTTCTTGCTGTGGGATCTTTCCAAACCCAGGCAGTAGAAGACGTTGTGTGAGATGCAAGGAAGGTCTCAATGGCTGAAGAATTTGGTTCCATTGCAGGCATAAACTGACAAAACCAAAAAAGATGTCCCAAAGCTATTGTTTTACACTGTCTTGAGAGAGGGTTCCATAAAAAAGTGGATTATAAACCTTATCAATAAATCAAAACAAAAATCATAAGAATGGGTTTGTAGAGCATCAGAGTGAGAGGCAAAAGGATGGTGGTATTCTGCCTCCAGTCTATAAGTGGGTTCTAGGTGCTACCTAAAGGCCACTGACTTTTTGCAGTCCCTTGGGAAGCTTTGCCCACAGGCCTTGAGGGAGATGGACATCACTTAGCCTTGAATTATTCCGTGCATCTGATGCTCAGCGCTGAATTGTCCCTGAATCTGGAAGTGGCAGTTAGCCTGTCATGGCTAAGAGCAATAAACACATCTTCTGCCATGACACATGATGGCCATGTGTTTGGGTGGCTTCAAAAGACAAGTAGCCAAATTCATGGAGAAAAAAGTGGCCAGCAGCTCTATATTTCCTCCATCCAGAGGCCAAACAACTCTTCATGCCAGTTGACAGGGAACATAAGGGAGATGGGTGTGGCTGTGATTCTCCAGTGAGGAACATCTACTGGCCCCACGTGGTTGGGGCAGAGATGACACAGCATCCACGAATGGACAGTTTCCCCAGGGTCAGTCCCTCACTCCCCTGGTCCTCTGAAGAACTGCAATGTGATGGAAGTGTGGTCACACCACAGGAAGAGATGGGCCTTTCGTTTGGGTTCCTGTGGTGGGGGAGATGGGAGGGGGAATTCCCTGGAGCAAATCTCTCGCAAGTCCATAAGAGTCTGGGTGGCTTGCATACATTAAGCTTCCTTGTGGCTATATAAATTTAATAAATAAATTAAAAAGTAATTCAGCGCCAAAACAGTTCAACAGTGTGAGCCCCAGCCACACACATCTGGAAAAGGCCAATGATCAGACAAATGAAGAAAAATGAAATCCTACAGCCAGGATTTCAAACACTTCCTGAGCATGATCATGAAGAGAGGGAGCCATAGGGATGAGAGTGACTGAATTTCAGGGAGGGGGTTTGAGGGAATGTTAAAGGTGAAGGTGGGCTTACCTCCAGAGGCCCTCCCTCTGTTTTCAAGACAGCAAAGCCCTGGTGCGGCTGGAATCCAGCCTTCTTGCAGCCCGGTTTTGGCAGCTTGATCGCAAGGGATGCTGGGACTGGAAATGGGGTGCTGGGGGGGCAAGGAATCATGGACAGTGAGGCCCCCTCCTTGGTCTAACCCCCCTCTGAGGTTCTTTAATGTTTTTTTTCTCATTTTTATATTGGGTTATTGTATTATTATAAAACAAAAGTAGTACATTATATAATATTTGGGTCCCGTGGTATTTATACAGTGTTGACTGGAGGTTATTAACACTCTGCTATTTAGATAACTTAAACCTTCAAAGATAAAGAAAAAAAGTTTATAACAATTGAACTATGATTTCTAAAATGTTAATGTTGATAAACCTAAGGTTAAATTTTACATCTAAAGCTATATGTGGCATTAACAAACAACTGCAAAATACATTGAATTATTTGTTATATAATAAAGGCTTCTATCAAGCTTAATACTTAATGCTAAGGCCTCCATTGTATTGTTACTTATTATTGTTTGTGCATATTGAAAGAAGAAAAAGGAAAAAGACACAAAAACAAATAATAAACAATAGAAAGAAAAAGGAAAAAAACATATTTTGTTTCTAATTTCCCCCTTTTTGTGCCTCTATGAATCTGCAGTGTTTATAAGAGTCCAATGGAGTTGGGCAGCCAATAAATTTAAAATAATAATAATAATAATAATAATAATAATAATAATAATAATAATAATAAACATTTAGGCCCTCTTGAAAGGCATACTATAAGTGTTTATATTTGCCATGCTGCATAATCTATTTTATATATGGGAACCATTCTTGCTTGAATTTGTTTAAATTTCTGTTGTGGATATATGCCATTAATTCTGCCATTGCTGCATATTCTCCAAGTTTAAATCAGGTATCATCAGAATTGTAGCTTTCATCCAACAATGGGCAAAATTTATTCTCGCTGCCATGAGCATATATGTCAGTAAATTATTATATTTCTTGTTGACATATTCTGGGATTATACCTAGTAAAAATAGTTGGGATTTCATTTCAAATTTCATTTCCAATTTTTTTTTTTTTGCATTGTGCTATGACTATCTTTTCAGTACTTTTGAGGGTTTTTTTACATGTCCACCACATGTGGTAAAATGTTCCTTCTGTTTCATGGCATTTCCAAATACTGCATGATTAATTTATCTTGGAGATTATTGATGGAGTTGGGTACCATCTGTAAAATATTTTGTACCAATTTTCTTTTAGATTCTTTTAAATTTTATGGAATTGCTTCATAATTCTTCCCATTGTTGTGTTGTAACTGTTTCTTTAAAATTTTGCATCCAATGTATCATAGTTTTTATCTGTTCTGTCTCTACGTCATATCTAAGCAGGAGTTTATCTATGCGCCCTAAGAAAGGATATTGGTTTTGTATGAGGGTTTCAAATCCTGCCTTTTTTCTTAATGTCCCTCCCTCATTCTTAAGATCAGATTTTATCCTTCTAGCAATTTGTAAATACATCAACCGTGGTATTTTCCAGGCTTCACTGAATAATTCATCTGGGTCTTTAATCGATTCGTAGAATCTGAGTGGACCAAGTCTGCATATGTGATTACATTTTCCTCACTGTAATTATCTCCAACATGGAAGGCATTTGAAGGAGAGGCTAGCGCTGAAATGGTTGAGCTTATCATTTTCCTTATAGAATTCCATGTTTTTTTCAAATTTTGTCTGATAAAAATATCCTTTAAAATTTTTATCTACCTCTGTGTCTCTGTACCATAAATGGCTGACAAATCCATTTAACGTGATGCACATAAAAAAGGCCTCAACTGAACAGTTGCAGACCCCATCATGACTTTTTTTACCGTCCCCCCATGTGGACCTCCCTGTCTTTTCAAACCACGCGTTTGAAACACTTTTCCGGTTAAAGATGCATTGTTGCATCTTTGGGATATTGATTTTCTTATTAGTCTTCTTCAGAAATTAAGTGGTTAATGATTGCTTTACTCTTTCTGTCCTATTCTGCCCTGAAATCCAAACCTTCTAGTTTAGACTTAATGAGCAGGAGGATTTACTTCAAGGTAAATTATATGAATCATTCCCATCCCAAGCATGGGGTGATGGACCTTCTGCTTTAATTTGCTCCTCTCCCTCACTTGAATGAATATAGTTTAGTTTTATGCTGTGTAGCTTACTCCTTTAATTAGTGCATTTCTTATTTAGTATACTACAAGGACATCCACAGGGTGTGGTCAACAAGGTCAAGAAGTGGCCATGACGGTGTGATCGAAGTTCTGTTGAACTTCAATCACACTATTGTGGCCACTATCTTGACTTTTCTGACCACACCCTGCAGACACCCCTGAAAGGCTACTACTCTGAAAGGGGTTTGTATAGGAAGTGATATAAAAAGATGCTAAAACAGTAAATACCCCAGCAGCACCAGAGATCTTCTAGAAGACCTTCCCCACTTTTGAGCTGTCATGGGGAAAACTGCAATGGGGTCATTCCAAGATGCTGCCAAGGGACAACCTCTGTGTCTTTCTCCCCCACTGGACACAGCGTGAAGCCAATGGCTCTGAGAGGTCCTCCTGCAGCCCTCCCTCTTCTGGAGCTTGGCTCCCCCCTGGCATGGGACAGTCTCACCTTTTGTTTAAGAAACAGTGGGCTGCGGTGAGAATCCACCGGCTGGAAACAAGGGAACCTCCGCAGGCATGCTTGTGCCCTGTTATCGTTGGTAGCTGCAAGCTGACGATCCAAGGCCACGCCCCAGGCAGGGCATCGGTTCCGCCCACAACTTGCTCACTTCGGTCATGTCTTGGCACTAAGGGGTGTCTTCCGCAAACACTAGAGGGAGAAAGAGGCATTGCTCCCTCACTAGCAGCAGCAGGACAGTCCCCGAATGCCCGTGTCCCACCTCTCTCCAACTAAGACGGTGCTTGCCCCCCCACGCCCTCCTTTCTTCCCCCCAGCACCTGGTAGCCTTGGAGGTCTTGTTCCAAGGGATGCCTCTGGGGAACAGGGCCCTGCTTTCTGGATCAGACCCGGCTTCCTTTTTGCTTCTTCTCACTTACTCGCAAGTATCAACTATGGCGTGAGTGGGCCAGGCAGTAGCAAGGATCTGGAGTGGAAGGAGCAGCCATCGCATCCTCTTGATGGCTCCAGATGCTACTCTGATCGCCACATTCTCCTGGCAGTCGTGACGTCACAAGCGCACAGAGCAGGTCGCAGCCAATCAGCACCAAGGCAGTATGACCTCATACAGAATGCACCAGGTCCAAGCGGCAACTTTTCCCTCCCGAGCGCCTTGGGACATCTGGCCCAGAGGCCGGAGCCAAAGGGGTGTCACTGGCAGGGCTCTCCAGGGCCTGGTCTGCAGTTTGGGAAGCCTTGCTGAGAAGCACCCATCTTTCTCGGTCCTACGTCTGGAGCCTTCCTGAGTCCAGGTGCGGTGGAACAGAAATGGAGAAGGGAGTGACAAGACTGCAAGAGAGGAGGACGAGGGGGTGGAGGAGGAGGAGGTGGGCGGCTTCAGTGGAGGGCCAGGGCAGAGGGGTAGAAACTCTGCAGTGTTTGCGGAAAGGCACGTGGAGAAATGAGGAGGGGGGCTGGGCTGGATTCGGGATTCCCACTGTGTGGTGGGAGTCCAGCCGTCTCAGCGTATGGTGGCAAGCAGGCCAGCACCTTAAGCCACAGGACGGTGATCTGCTTGGACATGGCACCTAATGAGAAGAGGGTCCTAGTCTTTTGTTATCCCAGAGCTGTGAGTGTTGTGTGAACCTGCCCAAGTCGGAGAAAACGCCAAACTTTAGAAAAGGTGAGAGATGGGAGAATAGAAACGGCAAGAAGACAATGAAAGAGTGAACAGAGGATTAAGATGGTTAAAAAAAAAGAGTCATCAATAAGGAAAGCTAAAAGAATAGATGAAAGAGTGAAGGCCAGAGCAAGCAAGTTCAGTCAAGCTTTATTCATTTTTAAACGTACTCCCATGTATGTCTACTCAGAAATAAGCTTTCTGACTTCAGTGGCACTTACTTCAAGTCAATGTACATTGGACTGCAGCCATATTCGTCCCATGCATACGGAATTTCTCAAAATTCAGAGGGAAGAATCCTAACGTTTCCAATGTTTGCCTCGGGAATGTTACACTTTTCTTCTGAAGGGTGCTTCCAGATAATTACTCTGAAGGCCATTTCAAGAATGCTGTGGTGACTTTTCCACCATGGTGAATGTCTAAGGCACAAAGCTAACTTATCTTCCCCCAGGAAAACAGGGGCTGTGGCCTGTATTTCTTCAAAGTTTAAATGAGGAAACAGTATTCATAACTGGCCATTCTTTTAACATTTTTTAAAAATAGGATCTTCTGCTACTAAATCACATTATGCAAATGTCCTTCTGATTTTCTTTCTCAATAGACATCTCCAACCTCCAGATGTGGTGGACAACTCCTACAATCCCAGCTGCACAGCGATAGGCATTGGTCATTGGTGTCTTTGCCTTCCCTTTGTGAAATAAATAAGACACATTTTCTGGAAGGAAACATTTTATTTTGGACGTGTTTTTACAGGAGAACAGCTGCCAGAATCCACTTGGTGGGTCCAAGAACTCAGCCAACCAAGGTGATGGTGTGAAGCCAAAGGGGCTCCAGATGAAGCTCTTCTCCTTCCAGGAATGGAAGTGGATTTCAAGCTGGAAGATGTTTGCCAAAAGATTGGCTCCTTGTCCTGACGAAGCCAAGCTTTCTCTGGACAGCTCTGCCATTTTCACCCCAGTCTGAAAGAAGGTGGCCGGGGGAGTCTGTGAACTGTGAGGGTTTGCATGCCCTGTGATCATGAAGAGGGTTGGGACCCAGCTGGCAGGCACGTTCCTAGGCCGTCAGAAAAACAGTGCATTGACCTGGTGCTGGAGCTCGGGCCTGGAGCAAGGTGCCAGTGCTATTTTAAATGGCGCATTTATAAAAGTAGATACAGAAATCTGATAAAGTGACAGATTATGGGGCAAATGACAAGTAGGGCTCAGCTTGTTAAAAGGCCAGGAGCTGGGTCACGTGCATTACACCAGAAAGGTGCTGGTCACGGATGTCTCACCCGGGCTGTGGCCATGGCGGGATGGGGCCCCTGGTTTCCTTAGGGAGCAGGCCTATTCCAATAATAAGGCCCAGCCCATTGTGGGTTCCTGGTCGGGAGGGTGGCTGCATACTTTCGCCGGGGCAGCCTATAAATCACGTTGGGTCCCTTGCCCCAGCCTAGGAAGCCAGTGGTAGGCACTGGCCGTGCAGCTGTGATCGGAGGGAAGGAGAAGGGTGCAAATGTCCTCTTGGGTCCCGTGTACCAAGGCCAGGTGGTACGTCTTACAGGTGGTTTCCACTGGGCAGTTCGGAGAGTATACCGTGACTTTGCTTCAGGGAAATACCCGATTAAGACCCCGTTTACCTTTTTATAGATGGGATTGTAATAATAATATCCAGTGTACCGGCTTGGGGGTGGGGGGCTGGGGGTTGAAGGGGTGGTGGGTGGGGTTGGTCTGAACGGTGGGCTAAGGGCTGACATAGGGGGGTTCTCCATTGTCTCCCTGATCCAGGGCAGGAACGACTGAGTGGAAGTGAAGATCCCAGGCACTTTCCTAGTGGTGCAGCCCATCCCCCAGCTGTTGAGGCCGATCAGCCAGAAGCGCTCAGAATGGGGCGTCCTGCACATGAGGGGGCCACCACCATCACCCTGCAGGAAAAGGAAGGAGGAGACATCACCATGTGGTGCAGGATCTCTTCATCCACGTCCATACAATGGCAGTCACGTTCATACCTGAACTCCTCATTCACTGAATTCATTCTTTCTTGACATTTAAAGTACTTCCTTTGATAGGGTGGGACCTACTGTAAATCTAAACCCTTTCTCCCAACCTGGGAACTGGCAATTGTGCAGGGCTGGCAGATGAGGATAGGAATAAATGATCCAACTCACTGAAATGCACCTGAATGGGAAAGACTGATATAAGTAGGCGTAAATATCTTGGACCTAAAACTAGAAAATCCCTTTATGCACAAGCTGTTGAAATTAAACCTGTCAGGAGGGCTCCTGAAGAAGAGTTCAGGTTGCTATCTCAGCAGTCAAACAGAAAGAGCAAACAGGAGTTTGCCAAGGGAGCTCAGCAGGACGAACAGTTGATCAGAGAAGCTGTGTGCACAATGGCATTGTGAGGGGCAGAGGTCTAGTCTTGATGGTAGTTGGGTGTCTTCGGTGGAGGCTGAACAGTTCCTTCCTGCTGGGTAAGTAGAGGCCATACAAGGAACATAAGGCAGTCACCTGCCAGTGCTCTTGTGAACTGAGCAAACAAATAAAGAGAGCAAATAGGAAATCAGAACCAAAGAAGGTGGAGAGAGGACCAGTTGATCAACAAAGAGTACAAACAGGTAGAATGGAATTGTAAAGAGGGTGTCAGAAAAATGAAAGATGTGGCTGAAAAAGGAACAACAAAAACAGCTTCTTTAGGTTAGTTCCTTTCAGTTGCTGTTCTTGTGTGGATACTTGATGCACAACATCAAGGAGACGGTCAGCTCAACTGACTAGGAAACCAAGGCCATGTAGGTCAGGAATACTTTTACTGTGACAGCTCTTGTAACAAAATCTTGCAAGTCTGAAGGTGCTTCCCCCTCCCTCACTTCTCACTTCGTGTGAACAAGAGAGGGGCTGGTCTGAGACGTTTTCTCATGCTACTTTCTTGGCCCGGGCTCAAGCCCCATTTATCTGACCATTACCTTGGTCGTGGCTCTTCCTCTTGTCCTTCAGGGCCGTTCCCTCGGCCCTCTACAGAGACTGTCAAAAAAGTCTCAGTGTAAGCTGATGTGCAAGAACGTTATCCAGACAAGCACAAGTGCCCTGCAGCAACCCAGAGCACCAGAAGAAGGAAACAGACTGCCCACGCAGCATCTTCCAGCAAAATGGACACCCCCTCAACTTTCTCCAGAGGTTCCTGACCACACGACCCACCAACACAAGCTATGAAAGGAGTAACACTGCCATATGTCAGAAACATCCCCAAAACAACCAACAGACTATCTCAACCTCACGGCATCACCACGGCACACAGACCAACGAAAGCCCTCCAGAGCATCTTAAGGAAACCAAAAGACCAGGAGCCCAACTAGAAAAAACAGGAGTCACTTACAACATGCAGTGTAAGGGCTGCAACAGCCACTGTGTAGGAGAGATGGGCAGAAGACTGGCAGAGGCATCCACGAACACCAACCAGCAGTCAGAAGACACGATGAAAACTCCTTAATCTCACAACACATGGACAGACTCAACCGTAGTTTCAGTTGGGAAACTGTAAGCATCCTAGACCAAGCTAGAATCATAGAATCCTAGGGTTGGAAGGGCCCTTGGAGGCCCTCCAGCCCAGCCCCCTGCCCAAGCCCCAAGCAGGAGTCCTCGTACCATCTCAGACAAATGGCTGTCCAACCTTTTCTTGAAAACCTCCAGCGATGGCACACCCACTGCGCCGGGAGGCCAGCTGTTCCGCTCCTTAACAGTTCTCACGGTCCTTGTTTCCAGGTTGGATCTCCCTCTGAGGAGCTTCCACCCATTGCTTCTTGCTCTACCCTCATTCTAGGTAGAATAAATGGAGGATAAATCGATGCCCTCTTCCCTGGGGCAGCCCTTCAAGCGTTGGAAGACTGCTATCATGTCTCCCCTCCGTCTTCTCTTCGTTAAGCGAAACATGCCTAGTTCCCTTAGCCGTTCTTCATAGGATTAAATCCAAAAACGCCTGGAAGCTTGATATTCAGACAAGTCAGCCATCAACAGACACATAGAGATAAACCACATTTACACACCATTCAAAAGAGATGATAAAAAAGCTAAGAAGGAAACAAAAAGAGCAGAACACCAGCAGCCAACACCCAGATAAGCAGGGATTTACAGCAGACGAACTATCAAGCAGAAAACAATACCCTAATCAAGGAACTACCAAGGAGGAAACCACTCCCCACCAACACGGGCAGGGCATGTTGAGGTTTTCCTACTAACAGATTAAGCTGCTGTTGTACCTAGTCATTTTGGCCGGGTTAAAAGGTTGTATTAGATTGTCTCCTCTCACGTGCTTCATGCAAAATAGCCTGGGGGAGGAAATCTGCCCGGACTTGTTCTTACTTCCTCTTTTTTTTTTCTCTGCCGGCAATGTAGCCAAGCAAGGCTTGCTCCAAAGGGAGCTAAGTCCTTTAAAATATGTTTTGCTTTTGTTTTGCTTTCTGTAAATAAATTATTTTTATAGAAATGCCTGGTGTGTGACTTTTTTGACCTCTCCTGGGCTAAAGGCTTTCCCAGTATCTGCCAACACGTTATGTGCCCAGTAAAAAACCCAGAGAGAAAAGAGAGATCAGCTCCACACCTCATGCACAATTTAAAGGCAGGTAGCAAAGACCTGTGAAGATTTTCTTTGGAGCCGCCTGGAGATTTTCCAGCAACTGCCGGTCTACAGGACAAAGAAGCTAGCTGAGGTGACTTGCAAAAGAAGGAAGAAGCCATGGCTACCTCCCAGCCTTCAGCGATGCCTCTGGAGCGCCTATCAGAGACCAACTATTTGAATTGGACCCTGAAGATGGAGATGTACCTTCGCAGAGAGAATCTTTGGCTGCCAATTGGTGAGCAAACCCCCCAAAATCCCAGTGCTGAATGGCTGAGACAGGATGAGCAGGCTAGAGCCACCATTATCTTGGGAGTTGGGAATCAGCTAGTCCATGTGTGAGGCATGCAGTCTGCAAAGCAACTTTGGGACGCTTTGAGAGACTTATATGTAAAGGCAACAGCAGGGAGTAAAGTTACTCTGACGAAAAAGCTGTACAGAGCCTACCTTGCAGAAGGAGATAGCCTTCCTGAGCACCTGCATTATATTCAGCAGCTGTTTGTTGAGTTGCAGGAGAGAGGAATGGAATTTACACCTCTCACAAAATCCTATATCCTCCTGTCCTCACTAAATGCAACGTGGGACACGCTGATCTGTACCCTGGAGGCTGTGCCTGAAGCAGGACTCACCCCATCGTATGTTACACAGCGCTTACTCGCTGAATGGGAGAAGAGAGAGGAAAGAACCCCCCCCCCATCTCTTCTGGAAAGCTGCAGCACCAGAAAACAAGGGAAAAGAAGGGAAAGGAAGCTGAGGCCACAGCACTAGCCAGCCAGCGATGCTTCACCTGTGGTTCAGCTGGACATTTGCAGAAAGACTGTGCCTTGAGACCCAAGAGTAGAAAGACAGAGAAGAAGAACACAAGGGCAACACAGAAGAAGGCTCTTCAGACAAGCCAAATTGCACAGGTTGCTGAGAAGGGTAATTCTGATGTATGGGTGTTAGATTCTGGGGCCAGTTGTCATTTATGTAATTGTAAAAGCTCTTTTGTGTCACTGTCTAAAACAGACAGACAAAGTGTATCTTTGGCTGATGGGTCTGTGACCAAAATTATGGGACAAGGTGACTTGTATTTATCCTGCTTGGGAGAAACTGTGAAAGGTGTGTTGTATGTGCCAAATCTACAGTCAACCCTTTTATCTGTGGCACAATTAGCTGCAACAGGGCATATCATAACATTTAAGAAAAATGGTTGTGAGATATGTAAAAATGGGCAATTGTGTGCTACTGGTTTGTTAAAAGACGCCTTGTACATTGTGCAAAATGCAAGGAAGCCAAGCTGCAAGGCTGCAGTTGGCAACACTCCATATCATGACCAATGTGTACACCTGATGCACAGGAGATTTGGTCATGCTAATTTCAAGTATATAGCACAAATGCCACAGCTGTGTGCTGACCTAAAGATAAAACCCTGTGACAAATACTTAGACTGTGTAGTTTGCAAAGAATGCAAAACACTAAAAGCTCCTGTGAGTAAGCACAGTGACAGAGTTACAACTAGACCTTTGGAAATTGTACACTCTGACATTATTGGTCCTTTTGCTCCAAGTCTTGGACAAGCAAGGTATGCAATGACCATCATTGATGATTTCTCAAGATACACATTTATCTACATCTTAAAACATAAAGATGAGGCATGTGAGAAATTTAAAAGTTTTGTGACATGGGCAAATGGAAAATTCCCTAGGCCTGTATCTGCACTCCAATGTGATAGAGGAGGAGAATACCTTTCTCACAAATTCAGAAGGTTCCTAGTAGAAAAAGGGATAGAACAAATTCTTTCTAACCCTTACACCCCTCAGCAAAATGGTGTTGCTGAAAGAAAGGGCAGAACCTTGCAAAATGTGATGGAATGCATGTTAAAAGATTCATGATTATGTTTTAAGTACTGGGGAGAGACAATATCTACTGCCACTTATGTACAGAACAGGTTGTATAACTCTGTGATTCAGGACACTCCATTCCCTTTGTTTTATGGTGTGAAACCAAAGGTAAGCCATCTTAGAGTGTTTGGTAGCACTGCTTGGGTTCACATTCCAAAACAGCAGAGAAGGAAAGGAGGCCCCACAACATAGAAAGCCATCTTTGTTGGCTATGAACAAAGCCAGAGGAGCTACAGGTTCATAATGGGAGAGAAATTAATAATTAGCAAAAGCGCTTCTTTTGCTGAACAAAACTGGGGGAGATTAAATTCTAGCTCTCCAGTTGATCTGACCACCACAAGAGAACAGCAAGGACTTGCTGATGGTGATCTTTTGCCTGATGAGGACATTAAACCAGAAAAGCAAACTGAAGATCTGTCTGATGAGACAGATGCTTCTCAGGAAAGTGATAGGAGTCAAAGCCCTGTATTACCTCGCAGATCTCAGAGGAGTAATAAAGGCGTTCCTCCATCACGTTTTCAGGCTGAAACAGTAAAGGCTTTCCACATATTCACAGAACCTGAGTCTTTAGAACAAGTGAATGCTTTACCACCTGAGATTGCACAAAATTGGCATTCTGCCATGCAACAGGATTTAGCATCCTTGAAAGAAAATAAAACATGGAAACTGGTAGATCTACCTCCCAATGGACGCTGTCTGAGTTGTAGGTGGGTTTTCAAACTGAAAAGGGATGCTAATGGCAAAATCCAAAAATATAAAGCAAGGTTGGTTGCAAAAGGGTTCACTCAAAGGAAAGATTTAGACTTTGACAAGACTTTTGCACCAGTTACTAAAGGTGAATCAATTAGATTACTGTTAAAAGTTGCTGCACTAAAAGGAATGTCAGTTAACCACTATGACATTCAGACTGCATTTCTCTATGGTGATTTAGATCACAAATTATACATGCAGCAACCCCCCGGCTATGAAAAAGGGGAGAATCTAGTCTGTGAACTGCAGAAGTCAATCTATGGGTTGAAACAAGCTGCTTTTGACCTCTCCTGGGCTAAAGGCTTTCCCAGCATCTGCCAACAGGGCAACCCACTGAATGTAAACAGGGAGCAAAGCCCACTTCCTTCTAGCACTGAAGATGTTACTAGTCAGGTAACAAAACATCTGCAAGAAAACAACCAAGCTAAGAGGGCACCAAGGACTCCACACTATCAAAAAAGCTGGATGACCAAAACTTTAGCAGTGAATCTCTAACTCTGTAACTTTCCAGCTGAAGCTTCCCACACCCATCTCTGAAAATCCATCCAATCTTCCATCAGTCCTGGTTAAGCCCCTCAACACCTTCCAGAATGAATCACCCATCTTCTGCTTCTCCACCTCCTGTCATGGTTCAGGAGGAGCCTGATTCTGAAGTAGCCTGCATCCCTGATTCCCAGCAATATTGATGAAAATGCCAGTATCTCGTAGCTTGAAAATAGTGTAGACTAAGAAGGTGGTCCTGAGTAAACATGGCCTAGGCCCACGCCTCCAAGTTAGCACACACTTCCGCGTACGATAGCCCAAACCAAAACCATTACCAACCGGGGAAGGGGGCTTGCTGGGGACAGGGGACTCAAATGAATGAGGCATGATTTAGGAAAATGTAGAAGAAAGGCTTGGAAGCCAGACTTCTCTTGGCAAGCAACTTTCTATCCTTCAGTGGACTTCTGGAATGTGTGGTGTTTCTGATTCCCCGACTGGCCTTTGAACTGGTACAGGAGTAAACTCAGTCTGATTTCTGGATCTTGGATTTGTCTGCATGGATCCTTGGCTTCTGAAGTAAGCCTGTTTGTTTTTTCTGTGCTCTAGTGTTCCTGCATTGTGGTGAGATTTATAGCTTCCATAGAGTTCTGATCCACATCTGATCTGCACTTGACTTGCAATTGCTGGCACAGGACACTCCTTAAGGACAGACCTATCTTTCCAGAGTAACCTGATCTTATCTTTTTGATCAGGTAACTTCCTTCACAGATTGTGGGATGCGTGTGTGCGTGCACACACACACACACACACACAGTCTCTCTCTTTCATATCGTCTCCAAAGCATGGGAAGAAATAATTCCACTTGATTGTGCTGGATCAGAACCCACCACAAGTATTGTGTCCAGTTCTGGGCAGCACACTTCAAGAAGGATTCAGGATTTCAGACATACTGAAATAGGTTCAGCAAAGGGCAGCAAGTATGAGCAGGGGATTAGAAATGAAGGTTGAAGAAATGGGGAATCTTTAGAGGAGACGGTGAGGAAGAAGATGCTTGCACTCTTCAGGAATCTGAAGGAATGTCACACAGAGCCATGCCCAGGCCTCTTCTGCATCGGCCTGGAGTGCAGGACACAGAATCATGGATTTAAGTTATGGGGAGGGAGATTGCAATTGAAGTGGGGGTGGGGGTTTCCTGAGAATAAGGGCAGTTCTATAAGAGCCGGTTTGGTCTGCTGGTTCAGGCTCCAGGCTAGAAACTGGGAGAGGGCGAGTTTTAGACCCGCCCAAGGCACCCAGTCCTGCCGGCTGGGTGACCTTGGGCCAGCCCCTCTCTCTCAGCCCCAGAGCCAATCAGGCGTGGTGGGAGAGTTCTAGTCCCGCCTTAGGCATGAAAGCCGGTTGGGTGACCTTGGGCCAGTCCCTCTCTCTCAGCCCAACCCACCTCACAGGGCCGTTGTTGTGGGGGAAATAGGAGGAGGAAGGAGTATGAGGTATGTTCGCCGCCTTGAGTTATTTTTAAAAATAACTAAGGCGGGATAAAAAAATAATAAAATATAATATAAAATAATAAAATAATAAAATAAAATAAAATAAAATAAATAAAATAAAATAAAATAAAATAAAATAAAATAAAATAATGGAACCAATTACCAAAGAGTTGGTCTCTCCCTTTCATTTGATACGTTTAAGCAGAACCTGGTCAGCTCTTGATTGGGAATGTTTTAATTGGATTTTATTTTATTTTATTTATATTTCAAATTTCATCACTGCCCATCTCTCAAAAGAGTTTACAATAAGACTAAAACTAAATGCAGATTAAAATACAATAAAAACAGTGTCTCTTAAATAAGAGCATAAATATAAATATAAAACAGATTCCCGTACTGAGCAGGGGTGGGCGTGGATGCTCACTCCAGGTTGCTGGGGTTCTCTCTGCCCCTGGCTGGAGCACCTTTGGAGCTAGCTTGCCACACGCCTGGCTTGAGCCACCCTACTTGGCCCAAAGCGAGCGGTCCATGGCTCTGCCTCCCTCCCTCACTGGCTTCTGAGATGCATTACAGATAGTCCTCACTTAACAACGGAAATCAGGACTGACACCTCCATCGCTAAGCGACGCAGTGGTAAAACGCAATGTCACATGCCGACTTATGATGGCAGTTGGGGCAGTTCCTGTTGCTGTCGTTAAGTGAATCCCACACAGTCATTAGGAACAACGTCATGTGATCACCATTTGCGACCTCCTGCCGGCTTCCCCATTGACTTTGCTTGTTGGAAGCCAGCAGTGGAGATTGCAAATGGCGATCACCTGGCTGCAGGATGCTGCGACCATCGTAATTGGGAGCCGGTTGCCAAGTGCCTGAATCATGATCACGCGACCATGGGGATGCTGCGACAGCTGCAACCACGAGGACTGGTCCTAAGTCTCCTTGTTCAGCGCTGTCGTAACTTCAAATGATCACTGAACAAGTGGTCATTAAACAAGGACTACCTGTAGTTCTCTCTGTGAGCCTGTTTCAGACCAAGCTCTCTATTGGAAAGGGATACAGGAGGCTTGGATGAACCCGATGACAAGCAGCTAGGGAGAGAGATCTCTGCCCTTGGCACACTTACCCGGCAGCTGTCGATGGAGGCTTCATCAGATATGACACAGATGTGTTCCTCTTTAATGCGCCTGGTATACTGAAGGGAGTTGTTGCATGCCTCTCTGGTTATCAGCGACACTTGGGCCTCTTGTAGGATATCCGAATATGTGGTATCCCCTGTGAGCGGAAGAGAGGGCTGTATCTCCCCACTACTATCCAGTGCCTGGTCTAGGGACTTGTTGACAGCACCCTGACCTTAGCAGAGCTCTTGAACCCAAGTCCCTCTCTTTATATTCAGATTGTGTTCACATAACACCACTGACCTTGTTACTGAATTAAGTCATTTTCTGGCTTTGCACTATGCACTGAATCCTAAACGAACAAGGTTGGGTTCACCCAACAAACTAGCCCCCCCCTTCTCCCGGGTTTAAAGTAGCCAAGCTTAGGATGTGATGTGAGTGGCACCACTAACTTTTTAACCTGTTGAGATGTGTAGAGTGAGTGCAGCCAAGGGGATGCCGTCTGGGTCTTCACCTGTCCTAGTCCTGCCCTTTAAAGTGTGCAATGAAAATCAAGCTCAGCTCCACTTCACCTGTGCAAGAGAAGCATTGTTTCTCAGCATTACTTTTGGCCCACCAACCTCTCAGGTTGGGCTTCTGCCAACCACTGAATCTGTCAGGGAAAGCCAGTGCCCCAAAGCAAAGGCTTATCCTCAGCAAATTCCCTTACGAAGGAGATGCACGCAAAGGTTCCATCACTAAGCGGACAGGACTGCCAAAACGCTGGGTCCCTATAGGACAGCTTTGTCCTTCCTGCACTGACTTGACTAAATGATTTGTAGGGAATTTCCTCAAGGGATGCCGAGCACTTTGTTTTTTTTTTCCTGGTCCTGCTTCTCCTGTGGCATTCCTGTGCCCAACCTAGGGCCCTCAGCACCACACTGTCCTCACACTTTCCAAAACTTTGGGGTGATGCCTCCAAGAGCTCCTGACAAATGGTTGGGTGACTCTCAGGTTTTCCTCCAAACTACAGGCTGACAATTGGGTGGGGAACTGGACCTAGAGGGTGCCCGGAGCCCCCGTTTCCAGAGGGATAGGGATTGATTGGGGTGGTCTTCTGGCTCTCACTCATTATGTTCGTGATGCCCCAGCCACAGATATAGCAGTGGGTGAGTGTCTCTATGTTCAGGTCCTCCTCTGGCAAGCAGGCTGGCTGGACATAATCGTTGCAAACCACGGGCTTGTCCAGCTCTATCAAGGCAATGTTATTCAGGTGATAATCCCGGTTAAACTGAGCGTGGTCCACCAGTCTCTTGATGATACGGTTCTGGGCATCAGGCCCAGGTTTGGAGCGCTGGGTGGCCCCAATTTGCACTCTGAAGTACTCCACTTTTAGGTACCTGGGTAAAAGGGGAGACAGGAGCTAATGTTATAAGAGGAGCCCCAGAGGCCAAATTTTAGGAGGAAACATCTGTGTACAAATGAAGTATTGGAATGGGAAGACAACGCCCATGATTCTGACCTCACAGTACAATTCCCAGCACCAGCCCTTGCAGTTTAGGAACTTGGAGTGCAAAAGGGGAGGGAGGAGTAACAGTGGAGAACTTGGGGCTCAGCAGAAAGAGAGGATCCCTCCCCTTCTTCTGAGAAAAACAGCAAACATCTAGTACATGGCAAAGAGGCCACAACGGCCTCTCACTACCTCTTCCCAGGCATTCTGCTCCATGCCCTAAGATTACTCCTCAAAGCCTCGCTCCATACATCCTCTGATGCTGACGGGGTTGGGGACAAGTGTGAGAAAGCCCCCAGACTCGGGGGGGGGGACAGCAAAATCAAGCAACAACAACGGTGATGATGGGTCTAGGCTGAAATACCAAAGGGGACGCAGTGAAACCTCGCTGGCTCATCGTCTGAAAGGTCAACTGGGCCAGTCAGAAAGAAGACAAGGCCAGCAAGGGGCCAATTAAGTCCAAGAGAGAAAACGGGCCATCAGCCCCAGGCCGTGGGGTGCAGTGACACGTAGAACCAGGAGGGAACCAAGAAGCTTCGGGATCCGGACCTGACTTCTTCCACCACCCTGGCCCAACAGTAGTCATTCATTCAGGGGTGTGGTGGGTGTGTACATCTCTGAGGAGCTTAATTTTGGTGGAGAGGCTCTCAATGGTTGGAAAAACTCTCACTGCTCATTGGGAACCTTAATGGCAGGGCAGTATTTCATTTAGAAACTCATGAGCCTGCTGAACGTGAGAATGTCTGTGTCCCAATAAATAAACGCACCATCCAGTGAGACTGGGCATCATTCCTCTTTGTGCCACCTTCTGCTCTTTGGCTGGGCAAAAGCCTGTGACCCTTAGAGTAAGAACGGGGGGAGGATTGGCATTTGTGTCCCTCCGGTCAGTGAATGGTGTGTGAAGCCCTGTGAACAGGACAGGGGAAAATGTGTAACACAATTGGCTGCACAAGAGTCGACTTTCCCAGTGGAAGCCCCCGCCCCCGCATTTCCCAAGCCCTGGAAGGCCCACCCCAGGAAGGGTCACCTGGCCCTGCCTTTAGCCCTCCTGGCACCAGGCAAAGACAGTTTTCACCTGGCCATTTAACAAGTTACATTTAGACTTGCATAGAAACCATGTAGCTCCTCACTGCTGCAGCTGGTATTCTGTGCCTCTAATTGTCTTTGGGGGTCTGTTTTTTCCTTCTAATCCATCTTTTTTTTAACACCTCCAGTCAGCCTGGCCAACAGTGTGGGAGGCTGGGAGTTGTAGTTCAGCAGCACCTGGCAGAGCCCTGGTGCCCCTGGCTTAGAGAGACCAGTCCCCATTTCTGACCTTGGGATACCTGGGCCTCCTGCACTCTGCTTAGTTGGTGACCTGGTTTTGCTCACTTTTGGATGATGAAGCATCGCACCGTCGAAATGACCCATTGAGAGTTGATCAGGGAGCCAGCACAGAAGTGGCGCCATCCCTGCCGTGTCGGGAACTGGAAGCTGACGGCCCAGGGCCACGTGCCTGGCAGCGTATCGGTCCCGCCCACAATCCGCAATAAATTGCCATGGCTGATGGCTAGTGGTCGACTTCCACACACCCTCCTGTGAAAAGAGATGAGCTGATGTGCAGGTGTCACAGAGTGTTTGTTCCTGCAGCGAGATACAGTGTGTCTGATGGCCGAGTCAGCCTTGTTATGGCTGCCTCTCTCCAAAGAACTTGGCCCAAGTACTTCCTTAGCTCAGGAACAAACCTGCACCCCAACATGCCTGTTCCTGGAAAACAGGGGAGTCTGGGAGGGATACCTAATTCCTTTTTGGATGCTGGGCTGGGTAGTAGGCATGGCCACTGCACATAAGAGATCAGCCAACTCAGGCCAAGGCTATCTGGACCCACGTTCTATTCAGCGGCAGCCAGTGCTTGCTTCTGAGAAGGCCCCAAGCAGGACATGTGGCCACCTTCTGAATATAAAGTTCTCATTTCAGTTATGAAGGTTAAAAATGGCAAAATCTTCCTTCTGTGAACATGCATAATATTTATTTTCAGGGCCTGCTAAATGGTGACCATCAACCCATCCTACGTCAGTAAGTTCCAGAAGATAATTCCACAAACCATATAGGTGGAAGTACCATACCTTACTTTATCCCTGATTCCTAAACCACTCAAGAAAGCTAATGGATGTTTTAAAAATACCAATACAATAAATGCAAACTAATCATAAACAAATAAATTAAAAGAGTGATTTAAAACCAACCAGCTAAACATTAAGCTATCATATGGCACCCTTATTTAGCAATGCTGTTATCTTAATCTGGGTTTAGTAGATTGCATGAACCCGGCCTATGGGTGTGATGGGAAGGACAATTGTACCAGGGTTGCAAGGGGAAGGCCCATGAATGCGTTCCTCAGAGAGAAGATGCAGCTTCACGGCTTCTTTTTGGTCCAAATGGGAGGTCAGGAATGGAGCAGCAAGGCTCCATTTCCTCTTTCCTAACCCCAAGATAGGCCAGTCAGTCTGAAAGAACATAAGAGAAGCTGCACTAGTTCAGACCAAGGTGGGGCATTTGTCTTGGAAGGGGTCAAGATCTTTCTTAGAAGTGTTTTCTTCTGGAGGAGGAGGGACAATTTCTTTCAAATACCTCTTGAGAATGGTTTTGAAGGGACTTTCTTGTCTGAGGTGGCCAAGAGTGTTCCTGATGGTCTTACTTTCCTATTAAACCTCTTTCTGTAGCTCTAGAACATCCAGGGTCCTCTGGATCACTTCCCAATATAAGAAAACTCCCTTGGGATCTGAAGGAAGCCAAGGAGGCTGCAGTCTTTGGAGAGAGAAGATTATCCATTGAAAGACATGCCCAGCCCTGGCCTCTGCTTCAGAAAATTTGTGTGTGGATCCCATGTCTCATTCCTGAACATTTCACCAAGTTGTTCTTCTCAGAAGAAATTTCAGGAGGAAGTTCTCTTTTATCAAACTGTATGGAGGGTGGTGGGAAAGAAATGTGGGGGCCCCAGTTCATTTCCTCCTCTTCCTCCTCCTCCAGGGTCCAGCCATGGCAGTCTGGAAGCTTCTGGGACAACCCCCAGCAGGGTCTCAAGGGCATAGCTCTTGCGTACCCTGTCCACCTTCAACCCTGTAACACCCATCAAGCACACTCCGGCAGAGCATGGAGGCCTCACACCACCAGGGCAGCAAAGTGTTGCCAATGCAGCCACCCTCTCCATGATGCTTCCCCCTGGCTTTGGCCCTTGCTTACGTGCAGGTGTCATCATCATTGTACGAGAAACAGAACACAGCAAGTGTCCAAAGGAGCAGCAGCAGCTGCTGCTTCATCCTACGTAGCTCAACAAATGTTGGGTCCCACCTCCTGCTCCCATGGCTTGCGACATCACAAACTGTCCTTTCAGGCCCCAGCCAATCAGCAAACAGCCAGTATGACATCACACTGAAGAACCACAGTTCTTTGCTGCTGTTTGCTTTAGAAGGGTCAATTGCAGGGACCCAGGTTTTGGCCTTTGGTCTCCTGACTACCAAGCAGCCACAACCGGGCGTGGCCTTCAAAGCCACTCAGACTTGCTTAGGGATGGAACCCATGGCACATGGGGGCAGAGAGAGATCTGGAACAATGAACATCTTGTTAGACCAGCAACAACAGGAGATCTGAGTAAGCAGCAAGCTGCAGGGGAAATGGTGACATGCAAGATGTTTCTGTAGAAGCAGGATGGACAGGCAATCACATCTTTGCCTAGTTCAGTCACCTACAGACTTCCTTGGCTAGGAAGCTGTTTTGCATCATTCTGTCTGTCTGCCAGTTTCCCTTTTGACAAAATGAAGAGAGGGTCAGCTGGTTTGTTCTGGGAAAGCCTCTAAGCCAGCGTTTCTCAACCCTGGCAACTTGAAGATGCGTGGACTTCAACTCCGAGAATTCCCCAGCCAGCATGTTGACTGGGGATTTCTGGGAGTGGAAGTCCACACACCTTCAAGCTGCCAGGGTTGAGAAACACTGCTCTAAGCAAATTGGTTGTGCAGCCCACTATGTGTTCTTCTCACCTGCTTCCAATAAGATCCATCGCAGAGCTTCCATTTCTGCCAGCTGAGCCCAGGCCCTCCCACTCAGGGGTTACTGATGGACTGACCTGCAAAGCCTCCCAACCTGGGCTTGCTGCTTGCTGATTCAGGGGACAAGGCATCCACTCCCGGTAAGCTTCTTGCACCAGGGCCTACAAAAATGGGCAGCCAATCTCTGGACGACCATTAGATAATGCCAAAGGGAAACAAAAACATTAACTCTTTGTTGCCAGCTCTTGGTTGTTTGGATTTTCTGCAGCCCATCTACTGGAAGCCTATGGCCTGCCAGATGTTGCTTAGATCTCTGAGTAGCCCAAGTCAGCATAGCTAAGAGTGAGGGATGATGGGAGTTGGAATTCATCAAGATCTTTGGGGCCAGGGGTTCCTCACTCCAACTTGAATATACCAAGGAAAGAATTACTGATAGTTTCCACTGTCAGGATTAATAATTGAGAAGTAACATAAGAAATGGGATGTTCACAATGTGTCCTTTAGTTGCCTTAACAGAAGAATTGCTTCCAGATCACAGGAGGTAATAATTCAATTGGATTCTGGATGAGTAGACCACTCTTGGAGGATGGTGCCCAGTTATGGCTTTATATTTACAAAGAACTAGACAACCCACGACCCATTGGGTCAACATTTCAGAGGTATTTCCTTACCAGATTCCTCAGTGCCTTCAACAGTGGCAGGGAGCTTCTAAAGTCCTGCCTTCACTGGGAAAGTTCTTAAAAATTCAGGGAGGCATCCAGAGATGTTTCTGCCTTGAAAGTAGCCCAGGCTGAACTGTATAGCCCAGTCCACACATCTTCAAGCTGCCAGGGTTGAGAAACCCTGCTCTAAGCAAATTGGTTGTGCAGCCCACTATGTGTTCTTCTCACCTGCTTCCAATAAGATCCATCGCAGAGCTTCCAGAGCCACAGAAAATGTTTTATGACATGTTGTATTATGTCATAAAGTGCTTTGTGATAATTTTTATGTCAAAGAATGTCTTATAAAATTTGCCAAATCAATCCTATGGGAGTCACGGGTCCTGGATTTTGGATGCATTCTGTAAGTTAGCCCATCTGAGGTACCTTGGTTCAAAAATGGTTGCCCTACGATGCACTGCTTTGCCCAGTTGGGTTACAGAGTATCAAACAGACATGAAAGTTTTAGTAGAATATAGACAGATGTAAAGAAGCTGGAGCAGGTTCAGAGGAGAGCTACCAAGACGGGAAAGAGTATGGAAACCAAGCCCCATGTGGAATGATGAAAGGATAGAGGTGTGTTTAGCTTGCAAAAGAGAAGATGGAGGAGAAATATAATAGCAGTCTACAAATATCTAAAAGGCTTTCCTGTGCAAGAGAAGGTGGACCTCTTCTCTGTTGAGAAGAAAGACAACATTCTGGGAGAGATGGGCGGTGATAAAAATTTGGAAAAGCAAATAAATAAATAAATAGCCTCCACTGTCTCTGCACCATCAACATTCACCCGGCTGCTCATTGGCTTGAAACAGGAACTGCTTGCTTTTTTTTTTTTTAATGCAAAGTTCTTTCCTTTCTCATTCCCCTAGTCCAGCCTTGCTCAGCCTTCTGACCCTGGAGGAGCCCTTGAAATATTTTTCAGGCCTCGGGGAGCCCCTGCACATTCAGGCTCAAGTATAGGCCAGAAGTTACACAATTATTATATTCCTTTCATGGGTAGGCCGTCTATATGCATTAACAGCTAAAAATAAAGAATAAAACCTACCTCTTTAATGTGAAGTTGCCCAAATTTGAATTTTTTTAAAAAAATGAATTGAGATCTCCCAGGGACCCTTGGTGACCTTTTGCGGAACCCGAGGGTTCCGCGGAACCCTGGCTGAGAAACCCTGGCCTAGACCATGGAGGCACAATTTTTATATAAATCTGAAGGGAGATAATTTTCCAGTCTGTAATTCTAACTTCAGTCAGCCAACATTTTCACATGTCAGATATTAATTTTAAATTTTATTTCAACATGTGCTTTAAAGGATCAAGTATAAATAAAGTCCTACGAGAAGTTACTTAATTTCAGCTGGGAATGTTGGAAGAACAAGGGGCTGGGAAGGGGGATCAGAGTGGAAGAAATGACATTTGGTTGATGGCAAAACAAGGAGGGGGACCAGGCCATTATCCGCAGGAAACTCTTCCTTTCTGTTCCCCCTGGCAGTCTTGCTTCTCTTAAGGTATCTACCCCCCTTGTGGCCCTCTGGGGGGCAACAGCATAGGGGACTGACTGCCAGGTTGGGCAAGCCCTGGATTCCAGCTGTAAGAGATATAATAACCAGGGGGTGATATTTTTTGGTTTTGTTGCAGTTGTGCGCGACGTGAGGACCAAGTCCGCCCATACCAACCTAAGGGCCTATGATACCGTTTTCTGGGACCTGTCCAGAAAGGTTGTGTGAGACCCCATATTGCAGGCCCTGTCCAGGGACGATGAGTAGGATGGGTTCTTCTCCGCAAAGGAGCTCTGATACCCTGTTTTGACGGCTTTGTCCCAGGAGACATGTACTGTTGTATGCGCGTCATCACGGGAGGAGGCCTGGGCCCAGGTGTGAGCCGAGGGAAAGATGGAGGCCTGGGCCCAGGTGTGAGCCGAGGGAAAGATGGAGGCCTGGGCCCAGGTGTGAGGATGGGCAGGGGTGGTGGCTTGGGACCCTCCCATATCACATTTTGGGTGCTGGGTTGGATTGGGGATGTTGGCAATGTCTTTGCAGGGGGCCAGACCTGAGCCAATAATGGCTGGTGGCTAGCCTCGAAAAGTTTCCCCTTGGTCATCGTTGTGATCCAGTCAAGGTACAACTGTGTGGAGGTGAAGACACCTGGCTTCTGAAGTTCAGCACAGTTCTGTGGTCCCCAGCTGGTGACTCCGACGACCCAGTACCGCTCAGACCTTTCCTCCCTGCACATGAGGGGCCCTCCACTGTCACCCTGAAGCAAGAAGGGGAAAAGGTGGCAATGAAGAGAGTATTATCATGTATTATGGCTTGATCCTCCCACACCCATGCCTTATTCCATTAATGTTCAGTGCCACAATTGAAAACATTAGTGAGGAGATGTGAGCTCTGGTAGAAGTCCTTGACAGTCATGCTTGGAGCTGCGCAGGAGCTGCCCAGTGGTGGGAATGCAGACCCACACCTGTCAAGCAGGAGGAAATGGCCCCCAAGAGCCAAGGGATGTTTGGAAGCTGTTGGTCAGCAGAAGGGCACCATTAATGGATCAACATGGCCAGGGTAGGCAACACATGCCACTGAGAAGGAGTTGTGTCATACAAACAGGACATGAGTGGTCAAGCATGTGGAACCTCCATGGGGGAGGCAGTTTTCAGGAAAGGACAGTCTGACCTTCAGGAAGAGGAGGAGGGAAAAATCAACTGCCAATGACCCAAATGATTGAACTGGGTGCTGCCCTGAGGACTTGGATGGGACGTTTGCATTTGGGTCACCCATTTCGTGAGTGGACAGAGACAATCTTGGTGCTCTGCAAGTGCCCTGAAGAATTAGGAAGGGGCGGGGCAGGGCTCTGCATGATGCGCATCTCAGCCTGAGCATCTCACTTTAGCCAATACTTGCCTGACCACAATATGCCAGGCCACAGCCTATTATTTGACTTTAGTCATGTCCTGTGTCTCCTGGGGTAGAATTTGCACCAGAACATCTTTCTGAGCTGCAGCCATTCTCTATGCTTGAGCAACACCACCATGAAAGGCCATCATCTTCCCTTGGAGGCCATCATTTGATGGCTCTTCTGAGGAAAGAGGGTTTTCTCCTTACTTCCCCACTCCCAGATCCCTGGCATTGTGCAGTCAGTCAAGGCATCAGCCCCAAGGCCATGAACGACAGTCCTTTCCTTCTCCTTCAGTCCAGGTGTTAGGTAGGTAAAGGGTAAAGGTTTCCCTTGACGTAAAGTCCAGTCGTGTCCGACTCTAGGGGGCGGTGCTCATCTCCGTTTCAAAGCCTTGGAGCCGGCGTTGTCCATAGGACACTTCCGGGTCATGTGGCCAGCATGACTCACGGAACGCCGTTACCTTCCCGCCGAAGCGGTACCAATTAATCTACTCACATTTGCATGTTTTCGAACTGCTTGGTGTGCAGAAGCTGGGACGAGCAACGGGAGCTCACCCCGCCGCGCGGTTTCGAACCGCCGACCTTCCGATCGACAGCTCAGCGGTTTAACCCGCAGCGCCACCGCGTCCCTGCAGTCCAGGTGTTAGGGACACAAAAAACAGGTCTCTCTGCTAGACCTGTCTTTGCCGTTCAACAGGAGGTGAGTGCAGAACTGGGAGAAGGGGCAGATGATGGCAGGAGGCACCAGGGTTGGGGGAGGATGCTGGGTTTAGTGGGGAACCAATCATCTAAGGGGGGCATGGGACCAAGCATGGGCTCAGTTGAGGGCATGCACATGCTAGTGATTCATCACTGCTATCACATCACCACAGCACAAGGGTATAAATAAGGAAGTCCAAAGAAATATTAGCTCAGTCATTCTTAGCCTGGGGCAAGCCTGGGACACTACAGAACAGAATAAACCACTTCCCAGCCAAAGATCAAGATGGCCAAAAGTGATTCAAAGAAGTTCCAGCCAATGCTGCCAAAGCATCAAAGCAGAGCAAGCTTTGGGCCAACCTGGTCCACTTCTATCCTATCTCACTTATTCAGACAGAGGGTGGCATTTCTAACCCATAGGTAGGATATGTGTCATCGCCTCCTGAGATCTCTTTTTCATAACCTGCTTTGAGCCCTTTGATCCATCACCAGCAATTGAACTTGGTACTTTCTGTCAGTAGGATGAGTGCTTTGCAAAGGAACTAGGGCCTTTCTCTTCGGAAGGTACCATTTGAGTAGAGGGAGCTGAGAGCAGTGCTGTGTTTTCAGCAGGCCTTCATCCTGCTCTCAGAACTTCAAGGAAGTGATTCCTCGTATATGGAAGTAACTCAATGGAGAAAGACACAGCAATGTCCACCTCCTCCCCCCTCCTCTATTCCCACTAGCAGGTGGTCTGCAAATGTTTGGCATTTCCCAACTCTGCTCCCAGGTGTCTTTTAAGATGGAGATACTAGGGATTTGCTGCCTTTCTAGCAATCATCGAAGCATTAACTAAGCCTCTGACCTGATCCACCTACCTGGCAAGTGGTAATATCTCCTTTCTCGTGTCCTGCGCATAGGTTCTCAGCACGGATACGCCTGTGCCACCAGAAAATGCTGCTGCATGTGTGGTGGGGTATGAGTTTAACAACCCCCTCCTGCAAAACGTCTGGCTGTTTTTTTGCTGTGAATAGAAGTCAGAAGAAAATGCCAGTCTGCATTTCTCCCATCACCAAGGATTCATGGGATGGACCTCTCACTGCCACAGGGAGGCATCGGGGCCACTGACTGAGGAACTCAGCTCTAGATCCTAGGAGTCTGGGGTTCCCCACAAGGAGGTAGCAGCCTGATCAGGCGTGAGCGCTGGTCTGAAAAATAGGTGCTGGGGATTAACACTGTTTTATGTTGGCATAGCTTATCCTGTGGGGAAGGGCGAGCAATTGCAGATCCCATGGGCCTCAGCTCTTTCCTTCAGGTCGATTGTTTCAACTGGCCTGTGCAGAAACCAAAGTTGGTATGAAATGGAGTGATAAATTGGACACGGGTTGCTCCACCAACACTGCAAAGGAAGAGTTGGAGAGCTGTGCATAATTAGAGGCTTTTGTTTCTTGACGGTCCCTGTGCAAGGACCGACATGGGCTCCTTCGCTAAGATGTCCTTGGCTCCTTGGCTCAACCGAACGTTCTTCTCTGGAGAAGACTGGAGCAAGCGCACCGGATTGTCTCGACAGAGAGGTACGTGTAAGTTCCCATCCCCAACAGACATAACTCTAACATCAGCATGAGCATTCCTTATACATTGATCTATAAATAACATTCCACAGCTAAGAAGGTATCAGGCATACAGGTCTTATTATGTACTCAGTGCTGAACCGTTCACTAAGACTTCTGTTTATTCTCATGGAAGCTTTATTTCTGCCATATAGTGCTCTCATCAGAGACCCAGCGTGGTGAAAGACACTGGGACAGAAACCGGGAGACCGAGAGTTCCAGTCCCACCTTGGGCATGAAGCCAGCTGGGAGACCCTGGGCCAGTCCTTCTCTCTCAGCCCAGGAACAAGACAAGGGCCAACCACTTCCCAAAATGTTGCCCCAAAACTGCCGGGATTTGTAGTCACCAGGAGTCAAGACTGACTTGGAGACAGACAGACAGACAGACACACACACACACACACACACTCAAACACACTGTTATGATCACAGCAGCAACCAACCTTCAACTCATGTAAAATTTTCCATAACTGAAGCCATTTATTATATGCTTTCTCTAAATCAACAAACGTACTATGACCTTTCTTGCATTCAGGCAGCCAATATGACATGGATTTCTACAGAGAGGCTCAGAGGAGATCTGGCAAATTAAAGGCCAGTCCAGCTTAAGCTTTGTCCCAGATGAATTGGTAGAAATAATAAGAAAAATAAAAAATGACTAAGAACTTAAAGGGAAATCAGCATGGATTCTGCCCAGGCGAATCCATTTTTACCAGCCCGAGTTCCTTAAGACTATCAACAAATGTGTGGATCCACATTAAAAGGGGGTAGGATTTTGGTCCCACAGTTGTGGCTGCCATCTTGACTTTTTTGACCTTTGTCCCCCATAGATACTTCTGTACTTGGGACAAAAGAGTCCACATCACAGTTCTCTTTCTTTTAGATTGCTTTGAGAGCCCTTTTCTGCACCTTGTCTGGTTCCACCGTCCTTTTTGAGGTCCAGTGACTGAAATGGGGTACAACTTTCCAAGCACAGTCTCACCAGAGACATTACAGCACAGGTGATCTTATTTTCAATCCTCTTAAAGATCTCGCAGTAAGAAATCTGCCATATGAAAGCAGTCACAGACTGAGGACTTTTGGTTCTTAGCAGCCATGCTTGAGGGTTGTTGGAATGACCAGGCAGGGCCAGATTTAGCTGGTCCTAGGATAGGAGACAACAGGAAAGCAGGCTGAGAAGTCAGGAAAATATCCCAGAAGAAGGCAAGGGCACACCACTTGCATATTATGGTCAGGAGAATGATATCGGTATGTCTAAGCATCAGGCTCAGTTTCAGGAAACCGTTGCCTGATACACCACCACCATTGCCACCTCCATCCTAAGGCCCCTTTCCTGGCCAGTGACAGTCACCTGCAACTCCTTCAACATACGAGCAAAGTTGGGATTCTCTTTGTCCATGTGCATCACTCGATGCTTGCTTGAACTGGGCTATATTTGCCATTTCAATACCCATTTCCCCTGCCTTCCCCAGTGTGGAGACCCTTTGAGGGTCTTCACACTTTGTTTTCATTATTTTCAAGCAGGAGAAAATAACGCTCAGTTACAAGCCACCCTGGGGACACTGCTCCATGTTGAAGATGTAGGAGACACATTGACTCTAATCCCTTAAGCTGGGCCAGCCTTTTTGAGGGCCCCCTTTTCCCCAAGTCTCTCACTTTTCATTTCCATGGTTCCCCAGCCACTGATAGAGCACTGGACGAGCTTTGAAACCGTCACACTCTTGTCAGGCAAACAAGCTGGCTGTATATAGTCACTGCAGCTGACCGGCTCAGCCAGCTCCACCAAGGAAATGTCGTGTTTTATCCCTCCATCTGTCTGGTTCAGTTCATTCTTGTATAGCTTGTGGTTGATCACCCTCTTGATCAAACGTTTCTGGGCATCAGGACCAGGCTGGGAGATCCGGTTGATCCCAAGCACCACCTTATACCATGGTATCTCCCTGGAACAAAGAACAGATCCATGTCAACAGGAGACATTCCAGAAGGTCTGCCCAGGGGACTGGATGCCACCAGAAAGCCCTGGAGGGAGAGGGCTGGAGGGTCTGCTGCCCGGACAACAGAAACAGGAAGTCTGGACAACCATGGTTAGAGGACAACTATTAGCTAAAGCCCTCCCTTCCCTCCCTCCCTCCCTCCCTCTCTCCCTATCACTCCTTCCTTCCTTCCTTCCTTCCTTCCTTCCTTCCTTCCATCCATCCATCCATCCATCCATCCATCCATCCATCTTAAACTCCTGTCCTTCCTTCCTTCCCCTTCCCTCCCTTCCTCCCTTCCTCTACATTGCCTGTTAGTTCGGTGAAAGAAATTAAGCGAGGAGGGAGGACCGGGAGCAACCTCGTCCTCTTCTGTCTCTTCAGGAGGAGGCATGGAGAGGATTCTTCCATGGCCTTCCAAGGAAAAGAGGAGAACTTCTCTCTGGCAGCAGCAAATGCTGCATTCCGTGTATGGTTATTACCCATGCACCAGTTTCATAGGGGAGCCCCTGACCCAGAAGAAGCACATTGAACTGACCCGGAAGAAGCATGTTGAACTGACCCCGGATTCCTGACAGTTACAAACTGAACACGGGTTAATGATCTGGGGGGTCACATAATGGGCTACCCTCCCCCTGTGGCTCTGAAGTGTGTATTAGGCTGAGCAGGAGCGCTGAAACAGCCCGATGATCCTGGGGAGGAAAGAGGTGGGTAACAGAGACCGGACGGTTGCCTTTTCCCTGGCATGAGGGGAGACACTGCAGGGGCACCGCAGAGGACGCAGCTGGTGTTAGAAGGCGCCAGGGCCGGGGCTGGGGCTGGACTTGGAGCCTGGTAGGAATGTGGAATTTAGAGGCAGGGGGTGAGACCCCAGCAAGGTCACCCAAGTCTGCTACCAGATGCCACCGCCTGACCGTGAAGGTCATGCCACCATTCGCATTGCCTTGGAAGCCTTACATGTCATTCTGGAGGGCACAGAACCAGAAGCCCCGAGGGTCTGGGGCGGCTCCTCTGCGCTCCTCTGGCCAGGAGCCCAGAGGCCACTACAGTGGCGCACGCCAAGAACAGGCCCCTTGTGGCACGTATCTCCAGAGGCTTCGGCCCCTTCTGTGGGAGGGCGGGACCTTTTCCCACAACGGGCCTACGCACTCAGAGAAGCTGGCGTGGTTTGCACCTCGCTGGGGAGCAGAGTGCTCCACCCAGTGGAACTCAGGGGAGGGGAGAGGAACACTAGAGATGCGAGTGTAACCTTCACACGGAAACTCTGGTGCACGAGGTCAATGAGGAGAGAGAGGGTTTGTTTAGGAAGTAAGGTGACGGTAGGAAAGCCGAAGTGATCCCAGCCCATCTCCAGCCAAGGGCCTCCCAACGGATGCTGTCCCCCTTTAGGAAGGGAGCGAGCCCCTGAGCCACACGGCCAGAGGGAGGGAGGCGGTGGGAGCCCTGAGAGCCCCACGAGGCCTGTTGTGCCGACCGGCAGCTGGGAGGAGACCTGCCTGTGGGCCGAGGCCAGACTGGGCCCTGGGGCCACGGGCTTCCCCCCATAAGGGATGGGCTACCTGCTTGGGGGGCCCTGCAGCAACCCCCCGCCCCACTCCCCCAAAGGGGCAGCATCTCGCCTGCTCACTCTTCTATCTGAAAACAGTGGGCGGCGCTCAGGACCCAGCGAGAGCTGAGCAGGGTTCCTCCACAGGAGTTCACAAAGCCTCGTTGCGATGGCAGCTGGAAGCTGACCTGCCAAGGCCACGTCCCCGGCAGGGCATCCGTGCCCCCCACGATTCGCAGCATGCCATGGCTGGCTGCCAACGGACGCCGCCCACAGACGCCACTAGAGGAAAGCACAGGTGGAGATGGGTCAGGAGAGGAAAGCCGGGACTGTTGGGGTAAGTGACCCCCTCCCCCCCCCGGAGCCCAGATTCTTCTTGCAAAGGCTCTGATGCTCCCAGAAGGGAGCGCCGGCTCGGCCCCCTCTGCCAGCCCGAGCACCTGTCTGCATCCTGCATCCTGCAGACAGGGCCGCCCCACCTGGCGGGAAAGCAGAACCCCTGGCGGTGCCTTCCACAGGGGCAGGGGTGGCAGTATGGCCCACAGGGCAGTCACATGGGGAGACCGCCTTTGCTGCTTACTCGCAGCTGCTATCTTTGGCAGGCAAAGTGGCCCCCAGGGCCAGCTTCAGCTGCAGCGTGGCAAGGACCAGGACTGGCAAGGGCGGCCATCCCATCTCCTGGCAGGCTCAGGCGCCGCTCTTCTCCTCTTGCTCTTCCTAGAATCCATGACATCATAAAACCCAGGCGTCCCGGTTCTCTCTCCCCAGCAACCCAGCTGGACATCATTGCCCAGCCTGGGAGAAGGGAGGGAAGTGGGCCATCGGACAAGCAGGAGGAGGAAGAGCCAGCAGGGAGGAGGCAGGAAGATTAGGACAGGAAATGGAGACATCTCTGCAAGCCGGAGGGCTCAGGGTGTCCAATTGTATCCCCCTTTTCTCTATCCAGGAAATATTTTTTTGTTTTTTTGAAGCAGGCAACCCCACAAGGCCAACGAGCGACACTTGCATCTGCTGTGTGGTGAACGTGGGTATGAGAAAGGGAAGTGGGGTGGCATTTGAAGAGGGCGAGGGAACACTTCCTCCACCCCAAAATATCTGATCCTTGGGGTGCCCAAATAAATCTGGTTTGGAAAAAAGAATCCAGGTCTACCCATGTCTTGAATCAGAATCTGCGCTGGTAAATTTGAGCTTCCCTGCCCTCCAAATGAGTGTTGTCTGACAGCGCATGGGCAGAAAAGTAGCCAGCTGAAGCGAGCAAATATCTGTAGGATGTGCAAAGATCTGTTTTGTTCACAGCTAAAACGTGAGCGTTCTCTAAGCATTTGGTTAGTGTACTTTAAAACTGTTGTTGTTGCCCCATCTCTGCTCCCCATTCACAACCCTTTAAAGCAATGCAGTGCAATCAACTGAGAGCTGTCTTAAATATATTCCCATACATCGCCTAAAAAAGGAAGGTGTACGGTTGTTGCTTGCTTGCTTGCTTGCTTTGGTTGGTTGGTTGGTTGGTTGGTTGTGGGAAAGCAGGGAAAAAGTAAATGCAGAGTGCTCCAGAGCCACAGGCTGCATCTGTAGTTTAGGGCTTTTCTTCTTGCTAGACTCCAGTTTTGACCAGGATTAGATCATCCTGATTCTGCCCCCCAGATAGCCTTAGGGCCAACGCTACCATCACCCAGTCTTGATTCACCTGCATGCCCCAAATAGCTGTGTTCTGGAGAGGATTCAGGGGATCCCTGAGCACCCCTCCAGCCTGTAATTTGTAATTTGACAAATCAAGGGACACCTGACTGGGGAATGGTGACGAAAATCTTCAAATGTGATTCGTTATGGTTTGGTGGCTGCAAGCAAGGCTGGGATGCACCAAAAGCCATCTTGTCTGCGATGGTCTGAGAACAAAAATCCAGACTCTTAGCGCAGTCACAATGACCAGAAGCAACCAGATGGCATTCCCCAGAACTGGGCATTAGGGAAGCTCTTGCAGACAACTTGGGTCACACACACACACACACACACCCCGCAACGCAGACACTCCTGCTCAAGGGCCTTCGGTGAAGGAAGGAGTCGCACATGCATTGACCTTATATACTTAAAGTTCAAGAATACAGTGAGGAAGTTCCTGACCAAAAGAATGCTTGAATCTCTTCTCTACAATTAAGAACAGGAGACCTAGGACTTCTGGGGGAGGCTTGGTGAACTGAAGATGGCTCTGCAAAAGTGGAGCTGACAACTGCAGCAGACCAAGGAGCCAGTGAGCAGACTGGTCCCTTGGAAACTCTCTGGCTAAGGAGAGGATGGCAGACTGCCCAGATGTGCTCTGGATATGAGGAGACCACAGGACAGCTGTTTTCCTGGGTCTGAGCATCAGGAGACCACGGGATTGGCCCTCTTGCTCACAACTGTGGCACAACCTTTTAAAGGACACTGAGTTCACAAACCTCACTTTCTAGTCGCTTTCAGAAATTGCCTATTAACCATCTTAAAGGTATTAGAAACCTTCAGAATGACACGTTTGAAAAGCCTTCATTGGGTGACTTTATCTTCAACCCTGAACAAAAGAAAAATTAATGATAAGCTTGAGAACTTAAAGTATCTGAAATAAACAGCATAAAGCTAAATAAGATTTTCCACTAGCCAAACACATTTTATGCAATTATAATTCATTCAAATTTTAGATATTATCACTTCTTTGTAATTTTAGACGTTATTATACTTATATCATTTTAGCGTTTATTTTATAATTTAAATATAGGCTGTACCCTGGACCTCACTCACATAAGTTAGTTAGGTTATTTTATAAATGTATTTTAACTTTGTCTTAAATTTTATTTCATTTATCATCTATTAAGATAGATTTATATATATTCACAAAGCACTCTGCTTGTACTGCTCTACGACGATAATAAATAAATAGATTGATCTAAGAAAGTTATAAACAGATTAAGGGTCCAGATAAATTTGGAATATTGGCTTTTACTATAAGATTTTGGAATTAACTATAAAAAATAAACAGCTTCTCATGGGAAACAGACATTTTGGCTATCTTGGCTGCTGCAAGTCATAATAAAAGTGATTATTTTAAAATCTGGACACTGGAGGGGACTAAAGATTCTAAGCAGAAGAAAAAGAATACAAGTCAGTTCTTGATGTCAGTTAATACTGGGACTTACAAAATGATGCAAACCAGCATAATATTGGAAATATTAAAGGGTATCTTTGAAGAATGGAGCCAGAAATTAGTAGTTACAATATCAACAATGTCAGTAATGATGTCTGATTCTATGGATAGATTATGTCCAAAAGATGTCAATGAGGAAATGACAAATGTGGAACGAATTTTGCCTGACAAGACAGAGAAAGCACCAGAAGTGGAACTACAAATGACAGGCCAAGAGAATGATTTGGAAAAGGATGCTTCACTGGATATACAAAAGAAACTGGCTGAAGTCTTAAAAATTAAAAGGGAAATAAAAATGATAAACCAAGAGAATGACCTGGAAAATGTTTTATTGGATCGACAAAAGAGGCTTGTTAAAGCCTTGAAGAAATCTGTGATGGGATAAAGAAGAATCGAAGAGAAATCAAATCCTATGACAATATTTGATTGAATTAAAGATTAAGACTGTTAGAAGGAAGGAATATGAAGTTAGTTTATTTGATCAAGATTAAAATAAGGCTTTTTTCTTTTCTTTTCTTTTTTTTGCAAAGTTCTGGCAACCCTTTATAGACTTCTGGCTGACACCAGGATTGAAAAGTTGATGTTTTAGGATTTGCTTACAGATAAGGGATGGGAAGAAGAGATATCTGTTTAACCTTAGAGGGGGTGAAGAGTTATTAAATTTGTTTATATCTGTGATGAAGGTTGGGTTAAGTCACTTCTTTATATGTTTCTTTTTTTTTCTTTATTACATTCTTTCTTTTCTTTCACTTTTCTTTTTCTTTTTTCCTGCACTTTTTATTCTTTCTTTCCATTCTCTTCTCTTTCTCTAAGTTTAGTTTGTATTAGTTTCTACAATTGTAATTAATATTCTTAATAAAATTATATTAAAAAAAGAACATTAGAGACCTAGAAAGCTGTTTTAGCAGGACAACCTTGTGCAGAAGCAATGGATGCTTTTCAGCGCATCTTCTTGTTATTAATGCCTTCGACTATTATCACTGGAAGACTCCATGCTTTGCACCCCCTGCTGCTTGTAACGTAAAATGACTCAGCTTGGTAGGAGTACCAACGGCACCAGGTCTGGCAACCCAGGAGCTGCCACAGTCACAGATACTACCTTTATTCTATCTAGGCCGGACTTCTGCAAGTAAGAATTGTTTCACCTCACGCATGGGCTTGATCCGCTCAGTCAGCTGGAGTGTCTGTCATCCAAGGGGTGAACGGCAGGTCCCTGTGGAAGGTTCTCCTCCGGCACTCCTGGCCATGGCAATATTATGCCCAAAGCAGGATGCTTTCTTATTCCGCCAGCTCTGGGGTTCTAACTGCTGCTTGACTTGACCTTTTTCTATGCTGAAATTTTAACAAGCCACCATTTATCTGGGCGCTGAGTTTCCATTTTAGCTGGACGTTGGATGCAGAGAGATAGCATGCCAACATTTTAAAGGGTGTAATAAATGAAGAGCATCGTGCAGTGGAATAAGCAGTGCAAGCAATCAGAAGGAGCATCACTTTATTGCTAATGTACAATTACAAACGTTGCTCAAAAGCAGAACAGTCCCAGGGACTGTGCAGACTCTGAAGCCTTTTCTCTGAAATAGTTGGTAGGCATGAGCCAAGCTACATGGGTGTCTCCTGGTCCAAGCAAGCATGGCCAAAGGGTCCTCCAAAGCATCAAGGCATCAGCCTCAGAACCAAGCATCACATCAACACATGCAGCAGTTGGTTGCTTTCCGCTGCACACCTTCAGCATCTTTGGTGTCTCCTCTCTGCCTGTGCATCAGTCTGATAAAAGGTAGCTACCTGCTCTTGGGCAACCCAGCTTGGGATCTGGAGGGGGAGAAAGGGAGGGGGAAGAGCCCAAAACTGCATGCCCTTGGATTTTGCTTGATGAACAGGCAGGGCGAGGCAGAAAATAACTGGCTGATTGTGGGGTGGGGCAGCTGTGGCTACTTAGGGGACCTTGTCCACCTCGAGTGCCAGAGGTAACCCATGGGTGCAGTTGGACGAGACCATTTCTGGGCATGCCATAGTGAAAGTGTTGTTCGAAGGGGAGGCCTGGTCATCCCCATGTTCCAGTTTTGGTACTGATGTCCACCATAATAGGGAGGTTGAGGTCTTGTCCTGGTCACAGCCACACTGCTCCAAGTCTGGGTGTGCTGTGCAACATATCCTGGCCAAGGCAGTAGAGAGGGCCTTGTTCTGGGGGGAGGCCTGTAAACTGGAGCCCACCCTTGGTTCCAGTTATGCACGTTCTGGGGTGGAGTGTGAACTGGAGGTGGTGGCGGTGGTGGTGGCGGTGGCTGTGTTGGCTGAAGCTCCTGAGGCCAAGGAACTGTGAATGGTATTGTGGGGTGTATACTAGGCCTGGCCTGAGCATGAACCCAGTTCTCAAACTGTTGGACTTCATTCGCAGAAGCTGGCCGCTGCCAAGGTAGCTTTGAAGGAGGCATCGTTGGCTTCGGCCAGGGCTGAACCCAGCTCTCAACTTGTTGGTTTACGCTCAAGGTTGTGGCTTGCTGCCATGGCTGATAATTTGGCTTTGCTGTGAGGCTCATTTGTGGTTTTATTCTGGGTGGGTGAGGAGCCTTGAAAAAGTTCTCCTTGGTTACGTCTTTGATCCAGTCGAGGAAATGTTGTGTAGAGGAATAAATGCCTGGCTTCATGGCCTTGGCACAGCCGCTCCCCCAGCTGGTGACGCCAACAACCCAGAACCGCTCGGACCTTTGCTCCCGACACATGAGAGGACCACCACTGTCACCCTGCAGGAACAAGAAGGGGAAGAATGTCAGCTACATGAGCTGGTCAAGTACAGGAGCTCCATCAGCTACTGGAGAGGCCTGTGGATCCCACAGAATTGAAGGGCGAATTGACTCTTCCTCATGTGTAAAGGCATGGCTGAGGAGAGTCAAGAGCTGCCCCCATACCTGGTGAGGCAGAGATGCCTGTTAGGGAGGGAGGAAGCTCTCCTGGAGGTTGGGGGCATCTTAAAGACATCTGGGAAAAGAAGGAGGAAAGCAGAGAGAACACAACTAGAGATTTAGCTAAGGGAAACTCCAGACTCATCCACGTGTCCTGTTTGTCCTGGCACAAAGGCACCTCCCTGGTTTGTTCAGGGCATCGACACACAACACCGTCCTCCAGGCCCCAACCCACCAACAAGCAGCCTCCTCCCGGCCTTTGCTTAACCCTTCATAGCAGTGTTCCTTCCCCCGCCACCACTTCTGCCGGCACAAGCGAACAGTCACTTCACAGGAAATCATGCCAAACCAAGTTTAGGAGGTGGGCGGGAATTTCTGCAGGATATGGTCAAAAAAGTCAAGATGGCAGCCATGGCAGGGTGAGCCAAGCCCTGCCTGTTTTTTATGGCTGTTGTGCATGTACTTTAGTGCTGCCATGCAGAAGACCTCCCATGGGACAACTGGTAACTAACTAACTAACTAACTAATTTCTTTATTTAATTTATCCACAGCCCAATCTCATTCAGTGATGACTCTGGGTGGCTTACAATAAATAAAAGAATAAAAATTCATTATACAATATAATAAATAGAAAATGTAAAATGTAAAATATAACATATAAAATATAAAAAGGGCCACCAGGGCGTGATCTGACCATGACAAAGGGGACAGCTGTAACTCTCCCCTCAGATCGCGTTGCCACTGCTCCAACAAGAAAACCAAGTCCGGGGTGAGACCACTGTCTCGAGTCGGGTCCCGAATTATCTGGGACAGGCCCATGGCTGCCATGGTAGCCATGAACTCCCGAGCCGCCTCCGAGGCACGCCCCAGGGACGGCAGGTTGAAGTCCCCCAGAACCGTGAACCTGGGGAGCTCCACCGCCAGCCCCGAGACAGCCTCCAGCAGCTCGGGCAGGGAGGTTGCCACGCAGCAGGGAGGCTGGTACAGCAGCAACACTCCCACCTGTTCTCGGGAGCCCAACTTGAAGAACAGGGTCTCACACCTGGCCACTTGTGGAGCAGGGCCCCTGAAGGCCACCAGAGACTCCCGGATGACAACTGCCACCCCTCCTCCCCTGCCCTGGGGTCTCGGCTGGTGCCCTACTGTAAACCCGGCCGGGTACGTTTCCGAAAGGGGCACCCCCCCCTTCCGGGCCCAGCCAGGTTTCGGTAATACATGCCAGGTCTGCCCCCTCCTCAGTGATCAAGTCACTTATGAGGGGGGCTTTGTTGTTAACAGACCTGGCATTAAGTAGCGGCAGCCAAAAGCAAGGACCTCGATGGGTCTGCCGACCAGGGCCTGGGTCTGAGCGCAGAGGGCCGGAACACGCGACCAGTAACAAACACCGGGGGCGTCTTCCCCAAAGATGGCCCGCCCTCCGGCTCCCGCCATGGCACCCCTGTCCCCTCACCACCTCAATAGTATGGCCCACCCTGCAGCCCCCAGAGCTGCTCTTCCTATTTCCCCAGTTCCCTGCCCTCCAGGATCCCTGGTTAGGGTTCCCTCCATCCAACCAAAGAACCAAACACACCCAAGCAATCACAGGGTGGTGGCCAGTTCCCCAGCACTTCAGCTCATGCTCTCAGTGCTGAGGAAGAGGAGGAGGAGGGCCCCAAATAACCTCGGTGATCTCAAGACCTTTCTGAGGCCAAAGTTGTCCATGGACTAGACAGGAGGAGGGCTTCTCCTTTTGGGAAGGCTGCTCATCCGCCCTTTGCTCTGCTTCCAAAATGCCCACCCAGCCCAGTCCTCCTTCTGGGGTGGAGGGTGTTTGCTACCTGGCAAGTGTCAATCCCTCCTTGCTCGTGCCCAGCACAGAGATTGTTATAATGGATTTTTGTGTTGTACCAAGCAGTGCTGTTACATGTGGTGGTGGGAATGAGGTTTACTTTGGCCTCCTGCAGGATGTCCGAGGTCACCGTTGGCTCTGTAAGCAAAAGGATTTCGTTAACATCTCACCTTAGGCTGGTTCATCTGAACTGACAGCATCTCACTCAAGTGATGGAAGATGCTGAGCAGCAGGACCGCAGGAAATCTTTCTGCACCGGCTTGATTCTTGCTTCACGTACTCTCAGATTTGACTTGCTAAAGCATTAGGTCGGTGTTTCTCAACCTTGTCAACTTTAAGATGGCTGGACTTCAACAGCCAGAATTCCCCAGCCAGCTTAAACTGTGTATCCACATATCTTAAAGTTGACATGGTTGAGAAACATTGCATTGGGTTCTTACAACAAAGGCTCTTTAATTTGTTTATTCATTCATTCATTCAATCAATCAATTTCAGTTAGTATTCTGGGTCTTCCCACTTGGACTATGGCCCTTTAGACTTACAAGGTGCACCCCCCCCCACTGCTTCTTCACTTTTCTCTGACCTCTGGACAACAAACATTGCTTCACCAATCCCATTTAGAGGATGGTCTTGATTGGAACATGCCCCCATACTTTTCAGCAGGGCTGGAGGATTGGCAACCTGCTGCTGTCCAGTTGGGCTCTGATCTAGTGAAAGAAGACCACATTTTGCAAGGCAGGGAAGAATCCCAGGTCTGGTTGAGTGAAGATTTCAGAGAGAAAGAGCACCTCCTGGCTAAGACCTTAAAAAGCTGTTCTGCTGGACAGCTCTCCAATGTCTCAGCCCAGGGCTGGAAGGATCAGGAGGTTCCAACACAGAACAAGGCCGCTTCTCTCTTTGCATTCTCGCTGGACACTCCTTCTTCATAGACATGCTGGAGCGCTCACTTGAAACATCGGTCACTCCCCAGCCACTGACGTAGCAGTGAGTCAGCGATGAAACCTCCACATCCATATCTGGCAAGCAGGCAGGTTGGATGTAGTCACTGCAGTTGACTGGCTGGCTCAGCTCCATCAAGGCCACATCATTGAAGTGGGTTTTGCGCTTGTACTGCTGGTGCTCCACCAGGTTCTTGATGGTACGCTCCTGGACATCCGGGCCAGGCCGAGAAAGCTGAGCAGCACCAAACACCAGCTTCCAGTTGTCTAGAAATCTGGAGTAGAGAAGGAGAAGGGAGGTTGTAGACACACTGTATGGAAAACTGCAAAAAAAGTGTGATTAAACAAGAACCAAGAAAGGCTGTCAGGGGGATGGAGATGGGTCATGAACTTTTTCCTAGCTCAAGACTCCCAAACGTTCTAGCTTTTTTTTCCACAGGGTTGCTCAAACATCTTGATCATTTGGGTTGCCTTCTTCTGCATTGGCATTCCCAAGACATGTGAAGGACATCTGGTTGGGGAGGGCGCTGTAAAATTTCAGGTAGAACTTTATTGCCTGCTATCTGCTGAGTCATGTGGTAGCATCTGAAGATGCCCAAGGATTTGACCTAGGATCTCCTGAATATCAAGCATGGACTTGGCCCATGAAGCCTCTTGGCCTTCCAGCTCTTCTCCCTTGACCAAAATCCCTACGGAAAGGGAAATTAGTTGGAAAAAAAGTAACCATTTAAAGTTTATCTCTACTTGTTCTGCTCCTAAATTACACCAGAACTTTACATCAGGTGACACCTTTAAATAAGAGATGGATTTGGTCTACAATCTTTTATCTCGAGAGCAATTTTGAGTAGCAGACCTCATGGCTAAAACATCTGGCCTTTTTTTCCTGCTCCCTTGCTTCTTCCCCACCTCTCAGTTTTTATCACAAGAAGAGTTGGGAAGAACTGAAAACCTTGCATATTTTGAGTGCAGTTTGGGTTATGCTCAGCAAATGTGTCACCCAATCGTTTTGTGGGGTGGGGAGGTGAGGAGAGGAGAGACCTTTTTAATATGAAAGCTCAGGTTCTGCAATCTCATTTTAATATTATCACACAACATAGCAAGTCATATATATGGCATACGTGTGTGTTCAAACATTTGGGGAATTTCAAATATATTCTCCTAACAAACTTGACAATAGCCCTATCAGTCAAACTAACATGATTATCCTATATTACTGGGGCTGGGGGGAGGGACGGGGGAGGAATAGGATGGAATGCAGTAACAATATAGTAAGAATACAGATATTATTTCAGGTCCAAGGGAGTTCAGCCTGGACTTCCTGGCTCACTCACTTGGCTGATCAAGTGTAGCAGGAACACTGTATCTGCGAATGTAATTCTGCCAGCCCCACCCCGTGGATGCCCCTGACTCAGCCGATGCCCCCTTCCCCTCACCTTTTATTTAAGAAGCAGTGGGCTGCTGTGACGACCCAGCGAGAGCTGATGAGGGACCCCCCACAGGTGTGCTTGTAGCCAGCATGGGTGGGAATCTGGATGCTGACAATCCAAGGCCATGTTCCTGGGAGCGCATCGATGCCACCCACGATCCGCAGGTTGCTACTGTGACTGGAGGCCAAAGGACGTCGCCCGCAGACCCCGCTGCGAAAGACAGAAGCATTGGTCAGGAGATGCAGGGCCGCAACTAGGGTCTATGTCACCCGGGGCAAACATGGATTCCGCACCCATTTTGGCGCCCTCCCCAGCACTCATTTTGGCACCCCCCCCCAGCATGGCGCCCCCCCCCCAGTTGCGGGCCTGTACGGGAAGGGGGTCAAAAAAGTTGAGATAGTGGCCACAATCATGGGACAATCATGGGACCCCACTGCAGACCCCCCCCCCCAATGCAAGGGAAGCACTATGTGACTAGGGGCAGAGGAAGGAAGCTTTAGCACTCCTTCCCACAGTCATTTCCACAGACAGCAAAATTGGAATTTAACCATTTAAACCAGTGTTTCTCAACGCTGGCAACTTTAAGATGTGTGGACTTCAACTCCTAGAATTCCCCAGCCAACATGCTGGCTGGGGAATTCTGGGAGTTGAAGTCCATGCATCTTAAAGTTGCCAACGTTGAGAAACACTGGTTTAAAACATCATTTCAGTTACCTTGCATATACCAAATCCTGAAAGGAGAAACCTGCAGCCAGAAAGCAGTAATGCACCAAAAATCAAAATACAGTCATACAACATGTTGAAGCAACTTACTGAATTAAGTCTTGGGGGCTTATCACAACACACTAAGCCGGGATATTACTAGGCAAGCTTAGCATATTGTTGTGATGCACCTATTTGGTTTGTAATCAATTCAATAATGTTCATCAGGTGATGTGGGGGAAAAAAGCACTGATTTTCAAAACTAGAGGCAGATTAAACACAACCAGATGAGATTCCTGCTGAACTCTTTCTTGAGAAGGAAGTTCTGGCAGGCCATTCCAGAAGAGCTGAGTTGATCCATCCCTGGAAGAAGCCAAGGAGGGACTTCTGGAGGAATAATGGAGGACTGAAAACAGCTCTGTGAAAAGTGGAGCTGACGACTGCGGCAAAGAACAAAGAGCCGGTGAGTAGACCAGCTCTTTGGAACCTCTCAGGACAAGGGAGATGGGAGATCACCCACAAATGCTCCAGACAGTTGCTCCTCATAAGGAGACCACGAGACAGCAGTCCCTGGCAGGTTCTGAGCCCTGGGAGATGAGGGAATAGCCATCTTGCTTGAAACCGCAGTCGGCACCATGTAAAGGAAAGTTAAAGTTCACAAACTTCTTTTTCTAATCACATTTGGAAATTGCTTGTTAACTATTTTTAAACTATTAGAGACCTTCAGATCAACAAGTCTGAAAATGCCAGGTGAGTTTTCTTTCAATCCTTAACAAAAGAAAATTTTAATCATAAGCTTAAGAACTTTTTTAAAAATTGAAATAAACAGCAAAAAGCTAAATAAGGCTTTGATCTTAGAACCAGGATACAAGTGGAAGCAAAAGAAGGGGACCTGCAGGAGGTGAGTTAAAGCCTGGGAGGGCTTCAGCCACCCTGCTTGCACTAGCCGCCTGGGCGTCTGACAGGAAGGAAGTCTGAGGTTCCCAAGGCTTTCCTCTGTAGCCCCAGGCCCTGCAGTTGATGGGTCTGGAGGCATTCAAGCAGGCATGGCCAGAAACACCACTTCTGCTGAGCAGCAGGGGTCACAGAGAATTACAGCTGCTGTTCTGAGCATCCCAAGCTCTTTCTCCCCCTGATTTTGATGTGACTCACTCGCATCTGTCCTCTTGTGCATGCGCAGACCATAATATAGAAAGGGTCAAAATATGAAGCGGTAGCTGCTTCATCCTACATGTCTCGAGAAGTGCGCAGTTCCACCTGGGGCTTATGACGTTCCTAATGACATCACAAACCATAGACTTCTCAGCTTCCGCCAATCAGCACCCAGCCAATATGACATCGCACCAGTTCTCTGCTGGCCGTCTCTTCTCCTTCCTGGAGGAAGCCCCCAGTGGAAATTCTCCAGGGGGCTGGCCTTGAGCATGGTTGCTTAGGAACTAAGACTGATAGGCAGCAGGCAGAATAATTTGATTTTCCGGCCCACATTTAGTCCTCCAAAGAGGGTTATTTTCAGCATGGTTCCAGATTCACATCATGAATCAACAAGAGAACATTGAGTGGGTTGGACCATGTTGCTCTTAGTGCCATCTCTTAAGAAGTAGAAATAGGTGGGCAGTATTCAGCAACCATTCCCCTGTTACCAAACTCACTTGGAGCAATCTAGACATGATTTGAGAGTCACTGATGTGTCTCCTAAAACCTCTTTTAAAATGAGTAAAGCAATGGGAGGGGTGTGTGTGTGTGTGTGTGTGTTCAGGCCTGTCTTGACTCCCACTGACGGCCTGGACAAGTCCCTGTGGTTTCCTCAGCAACATTTTCAGAAGTGGTTTGCTCTGACCTTCTCTTTAGGGCTGAGAGGGAGGGACTGGCCCAAGATCACCCAGCCAGCTTTGTGCCCAAGGCAAGTCTAGAACTTAGATTTCTCCCCCAGTGCAGCAGCTTAACCACTAGATGAAGGTGGCTGTTATAGCCATAGGTGGGGGATATTTAGATGTGATCCTGAGCAGTAACTTAGAGGGCACAGTGTTTTCCACTTTTGTAGGCCAATTGTCACCTAACCCAGCTGGCCAAGCTTCCTCCCAGGCCAGCATCATTTTCTCTCTGGGGAAAGAGGTGCAGATGGGACAGACACAGAGCAGTCTGTGGAATGTGAGCTACCATACTCCTGTTCTTCTCTGCATGCCATGCAACCTTCCCGAGGTGAGGATTAGCCTCCTTTGGGATATATAGAACAGCCCCTCACCCCATCCCTAAGCATTGGTTCAGAGGTTCCCTTCATTAGTGCCCATGCACAGATGTCACCCTGGTCCCCATCTCCTTAATGCCTTCTTAACTCAAATATGGATTTTCCTGAGACCGTGTGGCTACTGTGGAAGGCCAGAAATAGGAGCCGCTTCTTTAAGGAGGCCCTGAGAAGTGCAGCAAGCACACCTGTGTCACCCCTGAAGGACCTTTTCCACTGGAGATTGAAACAGCTGCAAACCTTGTGATGCCTGGTTTATCAGTCGAAGCTGCTAATATTTCCCATGCACTTCTGACATCAAGTGGCTGTCCAACATCCCAGCCCCAGCTAGCCACTAGGAGGAAGGGTCATCCTCTGCAAGTCAGGTGTATCTTCTGGACCCTGAAGCCCAGCCCCCAGAATCAGTAACTGCTCAAGCCGGCCTGAGAATTTTTCCTCAGGGCCACATTAAAGGGTTTCCCACCAGTCTTTGAAGGAGCATAAAATTTGCCACTCCCATTGCCCATCCCATCCTTTGGTAGTCATAAGGCTGGGAAGGGATATTGTCTGTGCTGCTTTAGTGTGGGACAAGTTAAGGAAAGTGATTGGTGGATTCCTCAGGCCTTATTTTCCCACCTGGGGTTGGAAGGGCCTTGGAGATCTTCTTGTCCAGCTCCCTGCTCAGGGCCAGAATCCTCAGACCATCCCAGTCAAATGACTGTGATTTTTTTTTTAAACTCCAGTGATGGAGCACCCATGACTTCAGGATGGAGATGGTTCCACTGCTCCATAGCTCTCATAGTCAAGAAATTCCTCCTTATTTCAAGTTTGGGTCTCTCACTGTAAGGCTTCCACACCTTCTTTCCTGGATGTCAATGAAGATTCTCAGTCTTCTTTCCTGGAGCAGCCCTCCCAGGATGGGAAGACTGCTATCACATCTCCCCTTAGTCTTCTCTTTCTTAGGCTAAGGATACCCAGTTCTTTTCACTGGTCTTTGTGGGACTTAACCTCCAAGCCCCTCACCATCCTTGTCACTCTTCCACAGCATCCTTCTTGCATTTTGGCACCAGAACTGGACACAGCATCCCGGGTGCAATCTGACTAGTGCAGCCTAGAGGGGTACTATCACTTCCCATGATCTTGACATTCTACCTTTGTGGATGCAGCCCAAGATTGCACTGGCTCTTTTGGCAGCTGCAGCACACCGATGGTTCATGCTTATCTGTGGTCTGCCAGGACACCCTCAAGTACTATTCCTGAGCCAGGTTCTGCCGGTCTTGTACCTGTGCAACTGGTTTTTTCCTACCTAACTGCAAAACCCCAGATTTCTCACCAATGAGCAGCCTTTTGCTGGATAAAGCCCAATGTTCATGTCTCTCCTTCTGAACCTTGAGCCTTCAGAGGTGTTAGCAATCCCCCTCCACTTTGTGTCATCTGCAGATTTGATGAGCATCCCTTCTATTCCCTCATCTAAATCACGTATAAAAATGTTTGAAGAGCACTGGTCCCAGGACAGAACCTTGAAGCACCTCATAGCATACATCCAGATCCATTAGGATGACACATTGTGAATTCATCTGGTAGCAGAATCATCTGTCCCACCTTTTATTTTATCAAGGAGGGGATAGTCATAACTTTATCAAATGCCTTAAACTTCAGTTCATGACATCCACAGCATTCCCCTAGTCTATTAATCTAATTACTTTGTTCAAAAAAGCAGTAAGATTTGTCTGGCGTGACCTATCTTAGTTTAATGACCTCGCTTCTTTCTACTGCTTGATAATCTTTTTAGGATTTTCCAAGTATTCATGTCATACTGGCTTGTCTATAGTTTCCTGGGTCCAACTTTTCCCCCTTTTTAAAGTTTGGAACCATGTGAGCATTTTTACAGAAAAGTTGTTTGTGCAACAAGCTTATCCTGAGCCACTTTTTCACAGGATCATTGTTGCAGGCCAAAATCAGTTCCTGAGCTCTCCATTCTTGTGATGTCACTTATTTCCAGGAACCACATCTGTTTATTGCTGGCTTTGCTACAGTAAACATGAAATTGCACTGACACTGGTCTTTTTTCCTGAAGTGCAGCACCACTGCAGAACTTCTGGGAAGTCCATTCACCCAGGAGCAGAACCATGGCTGGCTCTGCTTCACAGTTCCTTCCTCCCAGCATGACATTGTCGCCACACTTCAGTGTTGGTGGAAGCGAAGAGAGTCTGAGGTTGGTTCCACAGGGCTTTTGAGGGACTGGGAAATGCAACCAATGGTGGGAACCATCTAGTGGGAAGTGCCTTTGTCTCCTGAAAGAATCCATTTTGCAGATCACAGAATACGCCGAGTAATATATTAAGCTTTGGGGGGAGATGGGTGATGATAAAATCTGACGAATAAATAATAAATAAACCTACAAACTTAGCATACACTGCACATTAACCCACACCAAAAAAGTAAGGTTAATCCCAGTCATGGGTGGAAGTGTGCGCCTTCATGTGCCTGCGCACACAGACACCCATAGACTTCCTACAGTCGATCACTCTGAATGCTGTTCAGGAAAGCGAATGTCATTGCGTTTCTGAAACCTTTGAAGTATCACAGACCTGTCGCTTTTCTTTAAACTGAAGGGATACAATTATAGACTGGCTTGAGATTGGGCTAAGGAATATCTAGGGGAACCGAACGGGTTTGGGTCAGTGGGAGTGTAATGGCCAGACTGAGAGTCACAAGGGTAACACTCTGCGGGTGGGGGGGGGCTTGGCTGATCCTGCACACCGCCTACTGGAAAATACCCTGCTCCTCCCACCTCTGAGATACTTCAATGCCACCACCAAAGCCTGTGTCAGCACTCTTTGTCCAACTGTCCAAGAGCCTGCCAGAAACAGGTGGCGCAGCTGCAGCCAGCACAAGCAAAACCGACAGGAACGTTGTACATTTTTACAAAAATTTATTTGAAATACATCTATTTTAATCATGTGTTACATTTGTTGGACCGCTCGAGATGTCCCATTGTACAGAATACTTTGTCCGCATAAGGGAAGACCCCTTAGGCAAACGAAATGGCTCACTGCACAGCAAGAGTTTGGCCTGGGATTAGATTTGGGAACGTGGACGTTTGAAAGGCCAATGTTTCGGCCAGTTTGGATTCCCGCTATAGCCATAGTAGCTTCCTAACGTGATAGTCTTTGTACGTCTTTTGGGTTTGGGGCGTGGTATTTGTGGCTGAGGAACTTTGGTAGTGGTGGGGGTTGTACTAGCTTCAGTGGTGGTTTCTGTGGTGGCCTCTGTGGTGGCCTCTGTGGTGGTTTCTGTGGTGGTCTCTGTGGTGGCCTCTGTGGTAGTTTCTGTGGTGGCCTCTGTGGTGGTTTCAGTGGTGGTTTCAGTGGTGGTCTCTGTGGTGGTTTCTGTGGTGGCCTCTGTGGTGGTTTCTGTGGTGGCCTCTGTGGTGGTTTCAGTGGTGGTCTCTGTGGTGGTAGTGGTAGATGTTGAAGTAGTCGTAAGAGAATGAGTAGTATTTTTTAGCTGCTGGACTTCAGTCTTGGGACTGGTTTGAAGGGGAAGCCATGGATATCTCAGTGTTTGAAGGGATGGTGGTGCTGGCTTTTGTGTTGATGCTGTCTCTGTTTTGGAAGGAGGTGGCTTTATTCCTTCTGTGATTGTTGTTGGTCTTTGTGTCGATGGACTAGACATGGTTGATGATGTTGCCCCTGGGTGCGGCTGTGTCAGAGGGGTGACCTTCTCACGGGTCTCTTCTTTTGTATAGCCTTGGATCCAGTCATAGAAGTTCTGGGTAGAAGTGTAGACGCCAGGCTTCTGGGCCCTGGCACAGCCTAGTCCCCAGCCAGTTACTCCCACAATCCAGTAGCGCTCAGACCGGTTTTCCCTACACATAAGAGGCCCTCCACTGTCGCCCTGCAGCAGGAAGAAAGAAGAGGCTATAAAGGGAGCAACTAGCAGGAGCTGTGATGAGCAAAGAGATGACTTGTTGGCGTGTCGGTTGATGGAAAGGAGATGCAATATGGCCTTGTGTCGGTCAAAAGTCAGGATCACCTCCTGAAGACCATGTAGTTTGTCCAACCCTGCTTAGCTTCTATCAAGATCACCCAAGGTCATCTAGGTGCTACTACCTGCACTAAACAATCCATGTGGAATACATGGAAGTCTTCACTCACAATCACCGCAGTAACCAGGTTAAGTTTGTTCTCTTTCTACTTTCACACAATTCTGTAAATGTTAAGCTATAAAATAAAAGAATGATTTAGGCTCAGCAACATGCTAACCTACCAACTAACTAAACATGATGAAAACCAGCCAAGCTAAGTATCTGGGGCATGCACTGGATAAAATATGTTGTGTGAACACAACCTCTATAAATAAACTTCCTGAAGTCACCAACACCAGCATTTCTAATAGTTTAATATAGCTGATGGCCAGATTGACCAATGGGCTATAGACACTCTCTCTCTCTTTGGCAAGAGAGTAATATCCCAAGCAGGAAAATAAAATTCAGGTACTCCATTTCACAAGCAATTTGCAGTTAAGTTCCTGGGCAATTTTTTCTGCATAATTTAGCTCCTGGCCCTTCCTATTCATTTGTACTCACTTAAATAGGAGGAAGCCAGGCTATGACTTGACCACCCTATTTAATCAACAAATGCATAGTTCACCCAGCTAATAGCCTGTTGCTCCTCATGTACAGATGAGGCAACTAAGGATTTGATTTGATTTGATTTGATTTGATTTGATTTGATTTGATTTGATTTGATTTGATTTGATTTGATTTGATTTGATTTGATTTTCATTTTGATTTTTATCCCTGAATTCTGTGAAGGAATTTGTGAATGCACTATATGGAAGAGGGATTGTCTCTGGTATCTACAATAAAAAGTCCCCTTGGGAAGGACTTTAGTTCCTTCCCAGACCACATGGTGAAGGGCACATACATCAGCTGCTTCGTTTCATCATCAAAAGTGAGTCATCATTCACACTCAGTGGGTATCAACCGAGCTAGCAAGGGGTGATGCTGGCCCAGGTTTTTTCGTCCAGTGGAAACCAGGCCTTCTTCTGCCTAGGGATGGTGCCCCTTTCTTCACAGTTGGCCATGATGTTCCTGGCTTGGCCTTGGATGCTAAATTTCTTAGATTCCAGGCACCAATAGTGGAAATTATTTCTGAATTCCAAATAAAGTTTTGCTGTTGTAAAAAAAAAAAAAAACCAGCTACATTTATTTACACTATTTGTAAGCTACCCCAATCAGTTATAACTCTGGATGGCAAACAACAAGGCAGAACAAGAAAATCATCCACTACATAAAAACTATATTATCTATGTCCAAGATGAATGCTCAGAATCAATCATGTTCAGTTACACATGTCAGAATAGTATGGATTCAACCGCCTTGTGACGTGCAAGAAGAGAAGGGGGTCAAACGTACATCTAGAGGAAGCATGTTCCAAAGATGGGGGCCATGAAGGAGAAGGCCTGCTGCCTCTCTGGATGGGTGGACCAGGTGGGCAGATTCAATACGGCAAGGCAGTGCCTGATGGAGCTCAGTGTTACCCCCATACAAGGCTTCAAAGATGATAACCACCTCTTTGAATTGGACCCAGAAGCTGGGAGCAGTACAGTGGCTTAAGACTTGGTGGGGCTCTGCAATGGTGGGGCTGTCCTGTCAGCTTGGGCACCCCATTCTGGACTAGCTGCAGCTTCCAAGTCCTCCCCAAAGCCAGCCCCATGTGGAGTGCATTGCAGCAGTCTGATCAAGTGGTGAGCAGGACATGAGTCACCCTCACCAGGGCATCCTGGTCCAGGTGGCATTGCAACTGTGCACCAGCTGAAGCTGGGCAAGGACAACCCCACATCCCATCTATTCAAAGACAGTCCAGAGAAGATATTAGCATAACCTGCTCACACACCTGGCAAGTGTCAATGCCTCCTCCTTCAAATCCAGCACACAGGTTATTGCTGGAGATGCTTCCATAATACCAGTTGCTGCTGTTGCACTTCTCTGTGGATATGAGATCTACCTTGGCCTCCTTCAGGACATCTGATGGAGACTTGGCTGCAAGTGAAAAGGAAGTTACTGAATTTCTCCATGCACATTCTTTTGTGCTGAACTGCCTTCTCCTTTTTCTCTGCTATTTTAGGAGTTCCCATGTTCCACTCCCAAGAATCAGTAGGCCCTCCCCTCCCCTCTCCCTGTCCCCTGTGATGGTGATGCTCAGCAGGCAGTTGCTTTGCTGAGAGCAGCCATTTGCAAGAGGCCCTGCGGTGAAATGCTCCCACAGTCACTTAGACAATTGTATGAGTGGGAATTGCGTAGCTCTTTGGCTCACATGGAAGAGAATGATTGATGTAACACATCCAATAATACTTGGATCAGTTGATTACATAAAGGTGGTGATTATGTTTAACACCTGCTGCAACTTGTACAAATTGACTGAAAGGTGAAATTCAATGGAAACACTTCAGTGTATGAATGGAAAATAAAGAGGAATGTGCAAGTGACAACAGGATGGGAAGAAGCAAGAAGCCATAAAGTTACGAAGAGAATTAGAAAGAAAAAAGGGGTCAGAGGAAGAGCCATGAATGTCACTAGACAACCCGTGGCCTGTCGGGTCATCGTTTCAGAGGTATTTCCTTACCAGATTCCTCAGTACCAGGAATTCAACAGTGGCAGGGAGCTTCTAAAGTCCTGCCTTCACTGGGAAAGTTCTTAAAAATTCAGGGAGTCTCTGCCTTGAAAACAGCCCGTGTCATTCTGATTGAATTCTATAGTACACCAAACATCAGGAGTTGACCACAGGAAATGTTTTATGACTTTTTGTATTATGTCATAAAATGTTTTATAAAATTTGCCAAATTTCAATTCCACAGGAGTCACGGCTCCTGGAATTTGGACGCCTTCTGTAAGTTAGGCCATTTGAGGTACCTTGGTTCAAAAATTGTAGGCCTATGTGATGATTGCCTTAATCCCAATAAAACTCTCAGACTCAAAATCACAAGTCAGGTTCTGGGTTTATTTAGAAAAGAGTGCAAACAGGTAAAAAGCTGAGAATGAGAAAAGCGCGCCTAAACTCAAACTAAATAGCATCTTTGCAACCAGCAGCCCAACCCCTCCCTCACATACAGCTCACCCCACATTCCCAGGTGCTCCTAATGAGCTCTGCTGATCAACGGGCAAAAAGACCTTGACATTTCAGAGATAGCCCAAACACATTCCTCCTGGCACAGATCAGCACATCTCCAGTACAAGGCTTGCAGCAGCACCCTCCCAGCCAGCACACATATCAGCACCTTGGCAAGTAAACCGTTACAATGCATAAACACCGCAACGGTGAACATGACATACCAACCCCCCCCCCAAAAAAAACGAATCATCAAGCAGAGGGCTTGGAAGGGTAGGCAACATGAAAATCACGCAGTAAATCAGGAGCCCAAACATCCCGTGCAGCAACCCATTCAGGATGGGGAAAGTGCTTCCAGCGGACCAGGTACTGAAGAGATCCCTGAAGCCTGCAAGAGTCGAGCACCTCCTTAACCTCAAAGTGTTGCTGGCCATCAATCATGATCGGTGGAGGGGGAGGCAGGCGCGGATGCCAGCGAGATGAGTCCTGAGCAGGCTTGAGCAAGCTGCAGTGGAAAACAGAATGCAAGCGCTTCAAATCCAACAACGAACAGTGACAAATCCAAACGAACAGTGACAGGAGTTTATATGCAGCTTGAGCCTCTTGAAGAGCGGCTTGAATAACGGGCCAGGAATCAGCCAGCTTAGAGCCCCAATCACAGGTGGCAACAGCCGGAGCGGGAGGTTGGGGAAATTCCAGAATGGGAACAAAATCCCTACCAGAAACAACGCGAAAAGTCGTTTGCCCAGTGCTTTGGTGGACAGCATTATTGTAAGCGACCTCAGCGAAAGGGAGCAAGTCAACCCAATCATCCTGATGATAGTTGATGTAGGAGTGAAGAAATTGTTCCAATGTGGCATTGAGGACCTCAGTAGATCCGTCCGTCTGGGGATGCCAAGAGGTTGACAATGCCTGCTCAGTACCAATCAGCTCAAAAAAGCCTGCCAAAACCTCAAGGTAAATTGTGTGCCCCTATCGGTCACCAAACGAGCCATGCGGACGGTACACTTGTACCAAGAAAAGCTTAGCCAGCTGTTGGGCCAAGGGAATGGAAGCGCAGGGAATAAAATGAGCTTGCTTAGAAAAGTAGTCCTTGACCACCCAAATGACAGTCTTCTTTTGACTAGGGGGCAGGTCCACAATAAAATCCATGGAGATCACTTCCCAAGGGTGAGAAGGGTCAGCCACAGGCTGCAGAAGCCCCTGCGGTTTACCAGCAGAACGCTTGGACATAGCGTAAACAGGGCAGGAAGCCACATAGGCTTTGACATCCTTCCGGAGGGAGGGCCACCAGAATTGCCTCTGGACCAAATGGAGGGACTTGAGAAAACCAAAGTGACCAGCCTGCTTACTATCATGAGAACGGGCCAGTATAGCAGAACGTTGAGAGTCAGGCACATACAAACGTCCCCCAACCCAGGCGAGGTCGTGCTCAATGGACACCTTGTCAGGATTAGCCAGAATCCAGGGGTCAGACTGCAATGCCGAAATAAACGTAGAGCGCAATCCACCCGACAATGGAGGGGGCTTGCGACCTGAAGGGCGGAGCGGTGGAATTGGAGATGAGGAAGATGACTGCTGGCCTCTAGTGCTGCTTTGCGTGACAGCCCCTAGACCTAGCTGCGGCCCCGAGAGGACAGTTCCAATTACATTGGAAACCAGGCCCTCGACTTACGGCAGTCTGGAAAGTGCATCAGCCAAAAAGTTATTTTTCCCTGGGATAAATTTAAGTTGGAAATTAAAACGGCTGAAAAATTGAGCCCAACGAATCTGCTTTGGGCTGAGGCGTCTGGGTGTATGGAGTGCCTCGAGGTTGTGGTGATCTGTCCAAACTTCGAAAGGGGAAGAAGCCCCCTCCAACAGGTGCCTCCAAGCCTCCAAGGTAGCTTTAACAGCAAAAGCCTCTTTCTCCCAAACATGCCAGCGCCTCTCCATTTCAGAAAACTTTCGAGAAAGATAGGCACAAGGCTTCAAAAGCCCAGCAGAATCCTTTTGCAACAAAATAGCCCCAACAGAAAAATCAGAGGCATCGACCTGAACAACGAACGGAAGGTCCGGGTCAGGGTGGGAAAGGATGGGCTCTTCAGTAAAAAGAGCCTTCAACCGATCAAAAGCAGTCTGACATGCAGGAGTCCAATTGAGCACAGCCCCCGGGTTCTTAACCTTGCGAGTCTCCCCCACCCCCTTTGTGCGCAACAAATCAGTTAGGGGCAGAGCAATTTCAGTGAACCCCCTGACAAAGGATCTATAAAAATTGGCAAACCCCAGGAAACTTTGAAGTTGGCGCCGGGTTCAGGGCTGCTCCCAAGTAAGCACTGCTTGAACCTTAACAGGATCCATTTCAATGCCCTTGTCGGAAATCCTGTACCCAAGGTAATCCAAGCGAGACTTATGGAACTCACATTTAGAAAGCTTAGCATAAAGCTTGGCATTTCGAAGCTTGGTGAGCACTTGTTTAAGAAGCCGTTCGTGCTCTGCCAAAGACTTAGTATAAATGAGGACATCATCCAAATACACCAAAACCCCCTTAAACAAGTGGTCATGTAAAACTTCATTGATGAGCTGCATGAACACCCCCAGAGCCCCTGCCAGACCAAAAGGGAGAACCTTATACTGGAAAGAACCCAATGGGCAATTAAAAGCCATTTTCCATTCATCCCCTTCCCGAATGTGAATGCGATAATAAGCTTCGCGGAGGTCCAACTTTGAGAAAATTCTGCCAGTGGACAGATGTGTGAGCATGTCCTTGATGAGAGGCGGAGGGTACTTGTTGGAGAGGGAGGTGGAATTTAACCCGCGGTAGTCCGTGCAAAGTCTGAGGGTGCCATCCTTCTTCTCCCGGAACAAAACAGGGGCCCCAACAGGCGAATTCGCCAGTTCAATGAAGCCACGAGCTAGGTTTTTATCAATGAACTCCCACAAAGCGGTAAGTTCTTTCTTAGTCATGGGGTAAATCTTCGGCTTCGGTAAAGGGACATCAGGAAGAAGTTCAATAGAACAGTCTGTTTTACGATGGGGGGGGCAATTGGTCAGCCTCCTCCTCCCCAAAAACATCAGCAAAGTCTGAGTACGTAGGCAGTAGACCCTCTAAGGGGGATGGAGAAGCTGCAGGATCAACAATTTCCGCTTGCCCCGCCGTCATAGGTATGGAACGTCCCAAAAGAGGAGCTTGATAGAAGCCATCCTCAAAGGTAATAGAGCGGGACCTCGAATTGATGTAAGGATTATGAGTGGTGAACCATGGAATCCCTAACACAACTAAAGGATTCCCCACTGGTGTGACAATGAAGTGCAGGAGTTCGAAGTGGGAGCCCATACGCAAAGCAACTTCCCCAGTAAACTGTGTGGCAGCCCCCCCCCCCCCCCCGCCATGGAGCCATCAAGCTGCTGAAAAAGCAACAGCTTGGGAAGAGGGAAGCAGGGCAAATCCAATGCCTTGACTAGGTCAGGATGGATTAAACATCTGGAACAGTCCGAGTCCAGTAAAGCCCAGACCTCGATGGATTTGGATTGAAATCCCAATTCAATTTTGACCGCGAGGACAGGGCAATCAGCACTCACCATGTTGGAATTGTGCCCGGATTCTACCACCTGCCCCACGGTGCCGGTTAAGGCAGGTGGAAAGTGTTTTCCGCCGGCTGGTCAAGGGCAGCTAAATCGTCTCCCGGAGTGTAGACATCATCGTCGTCTGCAGTTGCCAGTGCCACCGTCAATCTGCGAGGAGGGTTGAGTGGTTTCTTGGTCGGCTTTTGTGGTACCTTGGACGGGCAATCTGGTGCCTTAGCCTTAGGGCAGTCGACGGCGCGGTGACCGGTTTTCCACATGTGATGCATTGTCCCTGGACAAAGCAGCGTTGTTTCTCTGTATCCCATCTGGAGGTGGATGGTAGAAATGGCGCTCGGGTAGTGGCAGCAGGCTTGTCCTCTTTGGTGGCCATCATAAAGGCGCGTTGGGCATGTTCAGCTTTACCAGCGAGGCAAATCCAGTCATGTAAAGAGTTCGGATCATCTCGCCCAAGAGCCCAGCGCAAGACTTCGCGATTGAGGCCATCCTTAAAACGATCAATCAAGGTGGCCTCGGACCACTCAGGAACTTTACCTGCTAAAACCTTGAACTCAAGAGCATAATCAGCCACAGGCTTCTGCCCTTGCACTAGTTCTTTAAGAGCATCCTTAGCCCTCTCTTTAGCCAAGGGATCCTCAAAATAGCGCTTCAGCGCAGCTAAAAAGGCATCGAAAGTGGCCAGGGCTGGCACTTCAATCTCCGCCAGCTGGACATACCAGTCAGCCACCCTGGCCTTCAATTTCGTGGCCACCGCCGAGATCTTTTCTTCCTCTGAAGAAAAGAGGTGGCCATGGCGTCTCATGTAACTGGTGGCATTGGTGAGAAAGAAAGATAGGTTAGCGGGGTCACCATCAAACTTTACCGGGAAATCCCAGGGAGTGCCTCCAAGCTGTGGGACCCCAGCGGAAGGACGACTAGGGCCCCGCCCAATGGGAGTGGATCCCCATGGACCTGATGGAAAGTCTCGTGGTTGGCTTCTCCTTTCAGCAGTCTGTGATGGTGAGGGTGGGAGGCTAGGCGGCCCGCTTGCTCCTGGACCTCAGACGATTTTCACAAGGTCTCCAAAAGCAGCCAACATAGAGCGCAAGACGTGTTCCATCGATTCGATTTTGGATTCCAGGACCCTGATTCTATCCGGCGTGGCGGAGTCCTCTAGCCCCAGCGCTCAGGTAGCGGGCTCCCCGACACATCTGGGCGCCCCCCCCCTCAGAGTGTCGGGCCAGCGGAGCTTCCAGGTGGAGCGCGATGTGCCGGGCCGGGCCATCAGGGCATCTCATAGAAATTGTTCCTGTCCCATCACGTCGTCCACCAGGGTTTTTTTCGATCCTGTGGTAGAGTTGGAGTCCCGACTGGGGTATGGGGTGGGGTGGGACGGGGCTCGGGTCCCTGCTCAGGAACGTCAACTCTGAAAGTTGTCCCGTTTCCTCCTTGAACTCCGTAGGATCCTTTCCCCCTTCTGCCATTGCTAGTCCCCCTTTCGCAAGGAAATTTTCCGGTAAAGAGTAGCGAGGCTATTTAAAGTCAAGATTCTCAGCTTTATGTGATGATTGCCTTAATCCCAATAAAACTCTCAGACTCAAAATCACAAGTCAGGTTCTGGGTTTATTTAGAAAAGAGTGCAAACAGGTAAAAAGCTGAGAATGAGAAAAGCGCGCCTTAACCCAAACTAAATATCATCGTTTCAAACATCAGCCCACGCCCTCCTTCGCATACAGTACAACCCCACATTCCCAGGTGCTCCTAACGAGCTCTGCTGCTCAACGGGCAAAGAGACCTTGACATTTAAGAGATAGCCCAAACACATTCCTCCCTGGCACCGTCCAGCATGTCTTGTGTACAAGGCTCTCAGCAGCACCCTCCCAGCCAGCACACGTATCAGCACCTTGGCAAGTAAACCGTTACGATGCATAAACACTGCAACGGTGAACATGACAGCCTATGATGCACCGTTTCGCCCAGTTAAAGGTTATAAAGTATCAAACAGAGGCAAGTGTTTTAGTAGTATATAGATAAGTCCATGATCAACACTGCTAACCAGGAATGTTCTGTGTTGCCAGGAAGAGAAAGGAACATTCTGAAAGTTATTGGCGATGAAAAAACAAGACGTGGTTCACAATGTCCATTAGTTCAAGGCCGCACCAGGCTGTGGATGGCCTATCAAGGATGGCACCCCAAAAGTGGGTGAGGCCAGGGGTGCATTAAGCATCTACAAGGCACAGATTTTATCGCTTCAACCCAATGCTAGTCCACAAAATACAAAGAAGACCAAATGTGAGTATTTCAAAAGAAGTTTAAAACAAGCCAACAGCCTTTCTGAGATGTTCCCAGATGGAGGTTGTGGAAGGAAAATCAGACAGAGGATGGGAACTCGTCATTCCTATATATGTCTGTAGCAAAGTATGGCTGCAGAAACTGGAGAAGAGCTACTAACCCCTTCCCCTCCTTGTTTCCCCTCCCCACCCTTGGTTAAAAATCACAGCAGATCTTCTAGAACAGTGTTTTTCAAACTTGGTGTCATGCGCTGCCTACCTCCGAGTAACACACAGACACTGATTCCGTTGAAGCAGGCTCTGGTTTATTCGTAGTGTAGATACAGTGGTAGAAAAAAGCTGAGAGTGACAGGAGCGCGCCGGTGCGGGGTTTAAATACCCCGTGCCGGTCAGCGCCCCCTCACTCGCGGTTACGTCACCCCCCCTTTGTCCAACATGCTGTCTTGCCGGTAAGTGAGGGGTTGCGAGGCCCCGCTGGCGCTCCGGGATCGCCCATCATCGGTTTCCCTATTCCTCCGGTGTTTGCTGTCAGCTGGGCGATCTCTGTTGCGCTAGCGCTAACAGCTTGGATGTGCCTCGCGATCCGCTTAGCCATTGTATCTTGTTCTTTAGTCTTTGCAAGTTGATGGCTACTTATCTTGAGCCCCTTCCCGTTTCCTTGTTATTGTCATGTGTGCCATTGCGCTGATGTCTTCAGCTCAACGGCACTCATGACACTTGGCAACTTGAAGATGGGTGGACTTCAACTCCCAGAATTCCCCAGCCAGCAAATTCTTATCTATCCTTCCACATGCCTGGTGACCTCCTTCCACTCCCTGTTCCCGGGAACAGCAGTGTCTTTTCCAAAGCAGCATCAAGTCTTTGATCTATTCTAAATGGTAGGAACAACTGAGTCTCCCCTTCATGGAGGCTGTATTGTCGCCTGTCCAGATGCTCTAATCTGGTTTCCTGCCCTAAATAACAAGCTCAACTTCCTCCTCTACTTCAAAATTCCTTAAAGCAACCTAGAACCCTTAGCAGAGAGAATTTGTACATTTGCACTAAGGAGGTTGAAAATATCTCTCATGTTTTATTATGCTGTAAATATTACAGGGATATTAGATCAATATACATTTGCCCCCTAACAGAAAGATTTCTGGGGAGACCAGATAGTTTTTATGAGAACCATCTTCTTCAGGACTTAAATCCAGCCATCACACATGCAGTAGCTAAGTTTTGTGCTGCTGCAATGATAATAAGGCAAAACCAGTTAAAGAAGTAGGGATTTTTGCTTATTTTTCTATTTTTATTAATATTTTGTTTAGCTATCTTTCAATAAATTTTTGAGGATATATACTTTACAACATAGCATTAATATACTGGATCTGTTAATGTTTAGGTAAATAAATATGTCATTATCGTAATAGGGATCTATAGATTATATTTTAATTATTTTAATTTACAGTTGCCTATATATAATTGTAATAGGGACGCGGTGGCGCTGCAGGTTAAACCGCTGAGCTGCTGAGCTTGCCAATCGAAAGGTTGGCGGTTTGAATCCCATTGCTAGTCCCAGCTCCTGCCAACCTAGCAGTTCGAAAACATGCCAATGTGAGTAGATTAATAGGTACCACTTCAGCGGGCAGGTAACAGTGTTCTGTTTAGTCATGCCGGCCACATGACCATGGAAGTGCCTACGGACAAACACCGGTTCTTTGGCTTTGAGACGGTGTTGTTGTTGTTTATTCGTTTAGTCGCTTCTGACTCTTCGTGACTTCATGGACCAGCCCACGCCAGAGCTTCCTGTCGGTCGTCAACACCCCCAGCTCCCCCAGGGACAAGTCCGTCACCTCTAGAATATTGAGATGGTGTAATGGTTGCCTATTCTAAAACACTATCAGACTCATGAGCAGGAATTCAAAAATATCTGATTTATTAAAGAATAATGTGCAAGATCACAAAGAAAGCTGAGAATGATAAAAGTGCGCCAAATGCAAACTAAAAACCCTCAGTACAAATGAGATCCCTCCCCCCATAGAATCTTCTCAAGTTCACAATCCCAGGTGCTCCTAACGGTTCCTGATGGTCTGCGGGAAAAGTCCTTGAACAGAGAAAATAACCCAAACACATTCCATTGTACTGATTTCACATACAGAGCTTGGTACAAGGTCTCACAGCAGCTCCCTCCCAAACAGAAACTCACGTCAGTGCCATGGCATGTGAAACGTTACGATGTATAAACTACATTGAATCTGTTTAGGGCTGAGACGTTGTGGGGTGCGGAGGGCTTCCAAACTCCTGTGATCGGTCCAAACCTCAAAAGGGCATTTAGCGCTTTCAAGGAGATGGCACCAGGTTTCTAAAGCTGCTTTTACAGCAAACACCTCCTTTTCCCAAACATGCCAACGGCGTTCTGTTTCAGAAAATTTCCTGGATAAGCGCAGGGTTTTAAGTGATTTTCTGAATCCCTTTGTAACAAAATAGCCCCAATAGAGGAGTCAGAAGCATCAACTTGGACCACAAAGGGGCGTTCAGGATCAGGGTGCTGTAAAATAGGCTCAGCAGTGAAAAGGGTTTTCAACTTTTCAAATGCTGCCTGGCATTCAGGCGTCCAATTCAGCACTGCCCCAGGGTTTTTTACTTTGCGTGTCTCCCCCAAGCCCTTGGTACAGAGTAAATCAGTGAGGGGCAGAGCAATCTCAGCGAACCCCTGGATAAATTGCTGATAGTAATTACTGAACCCTAGGAAACTGTAATTGCCTCCGGGTGCGGGGACGTTCCCAACTTAGAATTGCCTGAATTTTTGCAGGGTCCATTTCTATACCCCAGTCAGACACTCAATAGCCCAGATAGTCAAGTTGGGTTTTGTGAAACTCACATCTGGAAAGTTTGGCATAGAGTTTGGCATTTCTAAGCTTGCGCAACACCTGTTGGAGGAGGCGTTCATGTTCCTCAGTTTCAGTGTAAATGAGAACATCATCTAAATAAACCAGGACCCCTTTAAACAAATGATCATGTAATACTTCATTAATCAATTGCATGAAGACCCCGGGTGCCCCTGCCAACCCAAAAGGGAGGACTTTGTACTGAAACGATCCTAGTGGGCAATTAAAAGCAGTTTTCCACTCATCCCCAGCTTTTATGCGAATGCGGAAGTCGGCTTCGCGAAGATCGAGCTTGGAGAAAATCTTGCCCTTTGACAAATGAGCTAACATGTCCTTCATGAGAGGGAGAGGGTACTTGTTGACAATAGAGATGGAATTTAACCCTCGATAGTCCATACAGAGTCGAAGCGTGCCATCTTTCTTTTCCTGGAATAACACAGGAGCCCCAACTGGGGAATTAGCAGGTTTAATAAACCCCCTTGACAGATTTTTGTCAATGAAGTCCCGTAATGCCTCGAGCTCCTTCTGAGTCATTGGATAGATTTTTGGCTTGGGCAATTGAGCATTGGGGACCAACTCTATTGCACAGTCAGTTTTCCGGTGGGGGGGTAACTGATCTGCTTCCATCTTCCCAAATATGTCTGCAAATTCTTGGTATTGATCAGGCAAGCCTTCTAAACGTGGCAAGTCAGGGCGTGGCGTGGCAATCACTGCCCTTCCAACCCCCACACATGCAACTATCTCCGCTGTAGGAGCTTGGTAAAATCCATCTTTAAAAGTCACAGTTCTGTGCTCCCAGTTTATATAGGGGCTTCAATAGGTCAACCAGGGGATCCCCAGGATTACCAAGGGATTGCCAACAGGCGCTACAATGAATTTCAAAGTCTCATGGTGGCTGCCCATTTGCATTGCCACAGTTCCAGTGAAATGGGTTGCCCCCCCCCCCCCCGCTGTTGAACCATCCAGCTCTGTGAAGATCAAAGGATGCTGGAGGGGGAAACTAGGCAGTTCCAAAGCAGCAACCAGCTCAGGGTGAATTAAACACCTGGAACACCCAGAGTCAACTAAAGCCCATACCTCTGTAGTTTTTGTGTGGGAACCCAATTTCATTTTACTGCTAAAGTGGGACAGTCAGCACTCACCATAGCATCTTCGCACCCATCCTCTTCCACTTGCCCACTGGCGCCCTTCATGGCAGGTGGCTGGTGTTTCCCGCTGGCTCCTTAGAGTCATCTTCAGCCTCTCCTGAGAAGTAGATTACTTCTTCAGTGTTGGCTGTCCCTTTGGCTGCTATCATTCACCGTGAGGGGGGGGGGCGATTTGGCCAGCGGCTTCCCCGCTCGATCTCCAGCCTTGGCTTTTGGGCAATCAGCTGCTCGATGGCCCTCCTTTCCACATCGGAGAGACTGACCCCTCACTTAGCGCCGATCTCTCTCCTCATCCCAGGCTCTATAGCCTGGCCAGGCAGCAGTCGCAGCACTTCGGGGTCCTCTCATGGTGGCAGGTGGTTTTTCAGGTTTTCTAGTTTGCATGAAGGTATGCTGAGCATGCTCAGCCTTGCCTGCCAGACAGATCCAGTCGTACAATGACTCGGGGTCGTCTCTACACAACGCCCAACGCAGGATGTCCCAGTTGAGTCCCTCTTTAAACTGCTCTATTAGCGTGGACTCAGACCAGTCAGTGATTTTCCCAGCCAGAGCTTTAAACTCTAGGGCATAATCAGCTACTGACATTTGGCCCTGGGTGAGATCCTTCAGTGCCTTCTTAGCTCTTCCCTTGGCCAGAGGATCTTCAAAATGCAGCTTTAATGCCCACATGACATCATCGAAACAATCAAGTGCAGGCGACTCAGCATCACTTAATTGAACATACCAGTCAGCCGCTCAACCCTTCAACTTGGTGGCAATGGCAGTCATTTTAGCCTCTTCGGAAGGGAAGCATGCCCCAAACTGCCTCATATAACTTTTAGCATTAGTTAAAAAGAAAGTTATCTTTGTTGGATCCCCATCAAATTTGACAGAAAAGTCTTTCACTCCGCCTCCGGTTGGAGTGGAACCAGCCAGAGCTTGAGTGGTTGGGCCTCAGGTTACAGTAGCTTTCCCTTTTTGGGGTGGGGATACTGATGGCCGGGCTCTGCAGGGTGGAGATTCGTCCCGGACCCGTCTCCGGCCCCACTCCGCCGGCGGTCTGGATGGGAGGATGGGGGATGGTTGCAGGAAGCTGGGATCTCCTCTGCGCCTCCCCTGCCCCTCCAGTGACAAAGACAGGTTTTTCAACATGTACTCCATCGATTCTATTTTGGCTTCCACCACTCTTAGTCTCTCAGGGGTTCGAGAGTCCCTTCTCCTTCGCGTGCCCGGTTTCCTCTCAGTTGACACCATAGTAGATTCTTTGTCTGGGGTTAGTGGGAACTGATACTTCCAGCTTGTCCCCAATGTCCCTGGTTGGGGTTCCCCCACATCACCCAAGGTGATCAACTCTGCGAGCAATTCGCTGGGTGCCAGTTGCTTTGGCTCTTCCTTGTTGTCAGATTCCTCTGCATCAGAATTGGAATTCGATTCATCCCTTGACAGGTCTCGGGATTCTGAAGGTTCTGTGGTGAGATTCAGTTCTCCACTCTTGACTGTCAACTTGGGCATCAAGCTAGCCGTCTCCTCAAGTCCCCCGGTCGTGGATTTTGACTCAGCCATCGTTAACTATTTTCCCTCACAAGAGACTGATCTTGGTAGGAGCTAACGGTACAACTTTGGGATTCTCAGCTTTATGTAATGGTTGCCTATTCTAAAACACCATCAGACTCATGAGCAGGAATTCAAAGATATCTGATTTATTGAAGAATAGTATGCAGGATCACAGAGAAAGCTGAGAATGATGAAAGCGTGCCAAATTCAAACTAAAAACCCTCAGTGCAAACGAAATCCCTCCCCCCGTAGGGTCTTCCCAAGTCCACAATCCCAGGTGCTCCTAACGGTTTCTGACGGTCTGCAGGAAAAGGCCTCGAGCAGAGAAAATAACCCAAACACATTCCATTCTCCTGATTCCACATACAGAGCTTGGTACAAGGTCTCACAGCAGCTCCCTCCCAAACAGAAACGCACGTCAGCACCATGGCATGTGAAACATTACGATGTATAAACTACATTGAATCAGTGAACATGACAGACGGAGATAAGCACCTCCCCCTAGAGTCGGACACAACTGGACTTAATGTCAAGGGAAACCTTTACCTTTACTACATATAATTGTACTCATTTGATGTAGTTTGATTTTATTTGTTATTTTTATTAATTTTGTGTTGCTAGTCATTGACTGAATAAAAATTAAATCAATCAATCAACCTAGAACCGCCTCAGGGAAGGGCAGCAAGGAAGATCAGGGAACTAGAAACCAAGCTCTCAGCTTGAGAACAGAAACAATGGGGCTTTTCAAACACCAGAAAGGGGGCCATGTGTAAGAAACTCTTCTCCCTGGGTCCTGAGTGCAGGATGAGGAATAATGAATTTAAGTTACAGGAAACCCCTGAGGGCTGGACAAGAGTGAGACAATGGCCCAAGAGGGGATGTGGTCCCTCTGCTGGATATGCTCAGGATAAAATGGATAAACATCTCTCAGGGGTGCCTGAATTTGGATTGTGCACTGAGCAGAGGCCTCATGACTTCAAGGCAAGAGCATACATGGGGCAGACAGGGGTGTCAGAAAAGTCAAGATGGCATTGGCAACCACGCACTTGAATCCCTGCTCCTTTGTGTCACATGTGCTATGTGGTAAAAAAAAGGATGTGGCTTGGGCGCACCCTCTTGACTTGGTCTACCTTCCTGCAGCAGATAATCTTCCCACTCTAGGAGTCTTTAATTCCTGGACCTCACAGTGAAGACATAAAGCAGTGCAAGAAGACCTTCATGGGGCAAAGTGTTGGCATTTCTTTGTTTTTGCACAGACCAAGCCACTAGGTTACCATGGTAATTGAGTGCTTTCTTAAGTATCGGCAGGATGAAGAAGTAGAACTTAATTGTCCTCAGTTTGGGTGTTAAAGCTGCATTGCCTGGGGGAGGAACTTGCCTGGACTTGTTTTAGTTTCATTCTTGTAGCTTTCCAGCACAGCCTCTCTTCCCAGTCCTCTCTGAGTTTGTGTGAATGCACAGCTTATAAAATACGTTTTTGTGCTTTCTGTAAATAAATTTATTTTTATAGAAATGCCTGGTGTGTGATTTTTCTGATCTCTTGGGGCAAATCCTTTCCAGCAATCTCTGACAGGTTATTGGCCCAGTAAGCAGCCCAGTGAAAACCCAGAGAGAGCAGAGAGATCAGCTCCACATTTCATGCACATTTAAAGGCAGGTAGAAAAGACCTGTGAAGATTTTCCTTGGAGCCACCTGGAGATTTTCCAGCAACTGCCAGTCTGCAGGACAAAGAAGCCAGCTGAGGTGACTTGCAAAAGAAGGAAGAAGCCATGGCTACCTCCCCGCTCTCAGCAATGCCTCTTGAGCACCTATCAGAGACCAACTACTTGAACTGGGCCCTGAAGATGGAGATGTATCTTCACAGAGAGAATCTTTGGCTGCCAATTGGTGAGCAACTCCCCCAGAATCCCAGTGCTGAATGGCTGAGACAGGATGAGCGGGCTAGAGCCACCATTATCCTGGGAGTTGAGGACAATCAGTTAGTCCACGTGTGAGGTATACAGTCTGCAAAGCAACTTTGGGACACTTTAAGAGACTTGTATGTAAAGGCAACAGCAGGGAGTAAAGTTACCCTGACAAAAAAGCTGTACAATGCCTACCTTGCAGAAGGAGATAGCCTTCCTGAGCACCTGCATTATATTCAGCAGCTGTTTGTTGAGTTGCAGGAGAGAGGAATGGAATTTACACCTCTCACAAAATCCTATATCCTCCTGTCCTCACTGAATGAAAGGTGGGACACACTGATTTGTACCCTGGAGGCTGTGCCTGAAGCAGGACTCACCCCATCGTATGTTACACAGCGCTTACTCGCTGAATGGGAGAAGAGAGAGGAAAGAACCCCCCCCATCTCTTCTGGAAAGCTGCAGCACCAGAAAACAAGGGAAAAGAAGGGAAAGGAAGCTGAGGCCACAGCGCTAGCCAGCCAGCAATGCTTCACCTGTGGTTCAGCTGGACATTTGCAGAAAGACTGTGCCTTGAGACCCAAGAGTAGAAAGACAGAGAAGAAGAACACAAGGGCAACACAGAAGAAGGCTCTTCAGACAAGCCAAATTGCACAGGTTGCTGAGAAGGGTAATTCTGATGTATGGGTGTTAGATTCTGGGGCCAATTGTCATTTATGTAATTGTAAAAGCTCTTTTGTGTCACTGTCTAAAACAGACAGACAAAGTGTATCTTTGGCTGATGGGTCTGTGACCAAAATTATGGGACAAGGTGACTTGTATTTATCCTGCTTGGGAGAAACTGTGAAAGGTGTGTTGTATGTGCCAAATCTACAGTCAACCCTTTTATCTGTGGCACAATTAGCTGCAACAGGGCATATCATAACATTTAAGAAAAATGGTTGTGAGATATGTAAAAATGGGCAATTGTGTGCTACTGGTTTGTTAAAAGACTCCTTGTACATTGTGCAAAATGCAAGGAAGCCAAGCTGCAAGGCTGCAGTTGGCAACACTCCATATCATGACCAATGTGTACACCTAATGCACAGGAGATTTGGTCATGCTAATTTCAAGTATATAGCACAAATGCAACAGCTGTGTGCTGACCTAAAGATAAAACCCTGTGACAAATACTTAGACTGTGTAGTTTGCAAAGAATGCAAAACACTAAAAGCTCCTGTGAGTAAGCACAGTGACAGAGTTACAACTAGACCTTTGGAAATTGTACACTCTGACATTATTGGTCCTTTTGCTCCAAGTCTTGGACAAGCAAGGTATGCAATGACCATCATGGATGATTTCTCAAGATACACATTTATCTACATCTTAAAACATAAAAGATGAGCCATTTGAGAAATTTAAAGGGTTTGTGACATGGGCAAATGGAAAATTCCCTAGGCCTGTATCTGCACTCCAATGTGATAGAGGAGGAGAGTACCTTTCTCACAAATTCAAAAGGTTCCTAGCTGAAAAGGGGATAGAACAAATTCTTTCTAGCCCTTACACCCCCCAGCAAAATGGTGTTGCTGAAAGAAAGGGCAGAACCTTGCAAAATGCAATGGAATGCATGCTTGAAGATTCACGATTATGTTTTAAGTACTGGGGAGAGACAATATCTACTGCCTGTTATGTACAAAACAGATTGTATAACTCTGTGATTCAGGACACTCCATTCCATTTGTTTTATGGTGTGAAACCAAAGGTAAGCCATCTTAGAGTGTTTGGTAGCACTACTTGGGTTCATATTCAAAAACAATAGAGAAGGAAAGGAGGCCCCACAACAAAGAAAGCCATCTTTGTTGGCTATGAACAAAGCCAAAGGAGCTACAGTTTCATAGTGGGAGAGGAATTAATAATTAGCAAAAGCCTTCTTTTGTTGAGCAAAACCAGGGGAGATTAAATTCTAGCTCTCCAGTTGATCTAACTACAGAACAGCAACGACTTGCTGATAGTGATCTTGTTAATATATTTTCTACTACAGATTAAGGTTACTTTGGTAACTAATCATTTTGGCTGGGTGAAGAGGTTGAATTTAATTGTCCCCTTTTCACGTGTTAATGGTTGCATTGCCTAAGGGAGGAACTTGCCTGGACTTGTTTTAGTTTCAGTTTCCCTTCTGTGTAGGCTTGCAGAGAATATGCAGCTGAGAGAAATCTCTCCTCTCAGCAAACAGCCTTTAAATATGTTTGTTTTCTGTAAATAAAATTATTTTTATAGAAATGCCTGGTGTGTGACTTTTCTGATCTCTCCTGGGCCAAATGCTCTCTTAGCACTCTGCCAACAGGTTATGGGCCCAGTAAGCAGCCCAGTAAACCCAGTAAGCCCAGTAAAACCCAGAGAGAATAGAGAGATCAGCTCCACACCTCATGCACAATTTAAAGGCAAGTAGCAAAGACCTGTGAAGGTTTTCTTTGGAGCCACCTGGAGATTTTCCAGCAACTGCCAGTCTGCAGGACAAAGAAGCCAGCTGAGGTGACTTGCAAAAGGAGGAAGAAGCCATGGGTACCTCCCAGCCCTCAGCGATGCCTCTGGAGCGCCTATCAGAGACCAACTATTTGAATTGGGCCCTGAAGATGGAGATGTATCTTCGCAGAGAGAATCTTTGGCTGCCAATTGGTGAGCAACCCCCCCCCCCAAATCCCAGTGCTGAATGGCTGAGACAGGATGAGCAGACTAGAGCCACCATTATCCTGGGAGTTGAGGACAATCAGCTAGTCCACGTGCGAGGCATGCAGTCTGCAAAGCAACTTTGGGACGCTTTGAGAGACTTGTATGTAAAGGCAACAGCAGGGAGTAAAGTTACCCTGACAAAAAAGCTGTACAACGCCTACCTTGCAGAAGGAGATAGCCTTCCTGAGCACCTGCATTATATTCAGCAGCTGTTTGTTGAGTTGCAGGAGAGAGGAATGGAATTTACACCTCTCACAAAATCCTATATCCTCCTGTCCTCACTGAATGAAACGTGGGACACGCTGATTTGTACCCTGGAGGCTATGCCTGGAGCAGACCTCACCCCATCGTATGTTACACAGCGCTTACTTGCTGAATGGGAGAAGAGAGAGGAAAGAACCCCCCCCATCTCTTCTGGAAAGCTGCAGCACCAGAAAACAAGGGAAAAGAAGGGAAAGGAAGCTGAGGCCACAGCGCTAGCCAGCCAGCGATGCTTCACCTGTGGTTCAGCTGGACATTTGCAGAAAGACTGTGCCTTGAGACCCAAGAGTAGAAAGACAGAGAAGAAGAACACAAGGGCAACACAGAAGAAGGCTCTTCAGACAAGCCAAATTGCACAGGTTGCTGAGAAGGGTAATTCTGATGTATGGGTGTTAGGTTCTGGGGCCAATTGTCATTTATGTAATTGTAAAAGCTCTTTTGTGTCACTGTCTAAAACAGACAGACAAAGTATATCTTTGGCTCATGGGTCTGTGACCAAAATTATGGGACAAGGTGACTTGTATTTATCCTGCTTGGGAGAAACTGTAAAACGTGTGTTGTATGTGCCAAATTTACATCCTGTCTCAGCCATTCAGCACTGGGATTGGGGGGGGGGGTTGCTCACCAATTGGCAGCCAAAGATTCTCTCTGCGAAGATACATCTCCATCTTCAGGGCCCAATTCAAATAGTTGGTCTCTGATAGGCGCTCCAGAGGCATCGCTGAGGGCTGGGAGGTACCCATGGCTTCTTCCTCCTTTTGCAAGTCACCTCAGCTGGCTTCTTTGTCCTGCAGACTGGCAGTTGCTGGAAAATCTCCAGGTGGCTCCAAAGAAAACCTTCACAGGTCTTTGCTACTTGCCTTTAAATTGTGCATGAGGTGTGGAGCTGATCTCTCTATTCTCTCTGGGGTTTTACTGGGCTTACTGGGTTTACTGGGCTGCTTACTGGGCCCATAACCTGTTGGCAGAGTGCTAAGAAAGCATTTGGCCCAGGAGAGATCAGAAAAGTCACACACCAGGCATTTCTATAAAAATAATTTTATTTACAGAAAACAAACATATTTAAAGGCTGTTTGCTGAGAGGAGAGATTTCTCTCAGCTGCATATTCTCTGCAAGCCTACACAGAAGGGAAACTGAAACTAAAACAAGTCCAGGCAAGTTCCTCCCTTACGCAATGCAACCATTAACATGTGAAAAGGGGACAATTAAATTCAACCTCTTCACCCAGCCAAAATGATTAGTTACCAAAGTAACCTTAATCTGTAGTAGAAAACATATTAACACACTATCTAGGTTGTGGGTGGGTTTTCAAACTGAAAAGGGATGCTGATGGCAAAATCCAAAAATATAAAGCAAGGTTGGTTGCAAAAGGGTTCACTCAAAGGAAAGATTTAGACTTTGACAAGACTTTTGCACCAGTTACTAAAGGTGAATCAATTAGATTACTGTTAAAAGTTGCTGCACTCAAAGGAATGTCAATTCACCACTATGACCTTCAAACTGCATTTTTCTATGGTAATTTAGACCACAAATTATACATGCAGCAACCCCCCGGCTATGAAAAAGGGGAGAATCTAGTCTGTGAACTGCAGAAATCAATCTATGGATTAAAACAGGCTGCTAGATCCTGGAACCAAAAATTAGATGGAAAACTGCAGAATTTTGGTTTTGAAAAAGGAAAAACAGATCCATGTGTATATGTGAAGAAAAACAAGGCTGTATGTATCTGTGCATTTATGTTGATGATTTGCTGCTGTTCACATCAACAGAAGAACAAAGGCTTGATTTTGAAGCCTGTATGAGAAGCCATTTCACATTAAAAAGCGTTGGAACAGTAACAAATTACCTAGGCTTGGAAATATACAGGGAGAAGGATGGTAGCTTTCTGTTAAGCCAACATAGTAAAATTCAAAAGTTCCTAGAGGATTTTAACATGCAAGACTGTAAACCGGTCTCTACTCCAATGATACCAGATTTTCAGAAAGAAATTTTTTGCTCGGACCAAGCCACTAGGTTACCATGGTAATTGAGTACTTCCTTAAGTATCAGCAGGGTGAAGAGGTAGAACTTAATTGTCCTCAGTTTGGGTGTTAAAGCTGCATTGCCTGGGGGAGGAACTTGCCTGGACTTGTTTTAGTTTCACTTTTGTAGCCTCCCAGCCCAGTTGCAGCCCAGTCCTCTCTGAGTGTGTGTGAATGCACAGCTTATAAAATATGTTTTTGTGCTTTCTGTAAATAAATTTATTTTTATAGAAATGCCTGGTGTGTGATTTTTCTGATCTCTTGGGGCAAACCCTTTCCAGCAATCTCTGACACAAAGGATGACTTTGCCAGAGCCACTTCTTCTCCCCTTCTCCCCGCGGCTCTTACCTTTCTCCCGTGTGTAGCCCCACCCAGCAATGTAGCAATGGACCATGGTGGAGACTTCCACCGAGCTGTCTGGCAAGCAGGCGGGCTGGATATAGTCATTGCACTTGACGGGGTCGTCCAACTCCACCAGGGCAATATCATTGATTTGCTGGCGCGGCTGGTAGTCCTCGTGCTGCACCACCCGCTTGGGGAAGCGAACCTCTGCATCTGGACCCGGATGGGACAGCTTACTCGTGCCAAACACCAGTTCCCAATTCGTTAGATACCTGGGTCAGAGAAGGGCATTGGAAGCTTCATTGGAGACCCAAGCTTGTCTATCCCACCTTAACGCCCACCAAAAAGGAAGCTGTCCTGAGAGAATCCTCAGGTTTAGAGGGGAGCAGGCATCTCCAAGCAGCCTCCAAATAATGTGCCCCCAACCTCTGGCTGTGAAGAAGGGTGCTGTGCTCCAAGGGAGCAAGGCCATAGAGAGGTCCGCAGAACCAGCAGGGGTGTACTCCCCCTGGCCAGCCCCCAAGGCCTTCTTTGGGCCCCAGCCCGGAGCTAAAATCAGTCTGAAATGGATTAACATGTACAGGAAGCTCACTCATTGCATAACAGGGGTATCCACAGGGTGTGGTCAAGACGGCGGCTGTGAGGGTGCAACAAAGGCTCTGCTTGTGGTTATGTGCCCATGTGATGCACATGTCACACACAACAGGCAACGCTGCCAGTGCACCATCCCAGCGATGCACCTGCTGGGCCTCCTCGCCTTCTTCCGCTCACCTCTTATCCTTGAAGCAGTGGGCTGCCGTGAGGATCCACCTGGCGCTGATGAGCGACCCTCCACACGTGTGCTGGTACCCAGACTTGGCCGGGGTCCGGATGCTGACCATCCAGGGCCAGGTCCCTGGCAGAGTGTCGATGCCTCCCACAACAGGAAGGGAGTGGCTGGGTGCCAAGGGGCGCCGTCCGCAAAACCCACTGGAAACAGCAAGAGCAGGGCAACCTTGGAGCCTCCTGCATCCAGCCTTGCTAGCTGGTGGCACAATACAGCATAACAGAATCTGGACAGCTTGCAGAAGCCTTCGACATCCACACACCTTGGAGTCAGACTTTGGCACCTCGTCTCTCCCAAACCCCTTGCCAAGTCCACCAATTTGCCATGGGGGGTTTAGGAGTAAGTGTGGGTGTATGTGCAATGCTTAAGCAGGTCGTCTCTTTGCAGGCTTTGTGTGTACTGCTTGTTTTCTCTTGCATATTCCCATTATTACCTGAGACCCTAAAGCTTGCATCTCTGGTGCAAAGGAGTGAAGGGATTCCTGAAAAGCTCAGTGCTGCCTTCTCTCCCCTCACAACCAAGTCACTGGGTGCTCCCAAGTTCAGCCGCCCCTGTCTAGCCCTAGGTGAGTTTGGTGGACTGCAAGGGAGGTGTCCTGCATGTGTGTCTCTGCAGGGAATCTGAAAGAAAAGGATGAAAGCAATGTTTCCCAACCTTGGGAACTTTAAGATGGGTGGACTTTCAAATTCTGGGAGTTGAAGTCCACCCATCTTAAAGTTCCCAAGGTTAAGAAACATTGGATGGAAGCATTATGAGCAGAGATGGCAGTGTCCCAGGAAAGTTACAGACATCCAGTGAAAGACTGCCCAAGGCCATGGGGCCTGCAATCTCCAGCAACATGTATGTGGAAGTCTCAACTATAAAGTGAGGAATTTGTCCCACGTGAGTAAATCTAGAGATCGGGCCACCTCTTTCTAGTCCCCGCACCTGAGTTTGCACAACACATCCGATTAGATTAAAATGGGGCTCGATTATTTGTGCCCAGCATGTTGTGGGACGCGGCCCTCACATGAATCCAGAGCATGGTCTGCGTGAGCGTTGGATGTGATGTGCGGCTGGGCTCATTCAGAGCTTGGCGAGACTCCCCTCACCTTCCAGGTTGAGAGAAGACATGTTCTACCTCTGGGACGGGGAGGGCCTTCTCTACCCCTTGGGGCTTGATGATTTATTTCCTTCTTTTGAGTCTTTCCTTTCCTTACGTTTGTACTCTTGATGGCTGCTTAGAGCCTTTTTGGAATTGAGCAGCATATAAACTGCAGAACTCAGCCCATAGCCTCATAACGCTATGAACCAGCGAGTTGATTTCATGGCTTAGAGAACCAACATCCTTTAGAACAACTAGTTTGGGGAGCAAAGAGGTAATAAAAGATGTGATTAAGGAGTGAAGATTTCCCTACAGATTGCATACTTATAAAAGGCACTGCCTCAGCAGCTTTCACGATTCACATGCCCAGCTGCTGAAAAACCACCTATAGGTGGCAGAGAAATGTAATACACCAGTAAAAGTCTGTTGATTGACCTTATCCATAAGGTGTGTGCGGGTGTGGTGTGTGTTCTTGTAGCAAGACACACACTGCCTTCAAATCAAGAAGCTAACAACTCTTTCTCAATGCCATGGGAACCTACTTCCTTCAGGGCCACGGATGCAGATGAGGGTGTGGTTTGGACCTTGGTGGTGAAGTTCCAGAGAGGTGGACAAGGGAGAAAAGGGGGAAAAGGAGATATATATGGGGGAACACATGCCCCCCTTTTTGCTCTGCAGCTTCGGGGGGGGGCTTCATTAGTCAGATCTTCACATCACCAAGTGCATGTACAATGCAAGACCTGGACAGGCTGGGGAAGAGCCACCCATTAGGGACCAGCCTGCAGCAAAGATTGGATTCCTATGTGACTCACCCCAGCCTCAGGGGCTGCCACTCTGTCTTATTCCGCCCCGTGCTGCGTGGGCTCGGCCTGCCCCTCACCACCCTGCCCCGCCCCACTGCCACAAATTTTGGGCTTTGGTTGGGCTTCTCCTGACTGACTGGGGGCAGCTTAAGGGCCCGAGACAGCCCGACAGACATCCCCAAGTTGGCAGTGGGTCTGTGGAACTGCCAGCTGTCAACCCTGTGGAACTGCCAGCTCTCGCTCTCCCTCTGCACAAACAGGGGGCCTGGCAGGGACAGCTGTGAGCATCGACCCACTTAACCAACAGCCACTTACTTGCATTTGTCCTCCAGGGCATGCATAGTCCAGATTGTGATGAGGGCCAGGAGAAAAAGGAGCAGCCTCCTCATCCTCTTTGTGATTCCCTCCTCCAGGCCGCTCACGCTTGACATCATAAAGTGTGTGCTGTATGACATCAGGCAGAGCCTCCTGCAGTTCTTAACATTCTCTGCGGAATGTGGGAGCAGTGGAGACCAGCAAGCCACATGGAGACCTGCAAGGCTGGGCAGACCAGCCCTGGGCAGGCAGGAGCTACAGTGAAGCAGAAGGGAGACCCTCAGCCTGTGTTCACCACACTTCAGGGCAAAGCTGAAGAAAAGGCCCAGAGAGCTCCTGTTTGTGCCCATAAAAATCTACTCCCTCGCCTCTTCTAATGCATATGCATCACTCTGTCAGCTCTCTCCTCAGGGGAGGAACTGGAATTCCCAATTCGCGTCATCAGCACCCCTCCCAAGTGGCTGCAGAATCCACACAGATGTCCAGGGTGGAGCCCCTTCCCCCATCAGGTGCCACCTGGTTCTGCTTGGCTGCAATTCCCATCATCCCCAGCCAGAATAGCCATGGGCTTATTTCTGGTGTGAGTCCTCGCCCAACATCCCTGGAACGGCAGACTTATTATTTCTCCCACACTGAATCTCTTTGCGGAGAGCTAACCAAACCTCCCCCATCCCCATGGACGTTCTTTCCCACGGAGGGAGCTCTGGGGATGCAGCTGCCTCTCTCGGGCCAGGCGGCCGTAAAACAAGGTGCAGTTCAGTCTTGGGGAAGGGCAGCAAGCCGTTCAGCCCCTGAAAGGTAGCTCCAGGGACAGTCCCTGTTCCGGGCGATCTCTGTTCATAGGTCTTTGGGTGACTCCCAAAGAAACTGGCACAGAGAAGAGAAGGGATGTTGGAGAGCAAGGAGACGAGGGGGCACCCAGCAGGGGAGCCGTTGGCAAGTGTAGTAGGCCTGCATGAGGCAGGTGCGGTTGGCCTCAAAGAGGTACTGTATGTCAGATGGCGAAGGCAACAGTATGCACCCTGGGGAGGCCCAAAGTGGGTGCTTTGAAATGTTTATGTGATGCTTCCCCAAAGGAGGAAGAACCAAAAGAGGTTTCTCTGCCTGTTCCACCTACTGGGCAGCTGGGAAGTCATGGTGCAGAACCAAAGCTGTCATGCTTCACTCTTCAGAGGTGACAGGTGGGTTAGCAGGGTGCTTCCCTTGGAGCAATGTTGACATGGGCAACCCTTCAATATTTTACTCAGTCCACAGTCCTCCCACGGTAGAGAAAATGGAGGTCCCATTGTAGAGTTGGCCTGAGGTGGGCAACCAAACTGAGGAATGAGGATGTATAGAGAAGAGTGATAAAGATGGTGTACAGCTTGGAGGCTAAATCCTATGAAGAGCAGTTAAAAGAATTACCCAATTCTTTTGGACATGTTTGGCCTAACAAGAGAAAACTAAGGCGAGACATGATAGCACTCTTCCATCTTCCAATCCTTGAAGGGCTGCCCCAGAGCAGAAGGTGGGGAGTTATTCTCCAGAGCACCTGAAGGTAAGAGAAGGACCAACGGGTGGAAGCTTAACAGGGAGAGGTCCAAACCCATAATAAGGAGGAATTTCTTAACTGTGAGAACTGTTAAGCAGTGGAGCAGCCTGTTTTCTGGAGTCCTGGAGGCTCCATCACTGGAGGATTTCAAGCAAAAGTTGGGCAGCCATTTGTCTAGCATGGTTTGAGGGTTCCTGCTCTGGGCAGGGGTTGGATTGGAAGATCTCCAAGGTCCCTTCCAAATCTATGATTCTATCATGATTCTATGATTTAAACATACTTCACCCCCAAGGTTGTTTAGGATAGATCATGGCGAAGAAAAGATCCCCCTCCATTGGTCAATTATTGCAGAACAAAAGTTAGGAGGAGCCTGGGAGCACCTATTCTGACTAATGATTTTTATTAAAAAGCATTAGCTTTTGTGAGCTTACTAAAATGTATTAGCTGAAAAGGCTGCTACCTTTCTGGCTGCCACAGACTGACGCGGCACTCCTCCTACAGTGTCTAAAGCAAAAGCAGAAGGTAGCCAGGAATAGATTTCTACTGATGAAGAAAGAGGCCTGGTCCCCTGAGTTTTATAACTTTTTCTTGCATGATCTGGAGTTAAGACACAAGCAACAAGGGAATGAAGTTTGCTGGCAAATGATAAAAAAGAGACAACGAAGGTCTCAAAACCATCTTGTCAAATGGGGCATTATAATGTCAAAGGAGAGCACATTGGGAGAGAAAACTAACTTCACATTGATCGGCCTAAGCTGGTGGAGAAAGTCACCAGGATCTTCATGCTGTGGCGCACCCCTTGAAAACCATCACCCCGGTGAACTGCAGCCGTAAAAAGCCACCTTCCACACAAGGAACACTAGGGAAGAAGCCAGAATAAAGTCTGCCAGCATCATAATGCCTTTATAAAAATGAACGGTAGCCACACTCCAAATATTGTGTGCAGTTCTTCTGGACAAGTCGGAGCTTGGTGGCGCTTAGCTAACTGGCTAATCCTGAAAAGTTAAGTAGGCTCAGAGATGAATGGTATTTGGTTGGAAGTCCCCCAAAAACCTCAGGGGAGTCACTAGTGAACCGTTTCTCAGTTACTGCGAAGGAAACTGTCTGACACCACCAGCAATCATGTTCCACTTGAGGAAACCTTTGTCTTTTCCAGGTAGTGAAACTCAGAACGGACACAACAGAAAGTGCAGGGAAAGGCGATCAGAATGATCGAAGTGTTACTTTGTGGAAGGGTTTTTAAGCTCTTAAAAAGGGATGGAGGGGTGTGGTAGCCGGTGCTGTGCCTGCACAAAGCTCTTAAGGAATTCTATGCTTTCCCAGAGACCCGTTGAAGCGCAGCCCCACTGCATGTCTCCAAGACCCGCAGGGCCCCAGAGGCGCGCCGGGGCAGGCGGCTGCGGACCCTGTCTCCATCCTGAAAGGCTTCCGAGCACCTGGGTGGAAGATGAAGGCCGCTGCGGGGCACTTCCGGCCGCCTAAGCAGAGGAGAGGCCCAGCACTGGGCAGAACCAGGGGACCCGACAGCCGAGGGGGGTCTGCAAAGGGAGGGAGGGGCGTGTGAGAGATGAGGGGAAATGGGGAAGGTGGTCTCAAAGGGGAAAGGGGCCAGCTGGGTCTTGGGGGCAATGCAGGTGGGAGGCCAGGAGAGAGTTCGGGGGTTCATGAACGTGTGAGAGAACGTTGGGTCGGAGAAGGGTTAGTTTCTCCGGTGTTCTTGGTCCTGCTCTTGGACCTTTGGATCTCATCGTTCTTCCTTTCGGTCAAGGCTGCATTTCGCAGCCAGCCCTACCCCACCCCCACCCAGCTCTCATTTCACAGGGCTTTCCGGAGACAGGAGCCGAGGCACCTTCTTACAAGCAGCCCAGCAAGGCCGGGGAGATGGGGTGCCTGCCATCTTGCCTGCCCATGCCCACAGGCTGGACTTAGTCCACCCTCCTTATGAACTGACAGTGCAATCCAGCTGCGAACCAGGCAAGGGTCTTATGTGAAAGACCTCCAGTACAAGCTCCCAAATCACGAAAGGCCACAGTTCTGCTCCAGCCTGCATTTCTCACGATACTCTGGAGAACTCCGTTCAGATCTGAGAACCAAGTTTTAAGAATTCTTCAATTGTCTGAAGGTTGGCATCCAAGAGACTGAGCTCATTCCAGCCAACCTCAGATAGGCTAGCTGTCTACCGGGACAGAATGTCTCAGGAGTTGGTGGAAATGCCATTTCTGGAGGTAAATAGGAGCTGATGGACCATCACCTACCCCAGAAGAATTCTACAGTGATACTGGAATAAACAGCCTGGAAGGACTTTAGGACAACATTATAGAACATCGTTCCTCAATAAATGATTGCAAGGTGCATTACCCCAGGTAGTCCTCACTTAACGATGGTAATTGGGATGGGAATTTCCATCGCTAAGTGATGCGCTCATAAAGCACAATGTCACATGACCGCATTGCTTAGCAATGGCAGTCCTGGCAGTCCCCATTGCCATTGTTGAGGATTGCTGGTCATTAAGCAAGGACCTCCTCACAACTTCCTGCTGGCTTCTAACAAGCAAAGTCAGTGGGGAAGCCAGCAGGAAGTTGCAAGTCTTGGGCAGCTCACAAGCAGGCCAGTGGGTGGGTAAGTGGCTGCTGTGGTGTGGAGCAAACATGGCTGGGCAGGGGTAGGTGGAGGGCACACAAGTGGCTGCTGCAGCCCAGCATGAGCATAGCCAGATGTAGGGTAGGTGCTCCGGAGGGCAGGAGGACACATGGGAAAAGGTCGGGAGTGGGGGCCACTTACAAAAGTGACTTGCAACCTTCCCTGCTGGCTTCCGCATTGACTTTGCTTGTCGGAAGCCAGCAGGGAAGGTCACGAATGACAATCACATGACTGCGGGACTCTGCAACCATCATAAGTGCAAGCCGGTTGCCAAGTGCCCGAATCGCGATCAGGTGACCACAGGGGTGCTGGGATGGGCAGAACTTTGACCAGTCGCTGAATGAGTGGTCATTAACTGTACAGAAAGCTATAATTAAAGTGCTTTGAAGATTTCAGCTTGCAAAGAATATGATTGCCAACAAGGGCCACTAGGATCTTCTTGAAACTGCTGGTTTTAAGCCTTAAGTGGTTTCCTGGTCTCAAGGCCGTTAGTGAAACAAACCAGACCAAGGCAGAAGAGATTGTTCACCTGGTGTACTATCCATCCTGTCCGATGTACATGTGGCATCCTGTTGCCCAGGGCAGGGTTGTGCATCTTTGTCTGAATGTGGTCACTGAGAGATCTGTTCCTGATCATCTTGAGTAAGTCCACATCTGCCATGGACTGTACCACAGCCGTGCTTTCCCATCACTCCCCTTGGCATCCTTCAAAACTCTGGGCACCAGAGGTTGCACAATTCAGGCTGGGAAAAGGGCTGGCATCTGTTCCTGCATGGCATCAAGTGCAGATGGGCCTTCAAGAACAGCCTGCAGATTGACCTGTGGCAGTTGAGGACACAGGTAGCATCTGCACCAACTCAGAAGACTGCCAGAGCTTACCTGAAGGATCAGCTGGCTGGCTGTGAGAAATATCCAATGCCAGGAAATACTGGGAAGACTCCAGAGGGATTCTAATCTCTGGAGAGACATTTGGGGGTCCTGGTCATCTCTTAACTACTGAAATGTACATGGAGCATCAAGCAATTTTGGGCCACCTGGAGGGAGCAAATGGTTTTGAAGAGGGTCAGCTGTCCTGGGAGTGTATGTAGGTTCTAGAATGTTGACAGCTGTCAAACACAAGTTTTCACTACAGGAGTTTTTAAATGCAGCAGCCTCTGAGGAAACATAATGGAGATTTTCAAAAACATGTAAGTGGCAGTGAAGGAGATTAGGTGTGCTCCATAGGGCGCACCTTCTCCAAGGAATTATAGAGCCCCCCCCAGATGGACAGCTGTCTTTACAGAAGCATATGTGGGATTTGGGGGCGGCTCTGGGGGAATATAGGGCCTCCCAGCAGGACGAGGTATCTCCGGAGGAATGTATGGGTGCTCCAGGGGGGCACCTGACTCAGGAGGCATGTACAGGGGGACTGAAGGAGTAGGCAGGGGCTCTGCAGGAGTATAGGGGACTTCAGTCAAGTAAGCTTCCTCAGGGGGGCTGAATGATTGCTTCAGAGGGGCAGCTGTCTGGGGAGAGATGCTTGGATAAATGGGTTGAATGTATGAGTGCTGAGGAGGATGTGGTAAAGTGTTTGCAAGATCCAGAGGAGCAAATGGAGGCTGTGGGAAATTCTGAGACTGCTGAACAAGGAGAACTTTGAGACTTTCTGGGTTCTCCAGAGGAGTAGTGGTCTTGAGAGGGATATACGGGGACACTAGATCCCTGAACAGGGAACTGGAAGCTGTGTATGAATGCTTCCATACAACAGGTGTCTCTGGAGAAGTGGATGGGAGCTTTGGAGGAGGATATTGATACTTCGGTGGCTGGGGCTTTCCTGAAGAAGCCATAGGAGGAATTGACTCTGGTGGACTGTAGGGAGATTTTGAAGCTGTAGAGAGAAGCCCTGGTGGAGTGTCTGGAAGCTTAACAGTGTTAGCTTTCTCTAGGGGTCTAGATGGGTTCTTCATAGGAACAACTGTCTCTGCAGAAGTTGGTGGAAGTCCAAGTGGATGAAGTTTCTTAAGAAAACTGTATGGACTTTGCACAGGGACAATTGTCTCTGAAGTGGCATATGAGGGTTCTGAAAGAGTGTGCAGGTGCTCTGGAGGAATGTATGGGAGAGCAGTGGGGATGGTCTTCTGGGAGGGGCTATATGCAGGGACAGCTACTCCTGGAAGGTTATATGGGTTCTCTGGATGACTGTACAAAGACTTAGAAGCAGCATCAGGATGTTCCATAGGAATTGCTGTCTCTGGAGAGATGCCTGCCGCCAGAAAATTTGGTGAAGGACTATAGGAGGGCTTAAGAGAGAGAAGATTTCCTTGGAGAATGTCCCAATCCTTCAGAGGGCCATTTGTTACTGGGAGGATATTTGGAGTTTTCTGAACATAGCGATCCTGAAGAGGCAATGCCTTACTGGGAGGACTGTTTGGAGGTTCAGGAGGAACAAGAGCCCTCTCAAAAGTGTGAGATTTCCCTTGAGGAATAAAGGACTGCTCCAGAGCAGCAGCTGTCTCTTGCAAAATATACGTGGGGGTTGGCAGATCAGATGCAGGTTTTGGAGGAGAGTATGGGAGGCTTAGAGGAGAATTCAGATCTTCAGTGAGGCGAGACTTTTCTGCGGGTGTGGAAGGTTCTTTCAGAGCAGCAGTCATGTCTGGAGGAAAGGCTGGCACTTTTGAAGGACTGTAGGAAGGTTCTAGAATTGAGTGTGAGGATTCCAGAGGAACTGCTGCCTCTACAAGCTCATTTGGGTGTTCTGACCTATTTGGAGCAAGATAGGAGTGCTCCAGAGGGACATATACCTTTGGAAGAATGGAGGGAGTCTCTGAGTTAGGTTTCTCTAGTTGAATGTATGAGTGCACCACAGGTGTTGAGATCTCTGGAGGGTTATGTGAAGTTTGTGGAGGCTCAGGGGGAGTACCGAGGTGATCAAAAGGACTAGGCTCCTCAGGAAGCCCATATGTGTATTCCAGAAGAGCTGTTACCTTTGGAGGAATATAGGGGTTTTCTGAAGGCATGTATGGAGCATCTGGTGAAGTATATTCATCCTCAATAAGAAGTTTCTCTGGTGGAACTGCTTTTTCTGGAAGCGTGTATGGAGTTGAAGGAGGATAGTGATCCTCAAGAGGCATTGCTGTGTTGGGAGGGAAGTATAAAGTTTCTGGATGACCGTACGAAGAACCTGGAAGAGTATACAGAAGATCCACAGGATGATGTTTTTCTGGAAGAACATCTGGTTGCTTCTCAGGAACAACTGACTCAAGAATTGCTGACATAATTTTTGAAGGGATATATGGTGGGTCCTGAGCAGTACTACGGCGCTGAATAGAGTGAGGGTGCTCATATGGATGCTCAGGAGGATGAAGGTTCTCTGGGGGAACATAAGAGTGCTCCACATCTGTGGTTGCCTTTATAGAGTGAGATGGTGACGCTGGAGTAGATTTGGGCTCTGAAGAATCAGGTGATTTGGGAGAGTTGTATGGATCCTTGGGGTGATGCATGGATCCTTGAGGCATTGTTGTATTAAGGGGACTGTATGGGGACTGAGAAGGAGTATAGTGATGCTCAAGAGGCATTGCTGTGTTGGGAGGGAAGTATAAAGTTTCTGACTGACTGTGTGAAGAATCTGTAGAGGTGCTTTCCAATGGAGCAAATTTCTCTAGGTGGACATATGGAGAAGATTCTGGAGGAATGTATGTCGGTTCTATCACAATAAGGCTTTCTGGAGCAATATGTGAGAGTTGTCGTGTAACTGGGGACTCCTGCAGGGTATATGAAAGATCCAGAGTGACCTTTGACTTCAGAGGATTATCCAGGAGATCTGGTGTCATAGATGGATGGGGAAAGCTATTTTGGAATCCTGAAAAGCTGTATGGATTTGTTGCATCCCTTGGTTTTGGAGAGAACGATGTAAGTTTCAGCTCAGCAACATAAGGAGGATCCAGAGTTACAGTCACCTCTGGAGGGAGGTATGGGGTCTCTGGATTTGTAGGAGTTATTTCTTCTGGAACATATGGAGGGTCTAAAGATGTAAGGACTATTTCTGGAGGAAGGTATGGTGGTTCTAGGGTGACCAGCTGTTCCTTAGGTAGATATGGTGGCTCAATATGTGGACGTGAACCTACTGGAAGGGTGAAGGGGGTCTGTGTAACAATTGATTTATACGGTTCAATGGATGGATGTTCCAAAATTGTTTCAGACATTTGGGGATGGTCTTTGTTATCACTCAGTTTGATAGAAGGTTTTGGAGAGGAGACCCTGGCTCTTGAAGAAACTCCCATGGGCAATGAAAATGTAGCTACCTCTGGAGTATTATCATGAGCTGACTCAGTGCCAGCTGGAGGAGCATCTGTTGGCAGAGGGACCATGGGCACCTCTGGATCAGTGCCAGCTGGAGGAGCATCGGTTGGCAGAGGGACCATGGGCACCTCTGGATCAGTGCCAGCTGGAGGAGCATCTGTTGGCAGAGGGACCGTGGGCACCTCTGGATCAGTGCCAGCTGGAGGAGCATCTGTTGGCAGAGGGACCGTGGGCACCTCTGGATCAGTGCCAGCTGGAGGAGCATCTGTTGGCAGAGGGACCATGGGCACCTCTGGATCAGTGTCAGGCGGAGGAGCAGCTGTTTGCAGAGGCACTCTGTGGCTTCCTGGGGAGACTGTGTTGTTCTGCGAAGGAACTGTAAGGGCTGCTGAAGACTCATCTGTGGACAAAGGAAATATGCTCATCAGTGGATCAGTATCAGAGGCTGCTAGAGAGGGATTGGTAGACAAAAAAATGGTTCCCACTTCTGGAGAAGTATCAAGGGCTCCTGAAGGACCACTCATGGGCATGGGGAGAGTCATTGTATCTTCTCCAGTAATGCTATTGCCTACTAGAAAATCATCCATGATCAGAGGAAATATGTTCATTTCAGCAGAAGTATTAGGAGTACCTGTCTGATCAACTGTGGTCAAAGGGTCTGTGTCCAGCTCTGTAGGGGAGTTGGAGGATATCAAGGACAATGCTGGGGGGAGAGGGACTGTATTCACACCCAGGTGGTCTACTGGAGTCACTGCTTTCATTGATTGGAGCATGACTGGGTCCTTAGTTCCATGCATCACCACTAGATACTTCTTTTTTGAAAGCTTGTCCCCTTCAGTGTTCCCCATCTTTGCCAGGATCCATTGAAGGAAGGCCTGAGTAGACGTGTAGATTCCCGGATTTCTTCCCTCACCACAGCCCTTGCCCTGGCTGGTGATCCCAGCCACGTAGAATGGAGAGGTGGGGGATGTCTTGCACATTAAGGGTCCCCCGCTGTCCCCCTGTGGAGAGAAAGAAAAAGGAAGAAAGCATCCCACTTGAGTGAAGGAAAACCGAGTCGTCCTGCCTGGATGGCCCAGAGGTAAACCTGGGGGCTCTTTCCAAGCACGTCGCCCACACCAAAGCCGGCCAGGCAACTGCATCACCTCAGGAGCCGACCTCCTGGCCCAAACCTGAGCTTCCTTTGCCTCTTCCACCCAACTTCTCTAAGGACGTTGTGGGAGGCCAGTTCCACTGGGGAATACAGTGATGCTTTCAACATGCCTCCGTGGGGCCAGAGATGAGGCACATATTAGTGCCATGCAGAAACATTCCTCTGTGGGTTTTTCCCCTACAGTTTCCACTCATTTTGATAAAAGAGGTGTTGCTTTTAAAATTGTGTCCGTAGGAGAAGAGAAGAGAGTTTCTGTAAAATCCTGATGAGTGGAGTCTGGTGCTTTTGTGTTTACCTAAGTATGAAATACTCAGTGTGTATGTGCAGGTGTGTTGTAAATGGTGATGGTGAAAACAAAAGAAGTTTATTTCTATCAGTTGAAGGGACACTATTGGAAAAGGTGCAGAAGGATTTTCAAGATGTCGCCGATCAGGCATCAAGACTGCAAGGCTGACTGGGCTGAAGCCCCACTATGGAGCACCACTCCATAGGGTCTATCCTTGAGAAGAAACGTAGATAGGGTGAATGTACTGCTTGGATGGACACATGTCACGTAACCCAAACATGGAGCACCTGTTCTACCTGAAGAATGTCCTGGGGCCAGTCCCTAGCATCTCCTGTCAAGAGGATCCAACCAAGTCCCTGGCAGAGGGGCAGACAGCTGCCACGCGTGGTACAGTGGCTTGCCTTGAAAAATAGGCCAGTAATTTAAATTCAGTAGGAAGAAACATTATTTAAAAATTGTCCAGAAGTTAGCTGGTGCAAAATGAGACAGCTCAGCTAAGCTGCTAACCAGCACACGGTACTGGGAGTGCACAATGCCTTTATTTATATTTATTTATTTATTTATTTATTTGTCATATGTATTTATTTGTTATAGGGACGCGGTGGCGCTGTGGGTTAAACCGCTGAGCTGCTGAGCTTGCCGATCGGAAGGTCGGCGGTTCGAATCCACGCGGCAGGGTGAGCTCCCGCTGCTAGTCCCAGCTCCTGCCAACCTAGCAGTTTGAAAACATGCAAATGTGAGTAGATTAATAGGTACCACTGTGGCGGGCAGGTAACGGCATTCCATTTAGTCATGCCGGCCACATGACCACAGAAGTGTCCACGGACAAACGCCGGCTCTTCGGCCTTGAAACGGAGATGAGCACCGCCCCCTAGAGTCGGACACGACTGGACTTAACGTCAAGGGAAACCTTTACCTTTACTTTATTTATTTGTTGTATTTCTTTACCATCCATCATTAAAAGTCTGCACTAGGTGCCTTTACTTAACAGACATAATTGTGGAGCTTCACAACTTCAGACAGGTTAGGGCCTGCCTGGTTAAGGGACCGCTTCTCCTGTTACGACCCTGCCTGGTTGTTAAGGTAGGCCGGGGCTCTTTTGAACATGCCCCCACTGCCCCAGGGCCATCACTCTGGCCCACAAGAGTGGGCCTTCTCCGGTGCTGCTCCCAGGCTCTGGAATGCAGCCCCAACATTTCTCAGATATTCCCTAGTTTGCTGTCTCTGAATTGCACCCCTAAATATTGATGGAGCCCCAATACTCCAATCGAGTCAAAGTTTGCAGCAAGCGGAGAAAACGGCAGCCTTATGCATTAGAAAAGGGCTGCCAAGAGGTCTGGCTGACTAGCCTAGCGGAGAAGTGGGGCAGCCTCAGAGAACCCCTTCCTGACTCCAGGCTTAGCAAACTCTGGCAGCAGGAGGGGGAGCATAATAGTAAACTGACCCATCGCAGAGCCTTTCCAAGCCAAGAGAGGCATCTGAAGGTGTTTCCCCAAACGGCAAAAGAAATGTTGCTCCATTGCGAAGCAAGCGCTGCCCCTCCACACACGCCTGCAGTGCGCCAGGGCACTTACACAGGGTGGGGCTCGCATGGGGACAGCATAAGGCAGCTTTCATCCTATGCCGTCCCCCCTAACCCACCTCTGGAAGCAGACCTGATCTAAGCATGCGCACCTCTTCCCTTCTACACTGCGATTTCTGGACCTTGTTACACGGTGTCGGACTCTGGAGACAGATCACCTGGCCCCTCTTTCCACTGGCGGTGCTGCCCGTGCTGATCAAGGGCCTACAGGTGTCTTCTAGGCCAAGCAGAAAAGCTGCCGATTCCATTTTGAACCCAGAAAAGGGAAAAGAGGGGAGAGACAGGAGGACTGCCTGTCTGAGCAGCCACCTCATTCTCCTCTGGTGGAGACCAAGAGGAAGCAGGGTGCGTGAATCCTGGACCCCTCCAAATAAGGCGAAAAGGAGAGGAAATTATCGAACAGGCTGAGGGCTTCCAGAATTCCACAATAGGTTTTATAATCGATAAGCGATCCATACAAAGCAAATCAAACATTCTGTCATTGGAATGTGTTCTGCCCCAAAGAGACGGTCATAAAATCCATCTCATTTATATGGCCCTGACTATCAGCATGACTCACTGGCTGCGATAAGGTTGGGTGCTGTGGGAGACCCAAGTTCGCTCCATAGCATTAAAAAAAAAACCTTTAAAATGCATCTTTTCACCAAGCTTTCAAACGCGATTTTTAAGAAACTTCCTATGTGCCTTTAAAGTTTTATGAGACTCTTGGCTGAGTGGAAAGGCAGGATATAAGTGGGATAAATACCCAGGGGTAATCCTGGGATGCCAACAGTGGTCCAAGGGTGGCAGGTTCAGTTCTAAGCCCGGCTCTGATCACATCAATATGCCGGTGATACTCAATTATCCATCTCCATTCCGGGTGAGGTAAGTGATGCGGTAGCTGCCCTCTCCAAGTGCCTGGGGGCTGTGGGGGCCTGGATGGGGAACAACAGGCTTCAGCTGAACCCTGGCAAGCCAGAGTGGCTGTGGGTTGACGGCTCTTCTGTATCCAGGATTTGTCATCTTTGGTTCTGGATGGGGTGGCACTGCCCCAGACAGACCCGGTGCAGAACCTGGGGGTCCTCCTGGACTCACGGCTCCTGCTTGAAGAGCAGGTGGCAGCCGTGGCCAGAAGGGCCTTTGCACGGCTTCGTGTTGTGCACCAGTTACACCCTTTCCTGGAGCGAGAGGCCCTCCGAACAGTCACTCATGCCCTGCTCATCTGCCACAGAGACTACTGCAATGTGCTCTACATGGGGCTACCCTTGAAGAGTATCCAGAAGCTTCAGCTGGTCCATAATGCGGCCACGTGAGCAGTTATTGGTGCCCCAAGATCGGCACATGTAACACCACTGCTGTGCGAGCTGCACTGGGTACCAGTTTGCTTCCGGGTCCAATTCAAGGTGTTGGTTATCACCTTTAAAGCCCTACATGGCATGGGGCCAGGTTACCTGAGGGACCGCCTCACCCCCCTAACATCGACCTGCCCCACCTGGTCATGCAGAGAGGGCATGCTACAAACCCCGCCGGTAAGGGAATTCCACCTGGCGGGGTCCAGGAGGCGGGCCTTCTCTGCAGTGGCACCCGCCCTCTGGAACATTCTGCCCCTGGAGGTGAGACAGGCCCATTCACTCCCGGACTTCCGGAAGGACCTAAAAACCTGGTTCTGCCACCTCGCTTGGGGTGGGAGGGGCACCAGTTCATCTTGGGGGTGGCTATTGAAGATCTCTCCCCAACAAACAAGATCTGCGCTGCTGGATTTTATATTTTATATTTATTTTATTTCTATAGAGTTATTTATATTGTAACTTATGTGTTTTAATTCTGATTGTAAACTGCCCAGAGTCCCCTTTTGGGGAAGATGGGCAGTGATAGAAATTTGAAATATAAATAAATAAATAAATATAAATAAAGCCCTCAGCACCGAGGTAGCTGCAGGACTGCTCCCGCCCATCCACCCCTACTTACAGTCTGACAGGAGATGACCTGGAAGCATCTGGAAGCTGAAAAACAGTCACTAAAGAAGGCAATGGAAAATGATTTTTGCACATTGCCAGGAAAATTCCACGGGTACAGAATCATAGAGTTGGAAGGGAGCTGAGGTCATCAAGGCCAGTCCCCTGCACCAGTATTTCTCAACCTTGGGAATGTTAAGATGTGTGGACTTTAACTCCCAGAATTCCCCAACCAGCTATGATACTGCCACTCATGGGAACAGAGAGAGGAAGGGGGTCACCAGGCATGTGGAAGGCTAGACAAGAGTTTGCTGGCTGGGGAATTCTGGGAGTTGAAGTCCACAAATCTTCAAGCTGCCAAGGTTGAGAAACACTGCCTTGCACACTGCAGAATTCACTACACCACCCTCGCTAGATGCCCTGTCCATGAAATCACTAGGAATTGTGACTGGAAGGAACTCTTATGTGGCCCTCTGACTGTAATTGGTTGTGATTGGTTGTTATAGATTTTACTTATTTTAGACCATGGGTAGACATTGTTGCCTACCTTTAACTACAAAGTGACTCACAGATTGACCAAAAGATAGTTGTGCAAGATGTCTCAAAGAGAGCCATCACCAACCAGGGTAACAGTGGTTCCTTACCTGACAAGTGTTGATCCCTCCTTCCTCATATCCAGCACACAAGGTGTGAGGACCCATTGCCCCATTGTACCACTGGCTGTGGTTGCATTTCTTCATCTCCAGAATATTCACTTTGTTTTCTTGGAGAACATCAGAGGTCTTCACCCCTCCAAACAAAGGGAACAGATTAGTTTGGCTTCTACCTTCTCCCAGTGCTTCTCCCTTCCTTAACATCTCTCTGCCCCCATTTTCAAGTCTGAAGTCTGCATAGTTCAGAGCCTGACCATTTAAGAAAAAACAAGAAAACCTCCATAAACTTGTTATTTGGCCCTTAGCTGTAGGTGTGTGCATGACACCTCATGGTTTCCAAGCTATCTCAGCATCTTTGGATCTTCTCAAAATCCAAAGCCCTACAAGCTACATCTGTGGAAACCCAATAGAACCACAGCAGACATTTTCATCTACCTCTCAGTTTGCCCTTCTTTGTGCACCTCCATGGCTGCATTTCCAGCTGAACCCTGATCATGTTCCTGCCCATCTCACCTCACCCTCCATATCTCCATGCTTACTATTCTGGATGGCAGTGCCCCAGCCAGTAACGAGGCATTCTTGGAAAGAAGATTCAGAGCCCACCATGGCAGGAGGCAAGCAGGCTGGCTGCACGTGGTTGTCCAAGATGGCCGGGCTGCTGAGCTCTATCAGTGCAATGTTGTTGGCCTTGGTACGTGGACTGTAATCTTGGTGAAGGACAAGTTTGTGCACAGAATGAAGCTGTACAGTGTCTGGCAAATTAGAAAGATCGGTGGCACCCACCAGAATCCTCCAAGGATTAAAAAATCTGCAAGTAAGGATAAGACCCTGAGAGATTTCAGAGAAAGCCCCCCAGTCTTTGTTCAGGTCCACTCCCCCAATCCTTAACTCTACCTAAGAAAGATACACATCAACTGACAGCCACTGCACATGCAAATTATGAGTCTCAGGTGGGCATCTCACACCCAAGTAACTATCACTAAAACCCATGTTAAAATCTGGAAGGAGGTCATCAGCACAGTCCCAGGAAGCAACAGCACTTCCAACTTCATGAAGGTGGTTGCACTGGGACCCAGCCGTGCGCTAATGAGAACCAGCACCAAGGAAACATGGAACCTGCCAAGCATTTTTCAGAGTATGCAGGATACAGAACAGCCAGGGGAGGGGAAGGTTTGAATAATTTCCTTATCTAGCACTAACAACAGCCTGCCAGATATTCCTAAAAAGATGTGGAAGTCAAGTTTTGTATTGTCCAAGCATTTGTTCATGAAACAGCAGCACCTCTCCAGTAGCGGCCCCTTCATCTGCTCAACCAGCTTGGAAAGCAGAGAAATATCCCTTTCCTGGTGCTGATGGTCAAAGCAAGAGTCTCAAAAACCAGCTGCCCAGAGCACCCTCAGAACAATCTAAGAAACAGCTTTACCCAATTCTGAAATATATTTATTTACAGGAATACTTTTAAGTTGTTTTTCTAGAGCAAAGGCCTTCTTGGAGCAGAACAAACCCTTTTGAACAAACCTAGGGTTGGAATCAAATTCAAGCTTTCCTTATAAGTGGTGGTTCAGCTTTTTCTTGGGCACAGCCAGTATTTTAATTTTAATAAGCACCATGAGTTGTTTTGCCCACTTGTGAAACAAAATAAAGCAAAAAGAAAATCTAAAAACTTGTTGGCTGGCTGTTCAGCAAGAAAGGAGGCAAAAGAGTTGCTTCCTTCTGCCAGATTTTACTCCAGACTGTTTCTGGGGGCTGAACCATCTTATGACTTGGCTCAAGGGATGAGTCCAGAGATCTTTCAATGGCTCTGCTCAGTCTGGATTGAAGGATAGTTTTTCAATCTGACTCCTTTTCTAGGTCTACAGCACGATTTCATGGAGTCATCAAATCCACAGGTTCAGAGATATCTTTGGGGGGGACAAGGGGGTGAAAATCACCAAAGCGGCATCACACCACAAACTCTGCCCTTTTGAATGTGTTCCTTGATATCACACCCACGCACAGAACAGGTGGAGCTTGTGACATGATAGCATGGTGGCACTTCCATCATTCTGATTAAAGCATTGGATCCTATGGACTCTCTTGGATTGGAAGAAACCTCGGACATCATCTGGTCCAGAATCTACTCCTCCAGATGTTGCAGTGGGACAATGTCTGAGGGGATGAGGTATACCAAATGTCACAGAAATCAGTGCAGATGCATTTGAGACACACATGTTAAATGTTAAAATATTTTTTAAGGGACTGGAACTTTGATCAGCTATGGACTTGTATTGTCCTACAGTTACGATGGTCATAATGGAATGCACGACACCCTCGGATCAAATACTATCCTTTCCTCCTTTCTGCTCCCATCCTTGGAGAAAGTGGCTTTGCTAAGAGCACCGTAGCTGCCATCAGTTACCCCAGCTCCAATTCCACAGCTCTAGGAAGAAGCCGCTTCGGCAAAGGATCGTCGCCTGGTCGTGGTGCTGGAGCTTGAGCACCTCAATGATGCCATGAGCTAAACCGTGAAGGGCCACCCAAGACGGGAAGGTCATGACAGAGAGGTCAGACTAAATGCGATCCCTGGGGAAGTGTGAGGAGTGCCTAAGACTAAATAAAAGACTCAGATTCTAATCAAGTTTAAGCTCTGGCTTTTATTCAGAATAGAGTGCACACCAGTAGGAAGCTGAGAGTGAGAGAAGTGCGCCAAAAGTTGAATTAACTAGCCTCGTGCCAAATAGTGCTCCACCCCCACATTCCCCAGGTGTGCCCCACGAGTTCCACGGGGTGACCGGCCATCCCTGCTTGCTAGGTGAGAGGTCGTCCAGCCCCAATCGCCTCGGGCATTGCTCCGTCTTTCTTTCTGCGGTGTAATGGCTCGTTACCGGGCGATTAGGCTTCGGAATTCCTCGAAAGCGTCCGGACGCGCCCTTCCGATCTTCGCCCTGATCTTCTCCTTGCTAATGGTGTCAATTGCCGATGACCGGGTGATGAGGGCGTGTAGATCTCCTAGACCCATTACTGTCTTTGTCCTGTTTTATCGCCCATCCCTCTCCAGTCATTAGCAAGCCTCCGTGCTTTGTCATGCGAGCCGTTGCGATGTCGCCAACATCGCACTGGCGATCATGACAGGAAGGTAATGGCAACCCACCCCAGTATTCTTGCCATGAAAACTAAATGGATCGGTACAACCAGAGATATGTCGGTATACCATCGGAAGATGAGACCCCCAGGTCGGAAGATGGTCAAAATGCTACTGGGGAGGAACAGAGGATGAGTTCAACTAGCCCCAGACGTGATGACGCAGCTAGCTCAAAGCCGAAAGGACGGCTAGCGGCCGACGGTGCTGGTGGTGAACGGCGAATCCGATGTTCTAAGGATCAACACACCATTGGAACCTGGAATGTAAGATCTATGAGCCAGGGCAAATTGGATGTGGTTATTGGAGAGATGTCCAGATTAAAGATAGACATTCTGGGCATCAGTGAACTGAAATGGCCTGGAATGGGCCACTTCACATCAGATGACCACCAGATCTACTACTGCGGACAAGAGGACCACAGAAGAAATGGAGTAGCCTTCGTAATTAATAGTAAAGTGGCTAAAGTAGTGCTTGGATACAATCCAAAGAGTGATAGAATAATCTCAATTCGAATTCAGGGCAAGCCATCTAACATCACAGTGATCCAAATATACGCCCCAACCACAGACGCTGAAGAAGCTGAAGTAGAGCAGTTCTATGAGGATCTGCAGCACCTACTGGATGACACGCCTAAAAGAGATGTTATTTTCATCACAGGAGACTGGAATGCTAAGGTGGGCAGTCAAATGACACCTGGAATTACAGGTAAGCATGGCCTGGGAGAACAAAACGAAGCAGGACATAGGCTGATAGAATTTTGCCAAGACAACTCACTCTGCATAACAAACACTCTCTTCCAACAACCTAAGAGACGGCTTTATACATGGACTTCACCAGATGGACAACATCAACATCAGATTGACTACATCCTTTGTAGCCAAAGTGGCAGACATCTATACAGTCCGTAAAAACAAGACCTGGAGCTGACTGTAGTTCAGATCACGAACTTCTTATTGCACAATTTAGGATCAGACTAAAGAGATTAGGGAAGACCCACAGATCAGCTAGATATGAGCTCACTAATATTCCTAAGGAATATGCAGTGGAGGTGAAGAATAGATTTAAGGGACTGGACTTAGTAGATAGGGTCCCGGAAGAACTCTGGACAGAAGTTGGCAGCATTGTTCAGGAGGCGGCAACAAAATACATCCCAAAGAAAGAGAAAACCAAGAAGGCAAAATGGCTGTCTGCTGAGACACTAGAAGTAGCCCAAGAAAGAAGGAAAGCAAAAGGCAACAGTGATAGGGGGAGATATGCCCAATTAAATGCAAAATTCCAGAGGTTAGCCAGAAGAGATAAGGAATTATTTTTAAACAAGCAATGTGCGGAAGTGGAAGAAGACAATAGAATAGGAAGGACAAGAGACCTCTTCCAGAAAATTAGAAACATTGGAGGTAAATTCCAGGCCAAAATGGGTATGATCAAAAACAAAGATGGCAAGGACCTAACAGAAGAAGAAGAGATCAAGAAAAGGTGGCAAGAATATACGGAAGACCTGTATAGGAAGGATAACAATATCGGGGATAGCTTTGACGGTGCGGTCAGTGAGCTAGAGCCAGACATCCTGAAGAGTGAGGTTGAATGGGCCTTGAGAAGCATTGCTAATAACAAGGCAGCAGGAGATGACGGCATCCCAGCTGAACTGTTCAAAATCTTGCGAGATGATGCTGTCAAGGTAATGCATGCTATATGCCAGCAAATTTGGAAAACACAAGAATGGCCATCAGACTGGGAAAAAATCAACTTATATCCCCATACCAGAAAAGGGAAACACTAAAGAATGTTCAAACTATCGAACAGTGGCATTCATTTCACATGACAGTAAGGTAATGCTCAAGATCCTGCAAGGTAGACTTCAGCAATTCATGGAGCGAGAATTGCCAGATGTACAAGCTGGGTTTAGAAAAGGCAGAGGAACTAGGGACCAATTTGCCAATATCCGCTGGATAATGGAAAAAGCCAGGGAGTTTCAGAAAAACATCTATTTCTGTTTCATTGACTATTCTAAAGCCTTTGACTGTGTGGACCATAACAAATTGTGACAAGTTCTTAGTGGCATGGGGATACCAAGTCATCTTGTCTGCCTCCTGAAGAATCTGTATAACAACCAAGTAGCAACAGTAAGAACAGACCATGGAACAACGGACTGGTTTAAGATTGGGAAAGGAGTACGGCAGGGCTGTATACTCTCACCCTACCTATTCAACTTGTACGCAGAACACATCATGCGACATGTTGGGCTTGAGGAATCCAAGGCTGGGGTTAAAATTGCTGGAAGAAACATTAACAATCTCAGATATGCAGATGATACCACTTTGATGGCTGAAAGCAAAGAGGAACTGAGGAGCCTTATGATGAAGGTGAAAGAAGAAAGTGCAAAAGCTGGCTTGCAGCTAAACCTCAAAAAAACCAAGATTATGGCAACCAGCTTGATTGAGAACTGGCAAATAGAGGGAGAAAATGTAGAAGCAGTGAAAGACTTTGTATTTCTAGGTGCGAAGATTACTGCAGATGCTGACTGCAGTCAGGAAATCAGAAGACGTTTAATCCTTGGAAGAAGAGCAATGACCAATCTCGATAAAATAGTTAAGAGCAGAGACATCACACTGACAACAAAGGCCCGCATAGTTAAAGCGATGGTGTTCCCCGTAGTAACCTATGGCTGCAAGAGCTGGACCATAAGGAAGGCTGAGAGAAGGAAGATCGATGCTTTTGAACTGTGGTGTTGGAGGAAAATTCTGAGAGTGCCTTGGACTGCAAGAAGATCAAACCAGTCCATACTCCAGGAAATCAAGCCAGACTGCTCACTTGAGGGAATGATATTAAAGGCAAAACTGAAATACTTTGGCCACATAATGAGAAGACAGGACACCCTGGAGAGTGGAAGGCAAAAGGAAGAGGGGCCGACCAAGGGCAAGGTGGATGGATGATATTCTAGAGGTGACAGATTCGTCCCTGGGGAGCTGGGGGTGTTGACGACCGACACGAAGCTCTGGCGTGGGCTGGTCCATGAAGTCATGAAGCGTCGGAAGCGACTGAATGAATAAACAACAGGAAGAAGCCCATGTACGATGGTCCTACTTCGTTACACCAGTAGGACATATTATATATACATTACCTGACCTCAGAAATTTCTATCCAAAATAACCAGCTTCACCACTAGTCTCTGGGTTCACCCGAATCTGATAGTCACAACTTAGCACTAGAGTTCTTCAGTTAGAAGCTACCCAGTGTGTTGAATTGCACACATTATCATCCCTGGCCAGCAGGTAGCAACTTCAGGCTCATGATGGCCACGTTGGACAAGAGCATTGTTCGTTGTGTGACCCCAACCTTCCCTTTCCACACACCTTCCTCTGTGACAACCTGAGGAAGCTTCCTCACTGCATGGACACTTAGTGCTCTGTCAGGTGCCAGTGTCTTACCTCTTCTTGGTCTTGAAGCAATAAGCTGCAGTGAGGACCCACCGCTGATCAAGAAGGGACCCAGCACACAAGTGCCGAGGACCCTTGGAAGAGAGGACCTGGATGCTGACAAGCCAAGGCCACATTCCAGGCAAAGCGTCAATGCCATCCACATCCCACACACTGCTTTTGTTGCTAGGAGCCAGGGGCCTCTTCCCACAGTCTAAGGAGAAACAAAGGTGACAAGCAGAAATGAGCGAAAGCAGAGTAACCTGTGGTTCATAGCCGTACAGTTCACAGGGTCAGATTTGTCAGGGAATTTGGTTCCAGATGGATACCAAATCAGGCAAGAAGGATACAGGCTTGGTGGGAGATTTCATTCAGAACATTTCAGCCAGCGGGTTCATGAGATGGTTTCAGATGACCACCTGATAGGAGCTGTTGGCCCATTTGATCAGAACTCCCTGGGGAGGTATGCTGGCATTCACACTTGGGTGCTCATAGAGCATTCTTAACCCTCAGCTTGAACTAAGCACAGGCCATGATCCAGGTCTGAATCCCAGAGATCTGTTGCCAGTCGGTATACCCAGTTGATCTAGATGGGCTTTGTTTGGTAGACAAATGGTCTTACTCAAAATAGAACAGATGTTTCAGGCGAAAAGCTGGATTTTTACATGATAGTGAACAGGAACGTGTCCTCAGGGCCTGAGATAAATTTGACTATCCTTCACATGAGTTTGTGGAATATTTAATGGGGTTCCTACACTCAATGGAGGCAAACCAGACATCTCAGTCCAATGTGCATTGTTTCTAATGTTTCTGTTTTCCAACATAAAATCATTATTCTCAACTTGTGTCTAAATCCCAAGCCATCTTAAGGTCATCTTCCAAAATATTTTTTTTTCCTCCGCACACATCCCTATCTGAATGCAACTTTCTTTTCAGGTTCTATGCTGCAACTATTTTAGATTTTTTTGAAGGAATAACTGAGAAGTTGGAAGGCTTCAGAGCAAAGCATCAGAATATTTACAAGTTTACAAGAAGCATTCTTTGAAAATAAGAATGGTGGGTGAGCTGGTAAGGCAGCAAGTCTCCTGAAGAGTTGAAGGAGTGACAGGTAGCAATTTTCTACCTTTTTTCCCAGGTAAATGGATTCCTGAAAGACTACATTGATATATCAGCCATTTTCCAAATGGGCCATTTTGTGAGAATGCCCACAGCCTAGTCCCAAATTCTAAAGATGCCTGTTGATCCAAAAACATTGTCAACCGCAAAGCTGCAGCTGCCCACAGAAGCAATAATTTTGTTCTTCATGCAACCAATTGAACGTTGGGCTCCCTGAGGTCCCAAATTCTCAAAGGACAGAAGAAGCAGGAAGACAAGGGCAAGCACCAATGTAGAGACACGACTGGGGAAGTTTCCATCGTGGGGGGAGGGGCAGGGAGCCAGAGAGTGGCAGCTGTGCCAAGATTCCCACACCTCCCCCAGATCTCCCAGGCCTGCTTACTATGTGGGTCATAGCCATGGCTTCCCAACAACTGCAGCAAGAGCAGAAACAGCTCAAGAAGAATGCCCATCCTGAGCAATGGTCCATGGCCTCTATTCCACATTGTTTGAGTCATGCCTCAGCACTGAGATGCTGACATCAGAGGGTTCTCCTTCTGTGTTGCTTGGAGACAAGCCTGGCCTTGACTAGTGGCTGAGGGATGGGAGGAATAGGTCACCCATCACTGCATGGACTAGTCAGGTGGACTCCACCATGGAAGGGCTCTCTGGAAGCAGCCACTTTTGTCTGGTGTTTACTATAGCACTTACCGTGATGCTGGCTCTAAATAATTGCTGAAAGAGGTTTGGTGATCATGGCAGGGCTTGTGAGATGTCTTCACAATAGACATTCTGGAAGCTTAAGCATCTTCTGGAAGCATTGCTAGAACACCCTCCTTGACTGGTGGGAGAAGCGGATCTCAGAATGTTAATCCACGATATTCAGCAGCGGCCAAATTATGTAAGGGGTCCTAGCAGCTTTTTGGAAGGATGCAAAGGGACCAGCCGCTGGTCCATCCCAGGAGCTTCACAGAGAATGCTGGAGCAACTCGTTCATCAAGGAACACATCCATTTCAAGAGCAAAAAAGTTTTGGTCCTGCCTGAAAATATTGCACTTCCCCACAAAGTTCTTTGCAAGCTAATGAGGCTGAAACTGGCTCAAGGTACCCAGACTGTCTATCTGAAGTTTCTGACAGTCTCAAGTTTACTTCAGCATCTCTCATTTCCCTTTAGCTAGGTATTTTCTAAAAGTGGTTTTAAATGTTTTCTATTTATCCCACAAGTTGGATATTTATTAACACATACAAAGAGAGGCTACGTTCCCCCAATACGCTTAGTCTGGTTGTTGAATTAATCCATTGTTTGTACAGCTCGGTGAAACTTCAACTATCCAGGTGGGTTCACAAAATACACTAACCCATTATACATTTTCTAAAAAATGGTTAACCCTAGCCCGTTTCATCAGGAGTCCAACCAAAGATCATTCAACAGTTTTATACAAAATCTCCCTGCCATGTTTTTGCCTACGCATCCAAAAGCTTGTTCTGCATCTTGGAGCAGCCCAAGCAAGTGGGCCCCGGCTTGCCTCCTGCCGGCTGAGCAGCCACAAGATCCCCGGAAGAGCAGAGGCAGAGCTGAGTCTTAGGCACCTCCAGGAGAGCGACGGAAGACCCTGGCAGCACCTCTTGCTCTGGGTCAGTTGGGTTTTGTTCAGAAGACCTGGCAGCAGGGAATTTAGAGGCGGGGAAATCGCCCTTCTGGTAGTGCCTGGCTGTGCCTCTTGAGCAAACTGGGTTTGCAAGGCCCAGTCTTTGCAGCAAGGAAGAAAGCTTTGAAATCTCATCTTCCTTTTCCAGCAAAACAGGCTACAGATCTCCTCTTGCTACCCATCACCTTCAGTTGCAGCCTGGGGACACCCAAGCTCTGCTCTTCTCCAGGTTTGGCTTTTTACTGCATACCTCTCTCTTTGATCAACTCAGCAGATCGAAAAATAGGAACTACTGTTGTCCTATTTCACTCCCTTCCTCATTTCTTATCCCCCTTCCCTTTGAGACAGGGTTCTGCATGAGAACATACTCAGTTCATAATGTGGACTTCTCCTCATCCATCTTTGAATAAGTCCAAGCTTCCTCTCCTCTCCTCTCCTCTCCTGATCCATTCCCTCCCCTCCTCTCCCCTCTCCCCATCCCTTCCCTTTTCCTTTCCTGATCCCTTTCCTCTTCCCTTCCCTTCTTCATCCATTTACTCCCTTTCCTTTCCTTTCCTTTCCTTTCCTTCTTTCCTTTCCTTTCCTTTCCTTCTTTCCTTTCCTTTCCTTTCCTTTCCTGGAATCTTGTTGTATCCTGTTCAGTAAGTCTCTTCCAATCTGGTGCTTCTACCTATTTTCGAGGACATACCCTATCATTCTCAGCTGGCACACTTAAATCTGGAGGACATCAGGTTGGAAAAGGTGGACTTCACACAAGGACCTGAAGTAACAGTATTTCATGCTCGTTTCTGCAGGAGCTTCGTTACTTCGGTCATCTGGACCAGACAGGTGGCTCTTTTCCTCCAAGAGAAAAAGAACCAGAACCACAGAGCTGGTTTTCTCACCCCCTCCACCCCCCACCCTGACCGTTTCCTGCAGGCTAAGGAAGCATAATTCATGTCCAAACATCAGAGAATCATATGTAGTCATACATGAGATCCACAAATGTCTAATTAAGTACCACATTTTCTCACAACAAATATGGCTGACACCTCACTGGAATGAAGTTTTGCACTGTCTACAACAGACTTTGAGTTTACTGTGAAGAAAATGGATTTCCATGATTCTCCTTAGCACATCTCCTTACCTTTTTATCATCATTGACCCCTTTATAGTCCCCAGGCCGCCAGTGAAACGAATGAGGCCAAGGCAGAGAGATTGTTCTCCCGGCATACGATCCGTCTGGTCAGATGTACATGTGCTGTACTGCTGAGCAGGGCAGAAAGGTGCATCTTTGTCCAAAGATGCTCACCGAGAAATCTGTTTCTGATCATCCTGAGCTGAACATCTGTCATAGGCTGTATCACACCTGTGCTTTCCCATTGCTGTATCCTTGGAAACTCGGAGCACCAACCTCTAAGGATGGGGCCAAATAACGGAGTTGGGGAAAGGGCCGGCGCCTGCTCCTATGTGTCCTGAGATGCATCTGGCCATTTGAGGTCAGCCTGAGGATGCGACTGAGAGTGGAAGTATTGCTTTGGCCAAAGGACCCAGAAGATGAGCATGGAGCTTGGGGCTGGACATGCATACATAGGAGCCAGGACATGTGCATTTATTTTCTAGAATATTGGGGGATTCCCAAATGCAATTCTGCTTTGAGAAGATGCATGAAGAATATGAGGTTTCTCTAGAACTTCCAAATTGCAGCTGCTTCTAAAGGAATCTATGGCAACTTTGGAGAATGTTTGGTTACTCTGCAGAAGTAAACAAGCAATCAACCAAGAGGCAACCAGGCAACTATTTATGATGGGGAATTTGGACAAGTGTGTTGGTGCTCCATAGTGAAAAGTGTTTCTTTGGATATATATGGATCCACTGAATATGTATGGCATGGCTCTGAAAAATCTATGGACTTGCAATATCATCTGCTATATAAACATCTGTGTCCAGCATCATCAAACTGGGGGACTTTGGAGTACGATTGGGCTTCTTGTAATACACAGAGGATCCAAATTTGCTTTTACCCCTGAAGTGATATGGGAAGTCCTTAGAGAGAGCAAGGTTTATCTGCAGTGATATATGGAGGGGTTAAAGTTGTGGGTTTGATTTTGTGGGATTGCACACTGGTTCTAAGATGAACACTACCTCTACAGAGACATCTAGCAGTTCAAGGAATGAGGATGGAGTTGCAGGGTGGATGAATGCAGACTGCATAAGGACACTTGGCTCTGTCTCTGGGGAAAGACACTTCATGGTGTTCCACCGCTGGAGACAGGCAGCATTATAATTTGCCCTTCTGAAAAGCTTGAGAGAGGTGTCACGTTCTGCTAGGTGAGCATCTAGGGGCATGCACTATGTCCATCTCTGGATGGTTCAGGGGGGTTGCTGAAGAGAGTTCTGTGGGCAGAAGCACTCTGTCTATCTCTGATGCAGTATCAGAGGCTACTGGAGGTGGTTCTGTGGGTAAAAGGACTGTATCAGTCTCTGGAGGGAAATTGAAGGATGGTGAAGGGCGTTCAGTAGGCAGAGGGACTGTGTTCACTTCCGGAGAGGTGCTGGGAATTGCTGGAAGGGCATGCATGGACAAAGGGACTGTATCCACCTCTGGAAACTCAGTCATAGGGAAGTAGGTCAGGTCTTCCTCCAAATATTTCTTGGAGAACTGTGAAATCTCAGTTTTGGAAGCTGGGAGTGTTACTGCATTTTTAGTCCAACCTCTGTGTGAGGGTTTCCTCTTTTGGAGAGGCGTCTCTTCCACTTTCACAATTTCACCACGGATCCATTCAAGGAAGGCCTGAGTAGAAGTGTAGATTCCTGGATTTCTTCCCTCACCACAGCCCTTGCCCCTGCTGGTGATCCCAACCACGTAGAATGGAGAGGTGGGGGATGTCTTGCACATTAAGGGTCCCCCGCTGTCCCCCTGTGGAGAGAAAGAAAAAGGAAGAAAGCATCCCACTTGGGGAAAACCAAGTCATCTTGCCTGAATGGCCTAGAGTCTTGTATTGATGTGCATCATCTAGAGGACCAGTTGTAGATTGACTCATAGGTTAAGTGAATGGAGAAACTAGGAGATTAGCAGAGTTGCTAAGTGGCCTAGTGAACCATCACCAGTCAGGGTAAGAACAAGGAGTTCCTTACCTGGCAAGTTTCAGTGCCTCCATCCTCATATCTAGCACACAGGGTATAAGGACTCATGGCCCCATTGTACCACCAGCTGCTATTGCATTTTTTGGTCTCCAGAATCTTCACTCTGGCTTCCTGCAAGATATCAAAGGTCTTCCTACCTATAAGCAAAAAGTACAGATCAGCCTGAATCCTGACAGCGCCTGAGAGATCCAAAGCAGCTCTCTGTAGTTTACATCCTTAAACAAACAAAATCAAATGAAGAGCAAATCCACAATAATGGCACAGGCACAAGTGTGACCATTCACTCCCTGAATGGGTCATAATATTTGGGCAGGAGCCTGCATTAGCAGAGAAGACAGACTGCTTACCTCAGAAACCATCAACTGTAGCACAAATGGCATTTGGTAAAGGCATAAAAAGTGGTAGTATTCAATAAATATAGAGGGATGAAATAAGATGAGCAACCTACAAGATCTCTGCTTTTCTTTTTTTACTTTCTAGTTGTTGGCCATATCAGTCACAAAATCATACCTCAGCTCCTCTTGCTAGGTGTGTGCAAGGGAGATAAACCATCTAGACAGGTATGGGAGGAAGGTGAAGGGTCCTTGCAGGCATGTCATTAAGCTATGCTTCCAAAATAGGTGTCAGTGTCAAGTTAGGTCCTGACCGATGTGATGTTGATAATGAGGTGGGATCAGGAGCAGATCAGAGAGGAAGGCTTAGCCCAGGATTCCTCCACCAGGGTTCCGTGGCACCCTTGGGTTCCATGAGAGGTCACTAGGGGTTCCCTGGGAGATCACGATTTATTTTAAAAATTATTTCAAATTCTGGCAACTTCACATTAAAGAAGTAAGTGTCATTCTTTGTTTTTAGCTTAAGAACACTATTAATGCATGGTTTTTAAAGGATAATTTTATTGTCGAGCGCCCAGTCCCCCTCTTTGGGGGGAGATGGGCAGTAATAGAAATTTGAATAATATATAAATAAATAAAAATATAGACAGTCCCGCCCATGAAAGGAATATAATAATATTGTAACTTCTGGCCTCTATTTGAGCCTGAATGTGCAGGGGTTCCCCCAGACCTGAAAAATATTTCAAGGATTCCTCAGGAGTTAAAAGGTTGAGAAAGGCTGGCTTAGAGAGTAAGGAGACTTCCTCCATCAACAGAAAGCAAAATATAGAGAAGCGTGTTTAAGAAAATTCTATGGAGATAAATGTCAGCCAGATAGTTCTGTATTAACCCGCAAGAGGCCAAGTGCCTAACGGTGAGAAGAAACATGCTGCTGGCACTGGAAAGCAATACTTCCAGACATCCTCCCCTCTCTTTTCCTTAATCCAGAGCCAAACAATTACAAAAGGATAAAAAATTACAAGCAGTTAGGCTAAGAGGAAGAAAGGGAATGAAGAAATGGAAGCCAAGAATGGATAAAGTTCCTCAGGTTGCTCCTGCCGCAATCAAAGGAAACCTGAGAGGGGAGGCCGGATCCGCATGCCTCTGGTCTGCAGCCAGTTCACCCAAAGCATTTTTCAGCTGCACAACATTCCCAGGTGAAGCTCTGAGCAGCCCAGAACCCACATATTGGTGCCCAGATAACCACAGAAGAACCCACCAATGCAATTGGCTATTTTAAACAGAGACATCAACAAATAACTGCCAACAGGGGAGTAAGGAACAAGCTGTCTTCTCTCTCTCAGGACCCTGCCAGATCTGGGGGCTGTGTCAGTCTGAGTTTGGTGCCGTCCCCTCAGTTCTCACAACACCGTAGGCCTTTGGAAGCTGAGTCGATTAACTATCGGCTCAGCTTCTACTTCAAAAAAGACATTACTGTGGCAAAACAGTTGAGTCCATAGGGTGGAGAGCTGGAAGTGTCAAGCCCCACCTCCCAGAAGCCCTGAAGCCATTTAGTGGCCTGCTAGAACCACTGAAATGGAGCAGAGCTTAACACAGCTGAGAAGCTGTACTCAGAAAAAGGATATTATCTTAGATAGCCTTACTGAGCACATCAGAGAAACACAGGTTATTGATCTTACACATTTAGCCCTCCCAGGCATAAACAATCACATGCTCAGACAGAGTAGGTTAAGAAGTAAAAAGAATATCTTACTGACTTTATTCTTGGTTTGGTTACATCCATGTTTGGTGGAAAAGATGAAATTCCTTGTATCTTCTGTTCTTTCTAAATTTGATTCACCCTAAACTGTCAGCCCTACAGCTGCTAAGAGCTGTGTGGAAGATAGGGGCAGAAGTCTTCATCAAAGCCTGAGCACATGGCACTGATGAAGAGAGCAGCATCCATGCTGCCTTTTCAATCGGTGGTGTCATGAGTAAGGATGGCGAGCAGGGGGCTCCCATCCAGACTGTCAAGCGCATGTGTAGCACTGATGAATTGTTCAGCCATTCAAAGAGACACAGATCGGGACCGCCTTAACCCTTGGGGGTTATATGTCTGGGTTTTTCCCACGCTTCTTCAGTTTGTTAGGATTCCTGTTAAGTACTAGCAATAAATATTAGAGACCAGTTCATTGTCTCAGTGTGTTTCCTGGTTGTTAGGACAGGTGGAAGAAGGAGAAAGAGAGACAGAGGGGAAATGGGAGTGGCAACAAACAGCTTCCTCAGAGTTGCATTGTGGGATGAATTCAATTTACATGCTAATGCACATGCTAATGAGGCATGCTGGATTTGCCAGGACCACCAACATGGAAGAGGTCCACCTGATGCTTTAGGGCAGTGTTCCTCAACTTCAGCCACTTTAAGATGGGTGGACTTCAACTCACAGAATTCCCCACCCATCTTAAAGTGACTGAGGTTGAGGAACACTGCTTTAGGGTAATAGTGGCTGGATCATTCCCACTGCCACCACCTATCTTCCAGGAGAAGCCTCACCAGAGATCCTCCCAATCCAGGTATACGCAAGATATGGAGCTCTCACAGCCCGTGCTCCCCTTCTGGCAATCAAATACATTTTTTCAAAAAGTAATAATTTCTATACTGCAGCCCCCTGGCTATGTTACTTAGTTGTGTGGGGGGCAAGAGAACTTCAGCTCTCCTTGGGAGACTGACCAATCTCACAAGGCATAAACAAAATCCATTTTGTTACCCACCCATCCTTTTATATTTTAAATATCCCCAATGCAAATGTTCAAAAGTGAAGCAGATAATTACAGGGTCCTTCAGATTTCAGGAAAACAGCAGCCAGGTTTAATATGAAAGAAAAGAAAGAAAAAATATTCAAAAAAATTGTATGCTCTGAGCAGAACACAAGATGCCACCAGTTTATGATAAAAACATCGCACAGTAAAGAGGCAGGATGTTTCCTGCTATTATTACTATTCTTGCAATAGTGTTACAAGAAGATCTGATGGGAAACTTCAGCACACCACAGTAAAAATAAACAAACAAACAAACAACACAGCCTTCCCAGCTAAACATTTCCACCTGTCATGTTCATTGTTTCAATGTTCTGAATACATCGTAACGTTTCGCATGTCACTTTCCTGATCCGTGTCTGTCATTTGCTGGGAGGAGAATTTCAGCTGTGCCAGGCTGTAATCTCCTTACTGTAACTCTGGAATGTATGTTTGGGTTATTGACTGTGTTCAAGGTTACTTTCTCAGGCCAATGTGGGTGACGGTTGCTGACACCTGGGAGGGGGTGGTTGCTAGGAGGGAGGAAGGGCGGGACCGGGTTTGAAGCGAGGGTTTTTAGTTTGTATTTGGCGCGCTTTTGCTCATTCTCAGCTTTCTTTGTATTTGCACACTATTCTTTCAATAAATCAGTTATCCTTAAGCACCTGCTTGTGAGACTGAGTCTGTTAGAATAGGCAACCATTACATAAAGCTGAGAATCTCAAAACCCTTATTCCGCTAGCCCCTATCCAGATTCGTCTGTGAAGGGGAGCGCTAGCGAGGAACGAACCGAGATTGCAAGAGATGGAGAGCGAGGCATCGAGCGAAGGGGAACTGAACTCCACGGTGGTTAGAGTGGAGAAGGTACCCTGCAGTGACGCTCCGGAGGTTCGGGCAGAACCCAACCCCAACTCGAAGGAGAAGGAGGGACGTCAAAAAGTACCAGAAACGACCAGTACTTCGGCTGGTGACTACCTTACTTGGGAGGAGGAATCGGAAACTGGGGCGGCTCAAGCCTCCTGGAAGCGGCGGTACCCGCTGTCACCTAAGGTGGTCAGAAAAGAAGCGCCCGAGGGGTCACCTACCCCTGATCATATAAAGGTGTTGGAGGCAAAATTAGACTCGGTCGAATTCATGCTGAAGAAAATGTCAATGGGCTGGGGGTCACCTGAAAAAGGAAGGGAAGGGTCCCACCGCAGGCATTCCACTTCACCGTCACCCCTACCATCCCCCAGAGGGAGAAGCAGGGTCCGGTGTCGAGGAGAGGAGAGGGGCCTGAGGGTGATGATTTCGAGGTCCCCTCCGGTGGAGAGGCACTCGCTAGGGGCCATGCAAAGGGCTGAGCGACCAGAAACTGCGAGACCCCCACCCTTCACGGTAAAGTTCAATGGGGACCCCACCAAATTGTCCTTCTTCATAACTAATGCTAACAGTTATATGGAGGATTGGGAACAGGGGTTCTGGTCAGAGCGGGGAAAAATAAACACCATTGCTACCGAGCTGAAGGGGAGGGTGGCCAATTGGTATGTACAGCTGTGCCAATCGGACGCTCTGGAGTTAGAAGACTTTGAGGAATTCCTATGGGCATTACGGCAACATTTTGAAGACCCGTTAGCTGAGGAAAAAGCGAAGCGGGCATTAAAGGGACTGTACCAAGGGTCACGATCCGTGGCGGATTATGCACTGGAATTTAAAGCACTGGCTGGGAAAGTGGAGGATTGGTCCCAATCCACGCTGGTGGAGATATTCAAGGATGGACTGGAAACTGAAGTTCTGAAGTGGGCTCTGGGGCGTGAGGACCCAAGAACCCTGTATGACTGGATTCAGCTGGCGAGCAGCGCTGAGCATGCCCTAGAGACATTTGCCCACCGAGAATCAATGAGATATGGGAGATTCAGTAAAGGGTCCCACACCTCGGCTCCTCCAGGGAAATCCAGCCAGCGGACCTGGGAGGAAGAGAAGGAGCGACGCTATGCGAGAGGGCAATGTCTGCAGTGTGGAAAAGAGGGGCACCGAGCAGCGGCGTGCCCGAAGGGAAAGACCGAAGACCGGCCGGGAAAGTCATCTGGAAAATCTCCTTCCCTACCAAGAAAGATGAAGGCGGCGCTGGCGGAGGTCGAACCTGAGGAAGTCCCTTTCTTTGGGGATGAGGAGGAGGCTGTTCTTAATCAACCGGCAGGAAATGCCAGCACCTGCTTTAAAGGGCACTGCTGGGCAGGTGGAAGAGGAAGGGCGCGACCACGCTTCGGTGAGTGGAAATTTCCCTACCATGACAGTGAAGGTGAAATTGGAGTCACAGACAAGAACTGTGGAAGTGTGGGCAATGGTTGATTCGAGGTGCTCATGGTGTTTAATGCACCCTGACGTGGTAGCTGCGTTAGAGTTACCCACGTTCCCTTTGAAACGGCCCATGATCTTCACTGAATTGGATGGATCTACAGCGGGGGGGGGGGGGAATGGTGACTCACTCCACAGGGATGGTGGCATTGCAAATGGGAAGCCACTGGGAGAAACTGCCTTTTGTGGTAGTGCCTGTGGGGGGTCTGTTTGTCATTTTGCGGATGCCTTGGTTTGTTCAGCAGAACCCACACATAAATTGGGTGCACAGGACTGTGACTTTTGCAGATGGATTCTACAAAGCCCCTGAGGGGGATGAATTGGACAACAGCGAAGTGGGGAGGGCGGCAGCAACAACTCTGCATCTCCTTACTGGTCCGCTAGACGGACTGCCGGAACAATACCAAGACTTTGCAGATGTGTTTGGCGAAAAGGAGGCGGATCAGCTACCGCCACACCGCAAAACGGACTGTGCCATAGACCTTATCCCTAATGCAAAGTTGCCTAAGCCAAAAATTTATGCTATGTCCCAAAAGGAACTGGCAACGCTAAGAGAGTTTGTCGATAAAAATCTAGCCAGGGGTTTTATCAAACTAGCCAGTTCCCCAGTGGGTGCTCCTGTTCTATTCAGACCAAAGAAAGATGGGACTTTGAGATTATGTACGGATTTCCGTGGATTGAATGCAGTCTCAATATTGAATAAATATCCCATCCTGTTAATCAAAGACATGTTATCACATCTGGTAAAGGGGAAAATATTCTCTAAGTTGGACCTGAGGGAGGCATATTTCCGCATTCGTATAAGGGAGGGGGATGAATGGAAAACTGCTTTCAATTGCCCTCTGGGCTCTTTCCAGTATAAAGTGTTACCTTTTGGGTTGGCGGGAGCGCCTGGGGTTTTTATGCAACTGATCAATGAGGTCTTGCATGACCATTTATTCAAAGGGGTCTTGGTGTATTTGGACGATGTGTTAATCTATACTGAAACAATTGAGGAACATATAGAACTGCTTAGACAAGTGCTCAGCAAGCTGAGAAAGGCTGAACTGTATGCTAAATTGTCCAAATGTGCGTTTCATAAATCTCAAATTGACTATTTGGGCTATAGAATTTCAGACAAGGGTATTGAAATGGATCCAGCTAAGATTGAAGCCATTCTAGCATGGGAACCACCACGCACGCGTCGGCAGCTCCAAAGTTTCCTCGGATTCGCGAACTATTATCAGCAGTTTATCCAGGGGTTCGCAGAGATAGCATTGCCCCTCACTGAGTTACTCAAAACTAAAGGGCAGGGGGACACACGGAGGGCAAAGAATCCGGGGGCATTGCTGAAATGGACGCCCGCATGCCAGGTGGCTTTTGACAAGCTTAAAAAGCTATTCACGGCAGAACCCATTCTACAGCATCCCGATCCTAGCAAACCATTTGTGGTGCAAGTGGATGCCTCTGATTTCTCCATTGGAGCGCTCCTGCTACAAGCAGATGAGTCGGGATGTTTGAAGCCTTGTGCTTATCTCTCCCGTAAATTATCTGAGACTGAAAGGCGGTGGCACATTTGGGAGAAAGAGGCTTTTGCTGTCAAGGCAGCTTTAGACACTTGGCGCCATTTGTTGGAGGGGGCTACCCACCCTTTCGAAGTTTGGACTGATCACAAGAACCTCGAAGCACTCAGTGCACCTCGTAAGCTCAACCCAAAGCAAATCAGATGGGCTCAATTCTTCAGCCATTTTGATTTTAAGTTGAAATTTATTCTGGGAAGGAAAAACTTTCTGGCTGATGCACTTTCCCGCAGACCCCAAGATTCGAGCACTGTGCCTGATGTGATAGGTACACTATGGACGGAGCCGCAATTGAGTCTGGCAGCTGTGACCCGCAGCCAGACTCGTGCACAGCAACCAGATGCTTCACTTTCACCCCGTCCGGGACGTTTGCCAGTTCCCTCTGACTCACAACAACAGTTTCTTTCTCAATTGAAATCTGACACTTGGTTGCAAGCAAATTTACACAATGTTACTTTTGACCGCGATTTTGCTTGGAAGAACGATCGTCTCTATGTGCCTGAGGCTTTGCGCAAAGACATTTTGCTCCGTTCCCATGATGACAAACTGGCTGGGCATTTTGGGTTTTGTTAAAACACTCCATTTGGTTAGACGCCAATTCTGGTGGCCAACACTAAGGAGGGATGTTAAAGACTAAGTTGCCTCCTGCCCTGTATGCGCTGGCTCTAAACGGAAGGTTGGTAAGCCCCAAGGGTTGCTCCAACCAGTGGCCAGTCCCTCTCAGCCCTGGGAGGAGATCTATATGGATTTTATCGTGGATTTACCTCCAAGCCAGAGGAAAACTGTGATTTGGGTTGTAAAGGACTTCTTCTCAAAACAAGCCCATTTCATTCCATGCGCTTCCATTCCCTCAGCACAACAGCTGGCCTGCCTGTTCTTTGTACACGTGTACAGACTCCATGGGAGCCCCTCCCGTTTGGTGACTGACAGAGGCACACAATTTACTTCCCAGTTTTGGCGGGCTTTTATGAAATTGGTGGGCACTAAACAAGCGCTGTCCACTGCGTCGCATCCTGAGACTGACGGATCTACAGAGGCGCTTAATGTTGAGGTTTTCCTACTAACAGATTAAGCTACTTTTATACCTAATCATTTGGCCAGGTGAAGGGGTTGCATCTGATTGTCTCCTCGCACGTGCTTCATGCAAAATAGCCTGGGGGGAGGACCTGCCCGGACTTGTTTTCTCACTTCTTCTTTTTCTCTCTGCTGGAAATGTAGCTCAGCAAGGCTTGCTCCAAAGGGGGCTAAGTCCTTTAAATGTTTTGCTTTTGTTTTTGCTTTCTGTAAATAAATTATTTTTATAGAAATGCTTGGTGTGTGACTTTTGTTGACCTCTCCTGGGCTAAAGGCTTTCCCAGCATCTGCCAACAGGTTATGTGCCCAGTAAAACAGCCCAGTAAAACCCAGAGAGAAAAGAGAGATCAGCTCCACACCTCGTGCACAATTTAAAGGCAGGTAGCAAAGACCTGTGAAGATTTTCTTTGGAGCCACCTGGAGATTTTCCAGCAACTGCCGGTCTACAGGACAAAGAAGCCAGCTGAGGTGACTTGCAAAAGAAGGAAGAAGCCATGGCTACCTCCCAGCCCTCAGCGATGCCTCTGGAGCACCTATCAGAGACCAACTATTTGAATTGGGCCCTGAAGATGGAGATGTATCTTCGCAGAGAGAATCTTTGGCTGCAAATTGGTGAGCAAACCCCCCAAAATCCCAGTGCTGAATGGCTGAGACAGGATGAGCGGGCTAGAGCCACCATTATCTTGGGAGTTGAGGACAATCAGCTAGTCCACGTGCGAGGCATGCAGTCTGCAAAGCAACTTTGGGACGCTTTGAGAGACTTATATGTAAAGGCAACAGCAGGGAGTAAAGTTACTCTGACGAAAAAGCTGTACAGAGCCTACCTTGCAGAAGGAGATAGCCTTCCTGAGCACCTGCATTATATTCAGCAGCTGTTTGTTGAGTTGCAGGAGAGAGGAATGGAATTTACACCTCTCACAAAATCCTATATCCTCCTGTCCTCACTAAATGAAACGTGGGACACGTTGATTTGTACCCTGGAGGCTATGCCTGAAGCAGACCTCACCCCATCGTATGTTACACAGCGCTTACTCGCTGAATGGGAGAAGAGAAAGGAAAGATCCCCCCCCCATCTCTTTTGGAAAGCTGCAAGACCAGAAAATGAGGGAAAAGAAGGGAAAGGAACCTGAGGCCACAGCGCTAGCAAGCCAGCGATGCTTCACTTGTGGTTCAGCTGGACATTTGCAAAGAGACTGTGCCATGAGACCCAAGGGTAGAAAGACAGAGCAGAAGAACACAAGGGCAACACAGAAGAAGGCTCTTCAGACAACCCAAATTGCACAGGTTGCTGAGAAGGGTAATTCTGATGTATGGGTGTTAGATTCTGGGGCCAGTTGTCATTTATGTAATTGTAAAAGCTCTTTTGTGTCACTGTCTAAAACTGAAAGACAAAGTGTATCTTTGGCTGATGGGTCTGTCACCAAAATTATGGGACAAGGTGACTTGTATTTATCCTGCTTAGGAGAAACTGTAAAAGGTGTGTTGTATGTGCCAAATTTACAATCAAACCTTTTATCTGTGGCACAATTGGCTGCAACAGGGTATATCATAACATTTAAGAAAAATGGTTGTGAGATACGTAAAAATGGGAAATTGTGTGCTACTGGTATGTTAAAAGACTCCTTGTACATTGTGCAAAATGCAAGGAAGCCAAGCTGCAAGGCTGCAGTTGGCAACACACCATATCATGACCAATGTGTACACCTGATGCACAGGAGATTTGGACATGCTAATTTCAAGTATATAGCACAAATGCCACAGCTGTGTGCTGACCTAAAGATAAAACCCTGTAATAAGTACTTAGACTGTGTAGTTTACAAAGAATGCAAAACACTGAAAGCTCCTGTGTGTAAGCACAGTGACAGAGTTACAACTAGACCTTTGGAAATTGTACACTCTGATATTATTGGTCCTTTTGCTCCAAGTCTTGGACAAGCAAGGTATGCAATGACCATCACTGATGATTTCTCAAGATACACATTTATCTACATCTTAAAACATAAAGATGAGGCATTTGAGAAATTTAAAAGTTTTGTGACATGGGCAAATGGAAAATTCCCTAGGCCTGTATCTGCACTCCAATGTGATAGAGGAGGAGAATACCTTTCTCACAAATTCAGAAGGTTCCTAGTGGAAAAGGGGATAGAACAATTTTTTTCTAACCCGTACACCCCTCAGCAAAATGGCGTTGCTGAAAGAAAGGGCAGAACCTTGCAAAACGCGATGGAATGCATGTTAAAAGATTCACGATTATGTTTTAAGTACTGGGGAGAAGCTTTATCGACTGCTTGTTATGTTCAGAACAGGTTGTATAACTCTATGATTCAGGACACTCCATTCCATTTGTTTTATGGTGTGAAACCAAAGGTAAGCCATCTTAGAGTGTTTGGTAGCACTGCTTGGGTTCACATTCCAAAACAGCAGAGAAGGAAAGGAGGCCCCACAACAAAGAAAGCCATCTTTGTTGGCTATGAACAAAGCCAGAGGAGCTACAGGTTCATAATGGGAGAGAAATTAATAATTAGCAAAAGCGCTTCTTTTGCTGAACAAAACTGGGGGAGATTAAATTCTAGCTCTCCAGTTGATCTGACCACCACAAGAGAACAGCAAGGACTTGCTGATGGTGATCTTTTGCCTGATGAGGACATTAAACCAGAAAAGCAAACTGAAGATCTGTCTGATGAGACAGATGCTTCTCAGGAAAGTGATAGGAGTCAAAATTTAAGCCCTGTATTACCTCGCAGATCTCAGAGGAGTAATAAAGGCGTTCCTCCATCACGTTTTCAGGCTGAAACAGTAAAGGCTTTTCACATATTCACAGAACCTGAGTCTTTAGAACAAGTGAATGCTTTACCACCTGAGATTGCACAAAATTGGCATTCTGCCATGCAACAGGAATTAGCATCCTTGAAAGAAAATAAAACATGGAAACTGGTAAATCTACCTCCCAATGAATGCTGTCTGGGTTGTAGGTGGGTTTTCAAACTGAAAAGGGATGCTGATGGCAAAATCCAAAAATGGAAAGCAAGGTTGGTTGCAAAAGGGTTCACTCAAAGGAAAGATTTAGACTTTGACAAGACTTTTGCACCAGTTACTAAAGGTGAATCAATTAGATTACTGTTAAAAGTTGCTGCACTCAAGGGAATGTCAGTTAACCACTATGACATTCAAACTGCATTTCTCTATGGTGATTTAGACCACAGATTATACATGCAGCAACCCCCTGGCTATGAAAAAGGGGAGAATCTAGTCTGTGAACTGCAGAAGACAATCTATGGGTTAAAACAAGCTGCTAGATCCTGGAACCAAAAAGTAGATGAAAAACTGCAGAATTTTGGTTTTGAAAAAGGAAAAGCAGATCCCTGTGTATATATGAAGAAGGACAAACAAGGCTGTATGTATCTGTGCATTTCTGTTGATGATTTGCTGCTGTTCACATCAACAGAAAAACAAAGGCTTGATTTTGAAGCCTGCATGAAAAGCCATTTCATATTAAAAAGCCTTGGAGTTGTGACCAATTACCTAGGTTTGGAAAAACACAGGAAGAAGGATGGTAGCTTTCTGTTAAACCAAAGGGGAGATAATGGTAAAGTAATGTGAATGGAAAGACATATAAAGTTGTCAGAGAAGATTGGTTATGCATCTTAATCTATAGTATAAAAAGGGGAGTGTTGAGGTTTTCCTACTAACAGATTAAGCTACTTTTATACCTAATCATTTGGCCAGGTGAAGGGGTTGCATTTGATTGTCTCCTCGCACGTGCTTCATGCAAAATAGCCTGGGGGGAGGACCTGCCCGGACTTGTTTTCTCACTTCTTCTTTTTCTCTCTGCTGGAAATGTAGCTCAGCAAGGCTTGCTCCAAAGGGGGCTAAGTCCTTTAAATGTTTTGCTTTTGTTTTTGCTTTCTGTAAATAAATTATTTTTATAGAAATGCTTGGTGTGTGACTTTTGTTGACCTCTCCTGGGCTAAAGGCTTTCCCAGCATCTGCCAACACTTAATTCAACACTGGAGCAATACCTGAGTGCTTTTGTTAACTATCAACAAGATAATTGGGTCGATCTCTTGCCCTTCGCTGAAGTCGCCTACAACAATGCAGTGCATCAGAGCACTGGTCAGGTGCCATTTCGCACTGTCTTTGGTCGAGATTTTGCGCCCATTCCTGAGCTGCCTCAACCAACCTCTCCTCCTTCATCCCCTGCAGACTGGGCAGCGCATCTGGGGGACTCCTGGCCTAAAATAAAACAAGCTCTTGCCGATGCCCAAGCTGCTTACAAACGCTTTGCTGACACCAAACGGGCACCTCAGCCACCTTTCAAAGTTGGAGATAAAGTTTACCTCTCCACAAAGTTTATTAAGTCTCTGCAACCTTCTAAGAAGTTGGCACCAAAGTTCGTGGGCCCCTTTTCCATTGTGGCCCAAATTAATCCTGTTACTTTTAAGTTGGATTTGCCTCATAATCTTAAACGTTTGCATCCCGTTTTTCATTGCAGCTTGCTCAAACCCTTCCACCACTCGGATCGCTGGCATCCACAACCCTCACCACCTGCTCCCATTATGATTGATGGTCAGCAACACTTCGAAGTCCAAGAGATTCTGGATTCTCGACGCCTTCATTCTACTTTGCAATACCTGGTCTGGTGGAAACATTTCCCTCATCCTGAGTGGGTTGCTGCCCGCGATGTTCACTCCCCTCTTTTAGTTGCCCGTTTTCATGCTGCCTATCCTACTAAGCCTGCTCCTTAATTTAGAGTTTTTAAGGGGGGCGGTATGTCATGTTCATTGTTTCAATGTTCTGAATACATCGTAACATTTCGCATGTCAATTTCCTGATCCGTGTTTGCTGAGTGGAGATTTCCAGCCGTGCCAGGCTGTAATCTCCTTACTGTAACTGTGGAATGTATGTTTGGGTTATTGACTGTGTTCAAGGTTACTTTCTCAGGCCAATGTGGGTGACGGTTGCTGACACCTGGGAGGGGGTGGTTGCTAAGCGGGAGCAAGGGCGGGACCGGGTTTGAAGCGAGGGTTTTTAGTTTGTATTTGGCGCACTTTTGCTCATTCTCAGCTTTCTTTGTATTTGCACACTATTCTTTCAATAAATCAGTTATCCTTAAGCACCTGCTTGTGAGACTGAGTCTGTTAGAATAGGCAACCATTACACCACCTTTCTTTTCCCAGGTAGCCACTTTCTGACAGATGTTCTCCTGGTTTCCATTTTTCTGTGGCTTCTGACTTCTTGCAAGTCCATTCTGCTGAGATAGGCAGCACCCTTGGTCCCTTACCCCACCCTGGTCTACAGCTTTTTTACAGGACTCCACATTTGTCTTCCTACCTCCAGCAAAGAGGGAGGGGCTCAGGTCATTGGGCATTCCCAGCATTACCATTTTGCATTACGTTCTCTGGAGCTGCACAGTGGATTCCCATGGTGGGAACTGGGGAGAATCGATCACAGTGGTAAGGACTCTCCCCAGGGGCATGAAACTTTTGCAGAGGTAAGCAGGGCAAGGAAGGAGGCTGGGTGTAAATGCTCTGAGTTAATGATAGCACCTGCCCAGGAGCAGTGAGCTATAACATCTCAGAAAATCCATGGGGATGTTCCAAAAACACGGGGACAGAGTTGTTCCAGAAAAGTGATGGGTAAGCTTGCACAGAGCCTATGATGTGGACCTGATCTTCTCTATGCGTACACTTGCACATTATTATGTATGTGGTATTTATATGAAATTCTTCTCAGGACTATTCTGTATGTATGTGATGGTGCAGTGTGATCTATGGATAATAAGTTGACTGGCTGTTAAGATACCGCAGGACCCTTGGCTGGTCTGATGTAAGTTATCAATCTGTAGGATCTGCACTAGGTTGAAACTCTACTGGATCACAGACCCTGTGGACTCAGAAGCCACAGCATGGCTTGCAGTTAGTGTTTGTGTGTGTGTGCTCATTTGCTTTCTACTCTTATGCTTTTATACTTTTGTTTAGACCAGTGCTGCAACTGCATGTGGCTTTTCCACTATCAGATCAAGACCAAACAGAATTACATTTATGGCAAAATGGATCACAGAAGCATCACCTGTCAGGTTAGAAGCAAGTCTGATGCTTCTGTAACCCATTTTGCCTTAAATGTGTTCAGTCTTGATCTGTTTAAAATAAGCTCTGCTTTGCAACACTGCAAAACTCAATGCAACTGAAATGCAACCTCAGCAGGAAAAGCTGTTATCTCCTCCATTTACACAATCAATGTCTCTGCATTTTCAGCCAAACCTGAGCAAAACTCTTCCCTAGTCTCCCAACACACTTACTCACTCACCCTTCAGGTTGGTGGTGTTCCAGCCACTGATGTAGCAGTCTGAGAATAAGGCTTCAGAGTCCATGGTGACATGTGGCAAGCAAGCTGGTTGAACATAGTTGTTGAAGATCACCGGGCTGTTGAGTTTTATCAATGCAAGGTCATTAGCCTCAGTCTGTGGATTGTAATCTTGGTAGGGGATGATACGGCACACAGAGCGTAATTGTACAGTGTCCAGCAAATTGGAAATGTCTGTTGCACCAATCACAATCCTCTGAGGTTGCAACGATCTGTAAGTGTGAAGCCAATTGGTGTTTCAAAGAGAGCTCTCCCAGGTTGGCGTCAGAGTTCCACTTCATCAAAACTCTGGAGGTCTACCTCCCAGCCTCCTGAACTCTGCCTAATAATGAGCTGAAGGCCATTGCATGTGTAAATTATTAGTATCAGACATGCAAATGACATGTGCATCTGGCCCCAGAATAATTGCTTCTAGGGCACATATTAGAAAGGACATCCTCAGGATAAACCCAATTGTGACAGTATGGCTGTCCTGGAGAGTTAGTTAAACATTGGCATAGATGAATCATGGAGTGTACAAATCTGGGGTAATTATGGGTGGTCTTCCAAATCCTGAATTCTCTGTCTAGGAAAATGAGCGTGTCCTTTGCGAATGGTCCCCCATGCCTGCCTCCAAGTGACAAATCAAAAGCAACCTCACACTCCTTTGTGCTGGCAGAGACCTTTGGAGCTGTGAGATGTTGTCTTCTTACCTCTTCCCTGACTTGAAGCAATGAGCAGCGGTGAGCACCCAGTGGGGGGCAAGGATGGATCCAGCACACAAGTGCTGAGGTCCCTTGGAAGAGGACACCTGGATGCTGACCAGCCACGGCCATGTCCCAGGCAAGGTGTCGATGCCACCCACAATCTGCATACTGTTGCCCTGGTCGGGTGCCAAAGGCCGCTTCCCACAGACTGAGAGGAAACAACAAGTTCGGACATAAGTTGTGGCTGGATGGAAACACTAAATCAAATCCTTGAAGAATGTGCCAAACAATTGGTGTGATTAATAGCATCTCATTTACCAGAGAATTTGGCTTGAGCCAGATACCCAAAGTTCTCCTTTGGAACTGCTAAATGTTCCATCCTTAGATTAACGTGGTTTTCCCCAGCAACAATTAATCTGCACCAACAATTAATCTGAAGGGGATGCAGAGCCATAACCATTACCCACTTTTCCCTGATAATGAGAAGTCCTAAGAAATGGGGGGAGGCAGCCTACAATCAGATGGGAGTAGATACTGAGCAGAGGCCCTGCTGAAGGATCCCCTAGGCATGCCTGCTAGTGAGTGCACCAGGGAGACCCCTTTTCCACCCACCAGCCCTGCTCACTCTTTGGATTGTAACCATGAGTTTCCACCAACTGCAACAAGGCCCCAGCCAGCCAAAGACACTCTCCTGGCAGACCCATCCTGAGTGATGGCCCCTGGCATCTGTTCCACATTGTTCAAGTCATCCTCAGTGCCCAGAACTACATCAGTGGGTTCTCCTTCAGTGTTGCTAGGAGACAGGGGCTGGCCTGGGGGAGTGGATGGGCCAGGACAAGTAGGTCCTCCCTTTCTCCTGAGTGGGACTGGCAACATGGCTTTAAGAGGCTGGCAATGGCACAGCCCAAGGTGCCTCCCTCTCTTATTCAGAGGATGAGGTTGGTGTGCTGGTGTAAAATCCTGAGCTTAGCCATGATCTTGTTACCTGGAATTTTAGGCCTCATTATTAGCTTTTTAATTAAGGTGATATTACATTTTAGCATGGCATCCACGCCTTCTTTTGAAGTTCAGGAAACCATGTTTTCCTTTTACCCCAAACCATTTCTTTCTTTTATGTGCAAAAACTTGCCTTTTCAGCAACTAAACAATAGAATTTCAAAGTGGATTTAAAAATGACAGGCTACAAGAATGATATGGAAAAAGAGGATACACTGGACATACAAAAGAAACTGGCTGATGTCTTAATAATTGAAAGGGATATACAAATAACAAACCAAGAGAGTGACTTGGATAATTTTTCTATATTGGATTTACAAAGGCTTGTTAAGGCTTTGAAGAATTTCATGAGAAGGGACAAAGGAAAATGAAAAGAAATCAAGTTCTAGGGCATTATTTGAAGGGACTAAATATTAAGATGGTTAGAAGTAAAAGGAAGGAATATGAGGTGGTTTATTTGATCAAGATTAAAATAGATATGTTGTTATCTCTGGTAACCCTTAATGGACTTGTGCTGATATCAGGACTGAAATGACAAGGCTTTAAGGATTTGTTTATAGACAAGAGATGGGATATGGGAAGAAGAGATCATTTCTTGTATTTTAAGAGGGGGTGATAGGTTACTTAAATTGTTTATACTTGTTGTGATGAAAGCGGAAGTCATTTCTTTATATATTTCTTTTCTTTCTCTTTACTATATTATTATTTTCTTTCTTTTCTATTTTTCTTTCTCTTTTTTCTATTTTCTGCACCTTCTATTTTTCTTTTTATTCTTTTCTCTTTAGTTTTTATTGTTGTAATTGTAATTTTTAATAAAATTACTTTAAAAAAAACAAGAAGAGCACATTACAAAATGAATTCACTGGTTCTGTGTCATGCTCTGAACCATTAGTAAATTTCAAAAACAGTGTACACATGTACAAAGAAATTGGAACTCTTGAAAGTATTTGTCCCCCTGCTTACTTTCTGAGGTCTGTGTAAATATCTGCTTTGCAGAGGAAACAGAAACTAGGCAGATGCTTGCTTAACAGCTGCCACCCAAAATAGTTGTTACTCTCAACTGCTACAGAGAAAAAGTTAATCAGTCTTTTTATACAATGCATCCAGGTCACTTGTACTCCACCCTAACAGAGATGTTGTCACATTTTTGTATGCACAGAGATGGAAAGATTCAACTCTATAGAGGAATGGTGAAGTTGACAGATTTTGCTGAAATGGATAAATTGACTTCTTTGATAAAGAGAAGACACTACAGTACCTACATTTATTGGTGACTGGGAGCCTCTTATGGAGTTTTTGCGTAAATTTTTTTAAAATGGACTTGTGATTTATGGTTTTGATGATTAGATAGGAGAGATTATAGAAAGAAAAGTAATATGATGTACTGTTAGAGAGGTTAAAATATATTGTATTTATAACTGCTGTGAAGAATATCGGAAGCCACTTCCTTATAATTTTTATTTCTTTTCTATTTTTCTTCAACCTTTTTCTTTTCCTGCACTTTTTGCTTTTTCTTTGATTTCTTTCTTTTCCCCTTCACTTTCTTACTTTCTTACTTTATATTAGTTGGCGTTAGTTTTATAAAAATTATTTTTTTAAAAAAGAAATGTCACTTTTGTCACATGAGAAAATGATTGGGTAAACAATATCAATAATAACAATAACAATATAATCATAGTTACTGAACTTTAGTGGTGGAAAAAACTCCTGAGAATGCATGCATAGCTGAGAAAACAAACAAATGGATCATCAAAGAAATCAACTTTTCAGATCTTACTCCAGGCACAAATGACCAGGCTCAAATTATTGTATTTGGGGTGTTTGTTGTTTATTCGTTCAGTCGCTTCCAACTCTTCGTGACTTCATGGACCAGCCCACGCCAGAGCTTCCTGTCGGTCGTCAACACCCCCAGCTCCCCCAGGGACGAGTCCGTCACCTCTAGAATATCATCCATCCACCTTGCCCTTGGTCGGCCCCTCTTCCTTTTGCCCTCCACTCTCCCTAGCATCAGCATCTTCTCCAGGGTGTCCTGTCTTCTCATTGTGTGGCCAAAGTATTTCAGTTCTGCCTTTAATATCATTCCCTCAAGTGAGCAGTCTGGCTTTATTTCTTGGAGGATAGACTGGTTTGATCTTGCAGTCCAAGGCACTGTCATGTTCGCCGTTTCAATGTCTTTGATACATCGTAACGTTTCGCATGTCATTAGCTGGATGCGTGTTATTCAAGAACGGCCTGAACACAGAGGTGCTGCGCTGGTCCTTGGGGAGGGACGACCCCTATACGCTGTACGAATGGATCCAGCTGGCGGGAAGGGCTGAGCATGCCCATGAGATCTTCGCCCACCTTTTCGTTCATTCTTTTCTACTCAGGCAAATCTCCCTTTTGATGAGCCCAGAAAGCGGGGAGGGTGATGGAGAAAAGGGGGGAAGCAGGAGAGATAGAGGGGAAAATCTCTGGGAGGGACACCTGACACCGGGTGAACACCAGGAACACCAGGTATATACCTGCTGTAAATACCTGCTGTAAATAACATCACCGTATATAGCAAAAACCACAAACGCCTCCACTGTTTTGTTTCTCTGTGCCAGTTGCCACCCTTGGAAAAGCACAACACACCTCCTGCTGAAAAAGAGCCCTGTCGCACTGTGACAGAAGGTATACCGAAATGTGTGACCAGCACAAAAGAATGAGCTTGAAGTGTTTGGGCCACCCAGAGAGCAGGAATGAGAATCGAACTGCAAACAAATATGCCGAGGAAGAGGGAACAGGCCAGTGGAAGGGGAAGCTGGACAAAGCGGGGGCTGGAGAAGATAGATGAGATCCTCAGAAGGGGAGAACCGAAAAGCTTAAAGAACAAAAAGCAGTATATGAAGTGGTGCATGGATGGGGCGGATGCAAGGATGATTTGCAAGGGCAGAAAGACACACACAGGGATGAGTAATTACATTGTTTTACATTGCATGGGGTTAGCTCATTATCCACTTTTGTTCTCCAGCGTTGTTTCATTGCTTTGCCTTGCTACTTCTCACCCCTTCTCCGTGTTCACCACAAAAGGGAATGCCTTATGTCACTGCACGACAGACTCACCTATTTCGTTCTTTAACCTCCTCAAACATTGCAAAATGGCCCAAATGTCTTTCTGAGTGGGCTCTGGGGGTCACAGAAAAGAGGCTGTCCAACTGCCTGCAGCCCCAAGGCTTCCTCTTTTGCACCCCCTCTTAAGAGTGAAATGTTATACAGGTCGTCCTTGTTTAGCAACTGCCTCATTTAGCAACCGTTCGCAGTTACGACAGGGATGAAAAAGTAACTTTGTGGCCAGTCTTTGCATTTATGACCTTTGCAGGTCTATAGAGCAGCGTTTCTCAATCTCAGCAACTTTAAGATGTAGGAGCTTCAACTCCCAGAATTCCCCTGCCAGCATGGGAAACAAGGACAACCTGTACTCACAGGCTTGGAGAAGGAGTTGCCTAGCAAGCCCCCTTTCTGGAGGTCTAGTTTGAGACCTGAAGCCAGAGGATTTAAATAAAAGAATCAGATTATAAATATGATTAGCCCTTTATACATGTAAAAGCCACAGTGTGTGCAGCAGCATAGGGCCTGTGCGTCCTCCTCCATTGTCTTTGAAAGGACAGTCACCTGAAGAGTGTTGTGTGGAACAGTGCTCAGAAGAAAAGCAGGAGAAAGTGGAGCCCCCAAACTGTTTGGGGGTGAGCAAGGACCCCTGAGGTACAAGAAGAAAAGGGACTGTACCACAGGATAAGGCACCCATCCCAAAGGGTCCCCCATGTCCCCTTTTCTTAAAAAAAATTTGAATAAAATTTATATTTAAAAAGCTTTCATGAACGTGATGGATTAAAGGGAAGCAAACTGTCCAGAACGTTGTAATCTACAGGATGGCAGAGTCATCACAGGGAGGAAGCCTGGAGATTCTGAAAAATTCAGGAGCTGCAAAACTTCTGTTTTATTTTGGAGGGGGTGTAAAGGGACTCGGGTAAACTCTGACCTTTCTGTGGTGGTTACAAAATATGATTTCTTTCTGGAGAACTTGCTAAGACCTCTAGAGATACAGCAGTCTCCCAAGAGGTTCCTGGGTTCAGAGGAATGTATGGGGAGCTTTCTCTGGGAAATTCTTTGTGGCCTTATCTTGGGAGCGATGGGCCCCAGCAAGGATCCACTTGCTTCCAAAGAGCAAGCCCCTCGAGATAGGCAGAAAACTGGACCTGAAAGGTATCTGAATGCTGACCATCCCGGATGAGCTGAGTGTCTACAACTCATATCTCCCTCAAGTTCTGCCAGATGCAAGAAGAGAAATAAGGACTTCCAAGCTGCAGGTCAGATTTGTTTGTTTATATAACTTCCCTTAAAAATGTTTCCCAGGGCAGCTCAAATAGCATCCTTTTTTAAAAAAAAAATCCATTACAAGAAACAAAGGCAGCTTGCAAAAGTGGAAGCAGCAAACCAGCTTCGTGACTGTGCTCGTGAAGGGGCTCCAACAGGGTAGATCAGAATTTGCTGCTTCCTTCTGAGTCCACCCACCGATGGTTTGAGTCCCATCGTATCTCCTCTGGCTAGCGGTGGGTCTCCAAGGTTTCAGGCAGAGAGGGCATGTGCTCCACCTACTGTTCTGGGTGCTGCCCCATTCGTCACACCTTGGACAAATGAGAGGATTTCAGAGTTTGCCCGGAGGAACCGCTTGCCACTGGCGGGAGCCAAGTGTCCCTGGGATGAGATGTGGGGGCTCCAAGCCCACAGGCAGTTCCTGCATGCGTTGGCCAGCAGGGGGGCCAGCTAAGGGCTGCTGAGGGCCATCCATCTGGGGCATCTTCGGGGGCTCCAGTGAGTGAGTTTTCCTTCGCCGGACGTATCGGGGCCATAAAAAGTGAATTTTCTCTGGAGGAGCGTCCAAGTCCTCCAGAGACGCTGCTGCCTCTGGAGGGTAGTAGGGGAACCCCACAGGAGCCAAGAGTGGCTTCGGAGGAGCATGAGGATGCCTCATATGTGGAGGCCTCTCTGGGGGAACGTAAGGCTGCTCCAGGAGAGCAGTCGCCTCTTCAGGAGTGTAGGGGGGCTGCGGGGGAGTGTAGAGGGGCTGCGGGGGAGTGTAAGGGCGCAGAATGGGGCGAGGTTTCTCTGGGGGAGTGTAGGGGTAGTCCAGAACCGCAGGTCTCTCTGAAGGAACCAAGGGGGGCTCTGGAGGAGTGTATCGGGGCTCCAGGGGGGTATAAGGATGCTCAATAGGGAGGGGTTTCTCCGGAGGAATGTAGGGGAGCTCCAGAGGGACCTCTCTCGCCAGGGAGTCATACGGAAGATGCGGAGGAGTGTGGGGGCCATCAGCAGGGTGGGGTTTTCGTGGGGGAATATATGGGGGCTCTTCTGGAAGAATAGGTGGGGGTTCTGGGGTGCTTCCAAAGGAGGTCTGCTCAGATAAAAAGCTATAGGCAGCTCTCTCATCAGCTGGTTGGGGGGATACATATACGGGCTCTGTGGGCAGAATGGGGGGCTCCGGAGTGACGTAGGGCTCCTCTTCAGCAATGTACGGAGGCTCCACACTCACCCTCACTTCAGGAGGAATGTACGGAGCCATCAGAGACGTTGGAGGGGTTTCTTTGGGGATATAAGGGGGCGCTGGTGCTGTAGGAGGGGTTTCCTTAGGATAGAAGGGTGGTTCCAAAGTGACAGATTGCTCCAGAGGGATATATGGAGGCTCTATAGATGGAGGTAAAAATCTGGGGGGGAAAAAGGGGGCTTGCAAAGCAATTGTGGGCTCCGTCTCTTCCAACAGAGCCTTCAAAGTAGACTTGTCCTGCTGGTGATCATCGCCATCGTTGCGTTCAGTGGAAAGCTCTGGAGAGCTGTAGGTGAAGTTTACCTCCAGGAGGTCTTCTGGGGGTTGCAAAGTCGCTGTTTCAACAGGAAGGAGTGTGACAGAGTCTTCCATTGTATGCTTTTGGGGATGTTGCTTCTCGGTGGCTGTTCCTCCATCTATTTCAATCATTTCTCCCAGGATCCATTCAAGGAAATGCCGGACGGAAGTGTAAATACCTGGACTGTTGGCCTCACCACAGCCCTTGCCCCAGCTGGTGATCCCAACCACGTAGAACAGAGAAGTGGGGGGCGTCCTGCACATCAACGGCCCTCCACTATCCCCCTGTAGAGAGAGCAAGCGGGGGAAACGTCACTTGGGCAAAGGGAAACGGGACGGGGGTTACTCCCAGCTCCCACAGGCTCTGATCTTAACATCCCCACTTCTAAGAGCCAGCGCTGGAAGAACAGGAGGTGCTGAGGCAGTCTGTGATATATCAGTTCAGCCTCCCTCAAACACGGCGATGGTCTTGCTGCAATAACTGTGATCAAAGCCTACATCTTTATTAAGTGGCGCCCCATCCTCTCGTCTCCTCTTCTCCCACCCTGGAGACTTCCTCCTCCGTGGAAGCGCGTGGTGGCCGGCCCAGCTTCAAAGGAGCCTGAGACAAAGGAAGCTGCTCAAGAAGCCCCAGACGAATTCCGGCCTCCGGGGGGCCCTCGCAATCTGGCCCCCGAGGCCGAGGAGGCCAAGGAGCATGCAAGGCGGCCCCAGAGCATTTGGGCTGAGCGCAGGCAGAACAAGGAGACCTGCGCGGGTTCTCGCCTGATCAGGGTGGTCCCCACCATGACATGGTTAGTATAAGATGGGCCAAGAGAGACTCAGACCGGCTTTCAAGATTTTTTTAAACTCTACCCTACAGCAATAAAGGGCCTTCCTGGAATCCCTGTGGTGCCTGTTTCCTGACCTGGCCTACCTCAAAAGACTGACTGCACATGTCTGTTGTTGTTGTTGTTGTTGTTATTGTTACCTCTATACCAAATGTTGGGCAGTTTTCTTCTTGGTGGTTCAGACCTACCCGGGGCTTAGTCATTTGTTGCAGACCAGCCTGGCATTCAGCAGCTTGAGAGCAGATCCTGTGGGCTGCATGGTGGGATCGCATTCAACGAGCAAGACTGCCCTCCTCGAAGGCACCCAGGATCCCACCATATCTCCCCCTCATATCCCCCCAGGTCCGTCCCAGGTGAAGGCATCCATTCATCCCACTCATTCCCTTACCAGTTGTGGTGGTCTCTCATGAAGGATACACAGGCTGCAAGTTTTCTCAGGATGAGAGCTTGTGGTCTCTCATGAAGAATGTAGGAAGAATGCACAGACACAACTTCCTCGGGATGAGAGCCCCGATTCAAGCCGTAAGCTCTCTTTTATTATTCCCCCAGCTAAGCAAGTGCACTAAAACAGTAATTCACATAGCAGAAGGCTGATTGGTCTAAATAGCAATGCATACCTCATGTAACCCCCCTGATAGCCTCCTGGCACAGCTCAGGTTACAGCTCGTGTTGCCTTGTGAGGAAAGTTTTTGCTACAACCTTATCCACTATGGAAGTTCAAGGAAGGTTCAATGTAAATAAGCATCTTGCACAGCTGTCGTGGTTTGCCAGCCAACAGCATAGCATACAATGCTCTCTACAACCAGTCACACCAAAATACCACACTTGCCCCAGGCCTTCACAACAGCACTTCAACCCCACCTCCTGGTTCACCTGCCTTAGGCACTCAGCAGCCCCAAGGGGAGGAAGTCAGCTTCAGGGCGATCTCCTCACATACCCCATCACCCCAGTCCACCCCCTACCCAGTAGAGGAACAAGATATAACAGGTCAGAAGGCTGAGCTGCCAGTCCCCAAGTTCAAAAGAGTGTCAGTGGGCTGGCATCCAGCACCGGTCCAGAGGGCACCCCCACCAGGTTCCATGGGGGTGACACTGACCTTCTGCTGGCAAAGTGACAAAGACAACACCCAGTGCTTCATGAGATTGAACCTAGTGCCCCAATAAGAATGGGTACTGCTATATTGACTTCTTCCAAATTTTTGCAGTCTCTTTTTGCAAATAGAATTATGTTGTAATTTATGTTGTAATCATTATTATTTAATTATTATATACACAACAATGTGAAATCACAGCTGCCAGCTCTTTAGCTGCTGTTGGCCTTCATTCACACTGAGTTCTTCCCAAGAACCTGGGATGTCGTATTGGCGTGGCATGTGTGTGGATCCAAGCAAGGTGGCCTTTTGGAACTGACAGATGGAAATTTTGTTGATGCACAGATTTTCTAAGTGCCGCCCACGGCTTTTTGGAATGGCACCAGTATGCCGATAACCACTGGGACCACCATGGCCAGCTCATGCCATAACCTTTCAACTTTGATTTTCAGATCTTGATACTTTGTGATCTTCTTTGTCTTCTATCCTATTGTCCCCTGGTATTGCCATATCAATTATCCACACCTTCTTCTTTTCAACCACAGTTAAATCTTGGGGGCTATGCACCAAGACTATCAGTTTCTATTAGGACATTATTATCATTATTATTATTAGCCATCAAGTTGGTCTCAACGCTTGGTGACAGAACAGGCAAATGCTCCCCAGTTCAAACTTTCAAAGTTCTTCCAGTGAATGTCGTGTAGTACTTTGATGCTCTCCACCAGTGTTCTATTTCCTCTTATTCCACTTCCCTCAGATCTGGACAGCCCTGTCATTGTTTTTCTAATCCGTCTCCCACCTCACATGCTCAAAGTCAATGAGTCTTCCCTTGCTGGAAAACACTACCTTAATAGAGAGACAGCTGATTAAAATATGGGCTGGGAACAATACGAGGGCAGTACAGTGAGGCCAAGGGGCAACCCAGGGGACACGGTCTTGCTGCAGTTATGCGCAAGTGGCATAGAGCCACCTTGCATGTGGACTCTTCCAGTGCACCCTAGGTGGGCCTGCCCTTGAAGATCACTCAGAAGCTGCAGCTGATCCAGAATGGGGCTTGTGGGCAGTTTTGGGCACACCTCAGCTCACCCATGTTACGCCACTGCTCTGTGAGCTGCGCTGGCTCCCTGTGGCTCTCACCCACAAAGCCCTGCATGGCACAGGGCCTGGATATCTGAGGGACCCGGTCCCATACGACCCTGCAGAGTTGGCCAGTGCCTGGTCTCCATGATTAAACAGCACCACCTGATGAGATCCAGGAAGTGGGCCTTCTCTGTCACAGCACCTGCCCTCTGGAATGACGCCCCCCCCGATATTTATTCAGCCCCCACCTTGCTTTATTTAAACGAACCATTAAATCCACCTCTTCCCCCAGGCAGACCCAGGTGGGGTGTTTGACTTTGTGGCTATCTTTTTCTAGACACCGACTATTGGTCCTGTTTATATGGTTTTCCATTGCGTGCTGCTCAGAGTGTTGAGGAGAGTCGGGCAGCCTATAACTTTAAGAGCAAACAAATAAATAGTTGACCTTAAGACTTTTTTACTTTCAAGTCTTATTTTAATGGTAAGTCTTTGTCTTCTTCACTTCTGGCTAATAAACTGCTGTCCTTGGCATTTCTCAAATTGTTTGTTTTGATTCCAGGTTTATTTCCGTGTGTGCTCTCTGTGTAAAATATTTGCTGCCTTGTCTGGGAACAACGCTCATCCCTGTCCATGTGGACCTTTTCCTACTGGGAACCACTTGATTTCCCCAAATTCAGCTCTTACAGCAGTTCCTCGTCCACTGGAAAGACGCCGTGAAGGATCATCAGGGTCTCCACGACAAGCAGAGCCCTTTGAACGTTCGGCACAGCCCAAGGCCTCTGGTGGGTGGTTAAGCAAAAATCAGCCCCTTCCAGGCACTTTCCTGCTCTCTCCATTGACCCTCTGACCTCAGCTACCTGATCTCGCGCTCTCCTGCCTTTTCCAAAATCCGTTTGCTTGTTGGGCATTTCTCCCTCACTGAATGACTGTACTCTTCTTTGCGAGACCTAAAGCCACATTTGGCTTGTGTAAGGAATCCATGTAATTATTCAGTAATGCCCACATGCTCTTGCTTCTCCCTTCTGCAGTGCACGGTACAAATGCAAACCAACCTTTTCAAGTCTCTTGCAGTCCCGTTCCACATGTATTGATGTACAGCTGTTAGCTTTTAACGGCCTCTTCTCCTGTAGCTTTCTTTTTCTGCACTTCTGTAAAATTACACAGCCTAAAAACTCCTAATGACGTGTAATATAAAGTAACATAGACATAATAAAGCACTACCTTCCTGTGAAATTACTCCTAAAAATTAGGAGTATGTCTACTTACAAGCACGATCTTAGCCATTCAGCACCCTTTTGAGCAGCGCAGCTTCCATGCACCTCTCGGTGAGTGTCTTATCTGTGCCTGGTGCTGGCAGATTTCCTACACGGCCGAGCAATACATCTCAAGCCTTCAGGCACTCGGCTCTGAATTCAGGAGGCTGCTTTGAGGAAGCTCCAAGATGTGAGTTGGCTGGATTTCTTCTTTCATGGCAGGCACGATGAAGGCATATATACATGCAGTCCATGTGCCTGGGGTGCTGCATAGAACTCAAAGCTGTGATAAATAAGTTTGCTCCAGAGTTGTAGTGGAACCAGTTCCTGAATATATTCTCACTCCCTGCAACGAGTGATAGAGTCTTTCCCTCTTCCTTTAAAGTCATTAGGTCTCTTCTGTGATTACTCTTGAGTATTCCTATCTCAACTGTAAGCTTTCCTGTGATTTCTCCTTCCTTCCTTCCTTGTAATTTTCTTCTAATTGTTAATAGTCTTGATTACAGTCTTGATTCCTTGTCCTTTTTGCTTGACATTGGAAGCCTGATTCAGTTGTCCTACATCCTTCTTGGTGCCCAAGGTTGCCTCCTCCATCTTTCAGTGGCTTTTTTGGTAGCTCCCTCTGAAAGTCACTTGGATCTTTTCCTCTTTGAAATATTGGGAACATGAAATTTGAGGAACATTGTTTCACTGTTTTAAGTTATTTTCTATTATATACTGCTCAGTCATGATGGAGCTGAGCAGCCTATAAATTTAAAGAAGAAGAAGAACAACAACTCATTTTCATGGTTCTCTTATCCCTTCCCATCGTTCCTCAGGTGCTGTTTTCCAAAACTTGAACATACTGAATCGTTTCCTTAGATTGATCGGAGGTTCTAACTCCACGTCCTGAGGTCAAACCTTGCTAGCATGCTTTCTCACTTCGACACCATTAATTCATGGTCAGTTCCACAATTTGCCCCTGGAAGTGTCCTGGCTGACTAGGCTGTATTCTGCGGTTGCCTGGTTCCTCCATTTCCCCCACCTTTGCTTTCCAGTCACCCATCAGTAGTACTGTGTCCTTTTGTAGCCTCTCTTGCCATTCTCCTTGGAAGTCCAGCTCTTCTACCGCTGCATCTATGGTAGGTGCATATTCCTGTCCGATAATACTGATGCTCCCTGGATATCCATGAATTCTAATGTATACGATCCTATTATTTATTGGGTTACGGCCAAGAACATACCCATTTTCTTTTGGGGTATCAGGGCCTCTCCATTCATGTATACGGTCTCATGCCCTAGATAGCATTTATCACCCAACCATCTGATTGAAAGTGGCCCAGTCCGATCCATTTAAGCACCTGGTTTAGTACGCTACATTTCGGCTTTAACAACATCCCATTGTTTTTGTGTGGAGTTTAAAAGCTAATGTTTTTAAAAAGTAGGTTTTCTTAGATAAGACATCGATTTTCTGTTGGAATCATACTTCCTGTGTCAGCGGAAAATTGCGCAGAGCTAAGAAAGAGGTTGCCCTTTAAACTGATGGCGAGGCAGTCACCCTGGTGAACGAGGCCCAAGCAGATAACAAGCAGCAGACTCGCACCTCGCGGGGCCGTGTGGAAAGGGTCGCTTCAGCATAGTGCTGGGTCTGTTGGTCACTTTGGCTGGGAGCCCAGTGATCACAGTTTAGGGTATTTAATAATATTTTAGTAACAATTAGAGCCAGTACGGTGTCGTGGTTAAGGCATCAGGCTAGAAACTGGCAGATCGGGAGTTCTAGTCCGCCTTAGGCACGAAGCCAGCTGGGTGACCGTGGGCCAGTCATTTCTCTCAGCCCCAGGAAGGAAGCAATGGCAAACCACTTTGAAAAACCTGCCAATAAAACTGCAGGGACTTGTCCAGGCACTCTCTGAGAATCAGACAAGATTGAACGGATTAAAAAAAAATAACAATTTTAAAAACCTGTGGTTTCAAATCTCTACTGCTTTGGTACATATTATAGTGGATCACTATTTTTTCCACAACAGCCTGGCATAGCTTGGCAGGATAGTGTGATCTAGGCAAGTGCAGCCCTCAGGACGTGCCCCTGCCCGTTGCAGGCCAGCAGGCTATTTTCTCTGACTCGCCTCCCCTTCTACCTGGAACTACTCGGAGATCCTGAGTGGGGAAACGTAGAGGACTCTGCGGGAGCAAGTCTGAAGTAGGGCAAGCTTGTGTCTCACCTCCAATTCTACAGGAGGAAGTCAGGGGTGATGTGCCACTGACAAGAAGAAGGGCTGGCAAAGTCACAGCGAGTCAGGTCAGTTCCATTTTGGACAGAGTGCCGGGATCAGTATAAGATTGGGGCATGCTGGGATTCAGTGGCATTTACCATTGAAGGTTGTGTGTCTGATACCCCCAGATAAATCCAGGTGTACCAGGGCTGGGTGTTGATTCCCATGTCCTTACGTGTGATGAATTTCTGTGTGATTTCAGTAGAGGAGAAGATTTAGGTTGATTTGCTGAGAGTGAAATGTTCAGATTTTTTCCCCACCTCTGACCAAGGCTGCCCATTGGATCTCTTGCCCCTGCCCACCAGAGGTGTGGGAAGCCCCACCCGGTGGCCTTCTTCGGCTGGAAAACTGTGTGGCCAGCCTCAGTAGTGACTGCGCTGGTGCAAGAATGGGCAGATCATATTACCGACCAAGGAGGGTGTCTGCTGTAATAAAGGGTTGTAACAAAATGGGGCAGAGGGTGACAAAGGGCTCTCAGGGTGGACTGTGTGCAAAGGGGACCCCCGCCATGGCAATGGCCTCTAAGCATGGGGAACAGGTGGCTCTTTCTTGAAAACTGCTGTAGGGCGCAAGCGGATGGGAGATTGTGCCTCAGTTCTCCTGCAAGGGCCCTTTAGATGTGGAACTATCAAAATACCTGAAGAAACCATTGTTGGCTAAGGATGTCGGTCAAAGGAGGGTAGATATCTCCAAGAGGGGGGCAGCTCCAGTGCTTGGGAGCAAGGAGTCGCACCTTCAGGGGTTGTGGGGTGGCCTTAATCAGGAGAGGTAGGTGGGGAAAGATGGAGACGTCAAGAGGTGAGGGGTGTTGAGAGGAAGCTGAGGATGCTTCAGATCTGTGTACAGGTAGTCCTTGCTTAACGACCATAACTGGGACTGGAACTTCCATTGCTAAGCAAGTGAGTCACGCCGAATTTTATGACATTTTTTGCTGCAGTCATTAAGTGAATCACTGTGGTCGTTAAGTGAAACATACAGTCTTTAAGCGAATCTGGCTTCCCCCATTGATGTTGCTTGTTGGAAGCCGGCTGGAAAAGTCACAAATAGCTATCATGCAACCCTGGGATGCTGCAATCGTTGTACGTGTGAGCCAGTTGCCAAGCGCCTAAATTTTGACCGTGTGACTGCAGGGATGCTGCGATGCTTGTAAGTGTGAGGACCGGTTGTAAGTCACTTTGTTCAGCACCATCATAACTTCGAACAGTCATTAAATGAATGGTCACGAAGCGAGGACTACCTGTATGTTTGTGAACCCGGTGCTGATTGGTAAAGCAGCTAGGAGGCAGTGGAGGGAAGATGTCAGAGGTGAAAGTGGCGGTGGAGGGGCCAAACCCATTGCAAAAATTAGGGAAGGCGGAACAAGTGAAGAGTTTCTTGTGGGGTCTTTGGTGCTCTCCGAGCTTGGCTGTTGGCTGGCAGATGTTGCATGACCCAATGGGGCAGCATCGTCAGTGCGAGGGAGGGTGGGGTTTGCTGCCTGTTTATATACCGAAGCTTGCCCTGCCCATGTGGGTGGGGTGGGGGTGTGGTTTTCCCCTTGGGGGTTCCTTGGTAAGAGTTTCTTGTTCGAGACGTTCCTTGTCAGCAGGAGTCCATGGCTGCTGCCCCCAGGATGGCTCTTGCTGCCCCTACTTGCTTTCTCAAGCTCCGGTGCTCCCTTGGGGTTGTGGGGTCCTGTCAGCAACCAGGCTTGCTGTTCTTTGTGCCCCTCATTAAGAAAGATGTTCCCCTTAACTGGAGCGAGGGCGTGGGACTGCTTTCCAGACCCTGAAAACAGCTTTCACCCACCCCCCTGCTTTGGGACCCCCAAATCACAAACCGGCTTTTGTATCATACTGTCATGAACAAAATGGTGTGGCCACAAGGGTCTTACACAACAACATGGAACTCAAAAGTGCCCTGTGGGGTATTTTTCTTACAGGTTGGGCTCTAATTGAAGAGAAACGTTTACATCTGCAAGAAAACAATCAAACTCAGCGAGCACCGAGGACTCCACAAGCTGGACTCTGCAAACGCTGAAGGCAACAGCAGTAGTTAAAATTCTGGTAACAGTCTGGTCCTGCACTTGCCCCTCCCTCCCGGAACAAACTGGTTGACCTGCAAAGCAGGCTCCAGGGGCAGAAAAAATGAAAACGTTGTTTTCAAGATAACTTTGAACTTTGAAGGGCCACTGACAGATGACCCGGCAGTCCCCAGAAATCATTGCCTACCCTTACTAGGCTGGCACACACAATGGGCCACCCAGGGAGGGAGGGCATGAAGCTCCAGTTGCACCAAGCTTAGTTTGCCCCTGGTTGATACGGGCAATACGTTCTGTTATTTCTGTTTTATGCCTCACAAACTGTCCGGGCAGCACATTATGGCCACCACAGCATGCAGTAGGATAACTTGAGGCCCCCTTTTTGAGTTTACAGATGGACTTTCTTGACTTACCACGGACAAAGGGGGGCAAACCAGTTCTTGTTTGTATGTTTTCTAAACAGGTGGAGGCGTTCCTAACTAGGAAAGCGGATGCCATTTCAGTTGCTAAATTAGCCAAGAGTACAACATACCCTGGTCTGATGCCCTCCCACTTACATTAGCAAACATCTGAAATTGTCCAGCCTGGACTTTAGGACTTACTCCCCATGAGATCTTGTCCTGTTGGCGTTTTCATGAGCTGGCCGTATATGGGAGCATTTCGTCTCCCCAATTGTCGTGGTACAGGCTGTACTTGTTCTGGCCTTTCTTGTTCCCAAAGTTTTCATTGACCCTCCCAAACTTATCTTCCCCCTTTGCTAGGATGGTCTCCTTATGACTCAGTTGAAACCCCTTCTTATGAATCTGTACTTGCTGGGGAGACAAAAGAAATGGGGTAACGTGGAGTTTAAAAGCTAATGTTTTTAAAAAGTAGGTTTTCTTAGGTAAGTCATCGATTTTTCTGTTGGAATCATACTTCCTGTGTCAGCGGAAAATTGCGCAGAGCTAAGAAAGAGGTTGCCCTTTAAACTGATGGCGAGGCAGTCACCCTGGTGAACGAGGCCCAAGCAGATAACAAGCAGCAGACTCGCACCTCGCGGGGCCGTGTGGAAAGGGTCGCTTCAGCATAAAATAGGAAGGGAGGTAGATCCGGGAGGACCACAAGACCAAGGCTAGCTCTGGCTGACCACCTTACAGAGTTGGGGCATTTCCTGTCTAGGTGATGCAGTTAATTATCCATGACTGTTGTTGCCCCTTTTCTATCCCCTGTATAATCCTTTGCCTACCTCTTCTTGGTCACTTTGGCTGGGAGCCCAGAGATCACATTTTTAGGATATTTTAATTTTTAAAAAAAACCTTTGTTCAGACCTCCAATGCTTGGTCCATGTTACAGCAGGATCGCTATTTCATGCTTCTCACATCCCATGTCCCAGTTGTATGTGTCCTTGAAAACAAGGAACTCCTCTTTCGGTAGTGGCATTCCCAGTGACCAGACTTCCTTGCAGCTGTGACCTGATCTGGTCATCACCTCCCGCTCTTTCCCGAAAGGTCAACATTCATCCCAGGAACTAACGGAGGGCCTTCCAAGCTGGAAGTCTCATCATCCAGCACTGAAGTTTGTCTGTTTCAGCTATGTTCAGCCCTCCTGGCAAAGCTGCAGTAGACTGTTTGCCACGCTCTGAGTTGCCTTTGATTATGCTTGCAGAGCCCACCAGCAGTCATTCCCTTTCGACTTATGGGCACTCCTACCAGGGGCTCCTGCTGGCATCTCACTGGATGCCCACCACATCAAGGTGATAATCCCTGGAAGGTTTATTGTTGTTATTGTTGTTTAAAAAAAATTGTTCTGCATTTATATACGTTACTCAGAGATCTTCAGCTATATGGAGGATCAAAAAATTGTGAAAGAGCAGGACTAGTGGAGCTGAGCAGAACCTGAAGGATTCTAGCAGAGCCGGGGCAACCATCTGCCATGGAAGCTTTAACTTGGATTTCTGCACCCAGCAGTGGTTAGACTGAATGCCTTAATGTTCATTTCCAGTTCTAGGATCCCATGATGTCTCTCTGGTGGGCGCCCTCGTGAGCCATACCAGTCGGAGTTAGAGCAGGGGGTCCCTTACCTGGCAAGTGTCAATCCCTCCTTCCTCATATCCAGCACACAAGGTGTGAAGACTCATGGCCCCGCTGTACCACTGGCTGCTGTTGCATTTCTTCGTCTCCAGAATATTCACTTTGGCTTCCTGCAAGACATCAGAGGTCTTCACACCTCCGAGTAAAGGGAGAAGATTAGTTTGGCTTCTACCTTCTCACAGAGTTGCTGTTCATAACTCCTCCTGTCCCAACACCCCCTGCCCCTGACTATTTAAGAAACAAAGACAAAACCACCACAAGTATCTAAAGAACAATAACTTATTTGATCCCTAGTTTGAGAGGGCAGCTCATGGTATGAGCTAGAGCGTCATAACATCTTTGGATCTTCCCAAGGTTTGCATAAGCCAACTAGAAGAAACATACTCACTCTCTCTCTCTCTCTCTCTCACACACACACACACACACACACATACACACACGCAGCACAACCTGCATGTAATCTAAGAGAAACTTTGGCTAACCCTTGTTCTGTCAGATCTGAAGGGAGGGGGGTAAGTAAACACTTCATGCTTCAGCAGAAAAGAAAAGCCAGTTAGGAAGTCAGCAGGCCTCAATCTTATCTGCCCGGTGGGATTTTCAAAGCTCTCGTTCTGCCCTATGGAAGCCCATCTTCTTACTGTTTTGGGCAGTGATTCCCCAGCCACTGACAAAGCAGCTCGTGAAGCTGGTTTCAGAGCCCATCGTGACCCGAGGCAAGCAGGCTGGTTGCACATAGTCGTTGAAGGTCACGGGGCTGTCCAGCTTTATCAGCGCGATGTCATTATCCTCCGTGAGGGGATTGTAGTCTTGGTGGAGGACCACTTTGCTCACAGAGTGTAGCTGCACATTGTCTGGCAACTTGGAAAGATCTGTTGCTCCCACCACAATCCGCCAAAGATGCAATGAGCTGCAGAAAAGCAGAGCACGGTTAGCATAAAACCCACTGGAACCTTTCCTAGAGAGCTCTCCCCGAACTCTGGTTGTCCACAGGGGTGCTTTCTAAGTAAGGCAACAGTAAGTACTCATGACAATTCCTTGTGGCCAGGTTAGTGTTGCCCCGACAGCCGACAGCCTCTCTTTTGGCCCGGCCAGGTTGGCAGGCTGCCAAGGAAGGAGAGTGGCATTCGGTGGATTAAGGCAAAGGAAGAAGCCGAGACATGCTGGGCCACAGCAAGAAACATTGCTGCCATGTGTCTGCTAGGGAGAAAAGGTTCTGTTCCTGGCTCCCAACCCAGTTCATGGGCGGGTGGAGGCAGCCAGAGACCCTGAAGAGAAACCCCATGTGGGCTCCCAGTCCCAGAGGAGACACAGAGGACGTGAACAGAAGTCCCTGGCTGAGAATGGCAAAGGAGGCAGGGTGAGTGGGTAGAGGAGCAGGAGGAGGGCGAACTTCTCGCATGGGAAGTCCTGCCAAGTCCGGTCGGCCAGAGTCCTCCCCGTGTTCTTGGCCCATGGGGCTGCTGGCATTGGGACAAAGAGTGTGGACCTGGCAACATGCCCCAACAGGACAGTTTCTCAGCCTGGCACAAGTCGGACCCCAGCCCTCATCATTCCCAGCCATCTGTCAAGGAACTGACAGGTGGCCTCGAGGAAGGAAGGAGAGAGCCATTCAGAAAGGTCCCAGGCAAGCGTGGACGCAGTCCGGAGACAGGCGAAAGTGTGAGAAGGAAACTCAAGGCAGCCCCACCTCGATTTTGTTTAGGGTCCGATGGCACAGAGGGAAGCTTGGATGGGCTCTGAGGCTGGTGTGAGCCCTTTGAGTGAGGTCAGGTCAAGCAACAGGTATGGCCAGGATTTCAGGGATACTACTTCATTGTTGTAGGGTAGAGTAACAGAATCTAGAAAGCCTGTCAGTTTCTGTCCCATCTTGTACTGAACAAAATCAAAGTGGGGTTATTTTCAGTTTCTTTCTCACGCTTCCTTCAAACTGCGGACTGTGCCATCTTTTCTGCAAGTCCCCCCTGAATGGTTCATTCCTCCCTTCCCCGAGGCCAACCCCATATTCCTTTACACCAGCCTCTGAAGACCCCATGCTGAAGGTTGATTGGATCATGCACCTGCTCAGAAAAACTACATATTCCTCACCCAGGACAGAAGCTTCAGGGGGTGACCCATCGACAACCCCACCAGCACCCTCACCCCAGAGACATGTGGCTCCGAGGCATGTCAGACGCCAGTTCCATACTCACCTCTTCTTGGTCTTGAAGCAATGAGCTGCGGTGAGGACCCAGTGCTCGGCAAGGAGGGACCCCCCACATGAGTGCCGAGGTCCCTTGGAAGAGGGGATCTGGATGCTGACCAGCCAAGGCCACATTCCGGGCGAGGCGTCGATGCCACCCACAATCCGCACACTCCTGCCATGCTTGGGTGCCAAGGGCCGCTTCCCGCAGGCTGAGGGGAAACAAAGGTGTGGGTCAGCTTGGGGCTGAGAGAGTCACCCTCTAGCTTTGTGGAACTGCCAGAGCAGATTCTTGTAGAAACCACCAAACAATCATGGGGTTCCCAGTCTCCAATAGCACCTGACTCCACATGGGTATCAGGAAGGGTGGGCTGGGGCAGAAATTGGCAATCCTTCCAGTTACTCTGCTGGTTACGCATCAGCCTTGCTCTCCCTGGCCTGACATCAGCCACTCCCCACCCTTCCTTTTTGGCTTGTTTGCTACCCATCCTGGTGGAACATTGTTGGAAATGTCTGTTTCCACACAGGACTGTGACTTTGACCTGGGCTAATAAAAGAAGACCTTTAATACGGACTGATTGTTTTTTGAATGGCTGTTTCAGAACTTTTTGCTCTGCAAGATGGTCAAAGCCTGGAGTTATCACCTCAAGAAGAAAATGTAACATGATTTGAGACTGTGTGTGTGTGTTTGTGTGTGTGTGTGGTTACTCAGTCAGCAGGAACCTTGAAAGGGGAGTTAGATGGACTTTCGGAGCATCAGGCCTCTGGGTGACCTCCAGGATCAGAGGCCACAGTCTTCCAAAGCATAAGCAGGAGATGGTTATGCCTGATGTCCTTCTTCTCTGACTGGGGACATCTGATTGGCTGTGAAGGGAAGTAGGACAGGCAGTGGCAGAAGTGGCTTTGGCATGATCCAGAAGGTTCTGTCCATGGTCATTTAATTGAAAGGGCTCCCATCAGTCATTTAGTTTCACCTCTGCTTGGTGCTGTGTGTGTTTAGAACCGGAGTCATATGGTACTCCAATCACTGCTGGACTACAATTCCCAGCATTCCTCTCACTGGGCAGGCTGGGTAGGGCTGCTGGGAGTGCCACAGCTGGAGTGCCATAAATTGCCAACACACCTGGGAACCTAGAAACTCTGAGCCCTTAATAAACATTCTGGCATTCTTCAGTGCTTATTTTCTGAGTTGCGGCACAGACCCTCGGGGGCTGGCGGTGGTGCCTCAGGCTGTGGTAAGGAATCAATGCCACTTACATCTTGTCCAGTGGTTAATTTCTGGTTGAGCCACTGAAAACTTTATTAACTTATCAATAAAGCCTGCCTGGGTCATTTCCTCACTAGCAATTTATAGCTTCTTCTAGAATCACCCAACCTTCATCGTGCCAAGAAAGTGAGCAGGCCTTGTAGTGGTGAGTGGGGGATGCTCTGAAGACACTATAGGGACTGTCCAAAGAGACCCTCTTACAAGCACACTCGTAGCTTGGATGTATTTGCACAATTAAGGGATCCGTTAGAGACATAGTAGTTGTGTTAACACTATGTGGGAAGCATGGTTAATTGTAACCTTGTTCTGCGTGTGCCCATGTCACTGAAAGTTCTGCAGACTCAGCATCTTTGGTTCCTCCATTATCTAATCTCTTGTGCAAATCCAGAGAAAGGGTTAATTGGGTGTTGAGGTTACGTGGGTTAAGTGTGCTGGTGTTGCATGCACCACCACAACCTTTGTGAGTGCTGGGTTGTGCATCCCTTTTTCACATTCAGTTACTTAGGGTATCCTTTTACTCCTTTCAGTCATCAAGAAAACCCATGCCCAGAAATGCACGCCTGGCATCTCGAGGTGGGCCATCATTGCTGGCAACCATCCTTTGCCCAAAGCAGTGTGATATTCCCAGGAATCAACTGCCAACACTTTAGTTTCCTGGGGGCATCCTGGGGAAGTTGAAACAATGGGTTCACAACTGGGTCAAATTTTAGGATCTGGCCACCTTAGACAGAAACCCCACATCTTTAGCCAAGCTTCCTTTCCGGTAATAATGTTCCTGCTTCCTATTTTCCCCACATGATGAGGTGGGCTGGGTTGAGAGAAAGGGACTGGCCCAAAGCCACCCAGCCAGTTTCCATGCCCAAGGGTGGAGGAGGACAACCATTTCCCAGCTTTTCACCCAGCACCTTAACTTTTATACCAAACCAGCTCTTGTCACATTCTCACTCTTCACATGCCCTAACCCCCAGCATTCATTCATTGCTGGCTGTGTGGGGTTGAAATTTGGGCCTGCTTGGCAGGACTGGTTTTGTGAATTTTGCCTCTTCCCTCCCCAGGAGCTGATTGATAGAAATTAACTCTGCTATTATTCCTGCTTTAATTGAAGCCCGTCTGGGAATGTGGTGTCTTTATACTTACGTTAGAATGTAAATGGTTATGACAAACCTAAACCAACTTAAATTTCACGAAGTAGCTGAGTACTAGAGAAAGAGATGAATTGTATAGGTTATACTTCTTGACCTTCTTGTGTTGCCTATCACACAGTCATGTTGGACTACAGTCTCTTGGAAATAGGAGAAGATGGGGTTGGAGTTGGTAGAGGAATTCCTGGCAGGACAAATCAGAGAAGCGAGCAGGCATTCCCAGGTCTGGATGTGCCAAGAAGATGCCGCGTATCCTTTGCCAGTCAGAGGGATCCAAAAGGTAGAGAAGGATGCCATGAACAAACCAATCCTGAGGGCATCAAGCTCAGGAGGTCCAATCTGGAGAAAGCTCGAGGGTCCACAGGGGGCTCAAGAAGTCAAGATGGTAGCAAGGGTCATGCACTGGAAGCCCTGCCCCCTTTTTTACATGTATCACGCATAAAAAGGGGTGGGGTTTTGATTTGCCCTGCCACAAGCACCATCTTGACTTTTTGACCCTGCTGGAAAGGCCAAAGCAGAAGAGGACTTCAACCAATCAAAGCCAGGGACTTTGAAGGAATAAAATAGCCTTGCGTTTACACACTTGAAAGAAGAGTGTTATCATCTACTTTCCCAACACACATCTTAATCCTCTCAACTGGACTTCTAGGTTTTCTCCTTGTCCAGGGAACACAAGCGTCTTTGCCTCTTTCCAGCCAGATGCAGAGCAGACTGGCCATCTTGCCCCTGTATCTGCATCTGGATATGCTCATATTCTTGTATCTTCCTTCTGTTTCCTGTAGGTTTTGTGCTTGCTATGTGAACTTGCAAAACTCAAGTAAATGTAAGGGACACATAAATCTGGCTGTTCCTGGCATTTGCCCTATCGCTGTTCCCAGGTATTTATAGAGAAGAGGCATGTTGTGCTTCCTGAAAGAAGTATGCAAGGCCCTGGGGTGGGTGATTCACAGCCCATAGGAGTGTGTGGCTGCTGAAGACAGCAAATCTGAACTCTGGATCTGGAATTAAGAGTGTTAGGGTAACACTTGAACGTGGCAAGATTGTTAGAATGGGCTGCATTCAAGGGTACCTTGCAATTATCAAGAAGCAATGCGACCTCTTTGGGTGCTGGGATAATTGGGGACCAAGGGTGACCTCATGTCTTGCTGTTTTAGGGGCAAAGGATGCCTAGATCAGGTCAGGGCCTTAGACAGGCTCTCCCCACGTTCCCGCAACTGGATGATGCTCTGTGTCCCAATTCTATTGAGAAGTCCTGGGGGGGCTTAAAACAGGACACGCTGCCTCAGAGACTCCGCTGGAGAGCCCCCAGTGGGTGGCCCTCAGCAGGGATCCCCTCCTCCCCCCCGAGAAATCTCCAGACCTTACTCACTCTCTGGATTGTAGCCCCGTGTCCCCCACAACTGCAGCAAGACCACGATTGGCAGAAGCAGCCCTGGCCGGGTGCCCATCCCGAGCTATGGTTCTTGGCATCTGTTCCACATTGTTCAAGTCATGCTTCAGCACTGAGATCTCGACATCAGCAGGTTCTCCTGAGTTGCTAGGAGACAGGCCTGGCCTCGGTTCATGAGTGCAGGCTGGGAGGAGTGAGTCATTCAACCACTCCTGGCCCGGACGGGCGGCCTTCACACGGAGCTCCCTGGAAGGAGCCAACCCTCCCTTGTATTCACACAGCATCTGCCCTGATCGTGGCTCTAGAGAACTACTGGACCAGAGCTGGTGATCATGGCAGAGCTTGTGGAATGTCTACCCAGTGTTTCTACACCTTGCTGGCTGGGGAATGCTGGGAGTTGAAGTCCACACCTCTTCAAGATGCCAAGCTTGAGCAGCACCGCAATAGAGCTTCTGGGAACTTGAGCATCTTCTGCAGGGGTTTTATAAACCCCTTGATAAAAGACCTTAATCTACAGAGTCCACCAGCTGCCAGACTACATACAACAGTCTGCTTTTGAAGTTTTCAAGAGTTTTATTTCACCAATGATCCCAGTGGTACCCAACCCTCATCTATATCAGAAACTGGTAGGAACTGGGTTGTGGCTGTGACTGACTTCCATGTGGGGTGTAGGAGATTCCAGGGATAAAAGGATCTGGATCTCAGCAAATCCAGGAGATCTTCTACAGAGAAACAGATTCTGACCAATGCACTAGACCCACTCTGACTGGGGGGGGTTGCAAGACCAGAAGGAAATTACCATTATGGTTTATATCCTGCCTTTCCAACCATACGGTTCTCACACACACATCATGTAATACAAAAAAAAACCCTTATTGCACATTTAATAAAACAGAATTTATTGTCCAAATGCAGAAAGTCACCCAGGATCCTTCTTGGACCCTTCTCTAGCCCAGGTAATTTCCTCCTTAGACTCCATGTCTGCAATATGAACGTTAAAAAGAATCACCGAGGACTTCAAGTTAAATGATTACCATTTTCCCATCTCTGGAGAAAGGAGCAGGGAGAAATCCACATCACAGAACAGTACCTGGGGTTTTCATTAGGGTTTTTTAAAGTGCTTTTGTTAGGAATGCTGCATTCCTCACTGACAGGATCAAAGTTATGGAAAAGCCTTCCCAAGGCAGAGCAGTGAATTAAGAAAAGAGGGGAAAAGTTATTTTGCAACGTTACAGGCAGGACAAGGAACGTGCCCTGTTCGTTCATATATGTATGAACCCTTTCCCCTGTACATAAGTTACCCCCAGGCCCTGGACATTCATTGGCCTCATCCTCACGTTCCAGAGGAGTCCTATCTATCTCTTGTCTAACTGAAGAGAAGCTGCCTCAGGCTGAAAACCACAAAACCATGGGAGGACGGGGAGATAATGCCCTCTCATGGTGAAAGAGAGATGGACTGGCACCTGATGACCTGTAGCCAAGGCTGGGCTTTAGCCCTGCCCTCTGGCATGGCAAACCTGATCTCATCCAACAGGGTCCCAGAACACACCGGGGACCTACCAGCTTCCCCTTCAGATGCATTAGGTTCCAACTCCTTTCAACCTTCAAGCACAGCAGCCTTTGACAGGGAAGGGTGGGAGGCTGTCCCGATGTGTCCAAGGCTTCAGAGGAGGATAGAAATGTGGCTGCAGTAGATACATTACCCTATCTCTGCTAAGGCTCAGGATCAGGGAACGTGCCCAACTGTCAGCCTCACTAGGCAGACCAGACAGGAATCAGGACCAGATGAGCTAATTCTACTTTACTGTAAAGCTACATTAGCAGAATCTTACAAGTCTGAAAGTACACTTCTCCCGCCATTTTCTTAAGATCCCGAGAAACCAGGGAGGGTCCCTTCTGAGCCTCTTGCCCTGCCCACTATCCAGCAGCAGGCTTAGCTGTCTCTTATCTGACCCTTCCCTTGGCAGTGTCTCCTTGCCCAGCCTCCAGAGGTCTTTCCCACATACCATTATTCCAACTCAGCAGGCAAGATGTGATTTTTCCTGATCAAAAAAACATTGCAAAAACTCCTTGGGAGTGTGTTAAACTGAATCAGCTCTTCTGTCCACATGCAGAAGAGAAAGGCATGGATTACAGACAGGCTTGTGCAGGGGAAGAGGGAGGCTAAGAGGCACAGCGGCAACAGGAGGGCTTGGGAACGCACTGCGGAACACAGCAAGGTTGAAGCAAGGGGTCATTGCCCATGGCTAGTTGGCTTTCCCCAAACTTCATGTCACTGTCAAAGGATGCCTTCAGCAGTCGTGCCTCCTTTAGGATGTTCAGAATTCCAGGCGTCTGGGCACCTCCAGGCAGAAGGTTGTAGTTCTCAGCAGGATCGGACTCAAGGTCAAACAGCAAGGGAGGCTCCTGGGGAATAAGAGGGGTGAACCCTCCGCAGGCCCTGTCAGGGGTCGCACCACTGCTGAAGGCTCCTGGAGACCAAAGCAGAGAAGGAAGAGAAGGGAGGCTCTGTCCCATTCTAGATTGGAAAGAGACAGACACAATCTCCTCCCAACGCTTCAGGGAGACAGGAAAGGACTCACCTTTGGTGAAGAAGTGAGCCTTGTACCTGCCATAACGGACAGCAAAAACCCCATACAATTCATTGGGAGCTGGAGGGTAAAAGAACATGGTCCGGCGGGGGCTCTGTCAGGAGAATCAGAGAAGGGGCAGGTAAGCATTAAAACAGGAATAATCCGAGTGGATATACAAGGGTGGGAACCACCCCCTCCGTGCATGCATGGTTGCCTACAGACTCAAACCAGCCTGCATGGGAGCCATCTTGACTCCAGAAGCCTGGTGCCATCAGGAAGCTGACCTCTTCCCAAAGACATCTCTCCCCAGTGTTCTTGCATGCCCATTCCACGGCGCAAGGCTCTGCAGGACTGTTGACCATACAAGGTCTCACCTAGCTTTCTCATCCATCCTGGAGGGTTGAGGAAGGTCGCCTCCCTCAAACTGAAGCCCTCTACAAGCACTGGGACTGCCAGCTTCCAGAATGTCCCAACAACATGGGCAAAGTCCTACCAGCTGGACTTACAGTCCCAACATTGGTGCAGGCACCAGGGGAGGGAAAGCAAGTTTAAGATAACGTTCCTTATGGGCTGTTTCAGGAATGCATGAGACGGAGCTAAAACAGAGCTGGACTCTGTGGGGAAGCCCAGCCCAGGCCTCAGCAGATTGTTATAGGGTTTATTTGCTTGGGCAGATCATGTTATATAAATGCACCAATGGCATTCATTAATCCAGGCTAGAGTTTACATAGGCACAAGGGTGTGGCTGTTAATGAGCAGGCCGTGTACACACTGTGATATGCCAGTTTCTAGATAACCATAGGGTGAAGCGTGGGAGGGATGCATGCCTACAGAGAAAACCTTCCTGTGACAACGTTAAGGTGTAGCTCAAGAAGATGGAATTGCAGACCTTTCTGACTCCCTGCCTTAATTTCCATTCCAGCCTTGGCTCTTTTTAACGCCTCTTCCCCTCTGCATGACCCAGGAACATCCACCTCTCCCCAGGATTTTGCTGTGTAACACGTGGAGAGAACCTGATGGGAGGGGCGGCTTGTGCCCAAGGCAGGGCCTTTGTGATCATCCCGGGCATGGAAAGAGAGGCCATAGCTCCCGCCGCCATCAGCCTGTCTCCAGACTGGCACCAGAAGCCCACCTTTCCGGTCCCAAAGAGGACAGGGCTGAGGTCATATCCATCTAGGGTGACGTTGGGGAGGGGCACTCCCACCAGAGCAGCGACAGTGGGCAGGATGTCCAGAGTACTGGCCAGCTCATGGGTCACACCTGGTGCCAAGAGAAAGAAGTCAGGGTGGGCGGGGGAACCTCCCCATGATCTCAAGGCATTGCTCTGGCCCTGCCCCATTGCAAGCCAAAGACATCCCACCCCTCTGACTCACCTGGCGCAATGCGGCCAGGCCAATAAGCCACGGCGGGCTCCCTCATGCCCCCTTCGTAGGTCGTTCCCTTCCCACACTTGAGCAAGCCGGAGCTGCCTCCCCGGGAGCCGCGCATTGTCTCAGGGCTGTCAGGAAAAGAGAAGTGATATTCCAAGAAACCTCTTTGAACCTCAGGAGGAGTCAGACAAGCTTTCAACAGTTAGGCATTAAAACAAAACGCAGTTCATGGTCTCCTAAAGTCTTGCAACGTAATCATTATCATCAGCCAAGCCTCACCCCAGGTCTGTTTTAATTCAATGGGCCCTCTTTCTTCATCACACAGAGCTTCCACATTCTGCCTCATTCCTTCACACCGTGCAACTGCTGCTGGGGAGGCACTCCACACAGGAAGCTCTGGATGGTGGACACAGGCTCCAAAATAGTCACCCATGCAGAATAAGAAAATCAAGGCTGGCTTCTCCCAATGCACTTGTCTAGACCAAAATGGGATGGGTAGTTTTGAGATTCAGCATCTGACAGGAACCCAGCCATTGCCTGAATCAGTTGGGCAAAGCTGGGCATCACATCAAACCATCTCTTGGGTGTCCAGTTGAGTAGAATGAGCACAGCCATGATGTTCTGATCAATTGGATTTCTGGTATTATAAGAACCCACCCAAACGGTGCAGAGGTATTTTCATGGCAGCAGGATTCATCACAGATGGTAGGAAATGACTGTCTGGCCTAATCAAACCTTTGATGGTCAACTGACCACCTCACTGCAGCCCTTCCCTCATTCCTAAACCTGTCCTGGTTGCGCACTCACCCATTGTCAGATGTGAAAAACACCAGCGTATTTTTGTGGACCCCGGCATCCCACAGAGCTTGCAAGAGGAGGCCAACCGTTCCATCAAACTCAAGGAGAGCATCCCCATAAGGCCCCCTAGAGGACTTCTTGGTGTAGTTTTGGCTCCCAAACTGGGGATAGTGGGTATGCTGGAAAGAAAAATATAGATGGCTATCAATATTTGGAGATTTCTGCTTTCAAGTAACAGAGCAGCTTAAAAAGAACATAGGAACAGCCCTGCTGATGAGTCAACCCATGGTGAGCCCACCCAGTCTGCTGCAGCTCATCAGAGGTGCTCTGGAGCCCCAAGTCACAGGGAAGATTCCCACCAACTCTAGGTAGGTCACCCTGTTGCCACAGACACTACAGTCAACTCAATCCTGAACAAAGCTCTGTGAAAGGAAGGACGGCACCCACTGGCCTCCACCACTGGTATCTTGTAGTCAGACTCAAAAAGCAAATTTGAGAATGTCCGTGAGATTTGTAAGTGCAGAAATACAGAAACTTACACCCGTTACTTCTGCGTGGCATGTTCTGCTCAGCAAGGGAAGGGCCAAATGTAAAATGGGGCCTGCTGGATCAAACAAGCTGCGCCATAAACTCCAGAGATGGAGACCAACTTGGCTCTTGGTGTAGCTTCTGGATGGATGGGGCGGCGGAGAGAGAGACACAGCAACAGCCTTAACAGCAGAGCTGCGTTCACAGGACGCCAAGGGCCAAATGTCTTCAAGCGGTCAATTAGCCTCTCCAGATGAATGGAGACCAGAAAACAGGGCTGGTATTACCCCACCACAACCTTTCTGCTCAAGCTGAACATGTCGAGTCTCATCCCATCCCAGAAGGACCCAAGACTCACGTGGGAGGCGTAATACAGCAGGAATGGCTGCTTGCGCTGAGCACTAGCCATGATGAAATTCCGTGCGAATGAGTTGTACCGGGCCTCCAGGAAGGGAAAGTTTATCGGCTGCTCCACAATGTTCTGGTTGAAGAACAGGGGGACGGGAACCACCCCCTGGTCACAGATCCCAAAGCATGGAGTGCGTGGTAGGAAGCAAGTTAGGTTCTGGCAGGGGCCCTGCAAGATAGGAGGGAGGGCTGAGGAAGTGCCCCTGGGGAGGAGAGGCCCAGCAGAGCCCTCCATGCAGGCCACATGGCCCCTATCTCTCCTCTACACAGTGCCACCCCCTTTAAGGCCAATTGAACCAGGGACAATCACAGCACTTTGGGTGGGTTCACAAGTAGCACCAAGCCACAAACGGTTGTTTCACAGGAGCAAACCCAGCCACTATTTGTAAATCTTAGATTAGTCTTAAGCATAAACCAGTCACGGTAGCATATTTAGCAAACCACAGCTGGCGTTTTTCTTCTCTTTGCCTGAGTCCAAAGATTTGAGCAGCATATAAAAAGCTGTATGAATAAATGAAACGTTTATAAAACCCTGTGGCTTAAAGTGATGCATGAATTTGGCTGCTGCATTACCAATTCCATAAATTCCATACTGATTGAAAAGATTTCATTACAGAAGCAATTGTAGGGGACTTCAGTCAGGAAAAGAACACATGGACGCCCATGAATGGTTTTATTCAAAGTCTTTGGGAACAGAGCGTTGCAAAGAAACTGCATGTTCAATGAAACACATTGTGCATTTCGCAGAGCAGGAATGACCCTCTAGATCAGTGTTTTTCCAACTTGGCCACTTTAAGACATGTGGACTTCAACTCCCAGCATGCTGGCTGGGGAATTGTGGGAGTTGAAGTCCACCCGTCTTAAAGTGCCCAAGTTGGAAAAACACTGATCTAGATCTTGTTGGGTTGTCACTGCCATCAGCAGCTGAGGCACACACACACACTTCCATACATTCCTCGTCCATGTCCTTCACTGCCTTTTCTGTATCCCTGTCTAGACAATTAACATGCCTCGTCTGGCTGATAATCTCTTGAGGCAATTACATTCACTTTCAGGTTGCCATTCAGTGCTGCCCTCCGTTCCCGAACCCTTTAATTCTAAATGCAAGTGAGGTAAAACTAAGTGCCATTCACATGTTTCCAAGCCATCTCAGACTCTTCCACCCAGCAGATCCAAGCAGATGCCATCCTATAGAGCCCAGAACCCCCACCAGGTCATGCCTGCTGCCTCTCACCTGGTCGTGTGAGTAGGGCACACCCAAGAAGTGGTCAAAGCCTTGGTTTGTGGGCAGGAAAATCCCCTTGGGGCCCAGGCCCAGATGCCACTTGCCAACCATGGCAGTGGCATAGCCCTGCTTCTTCAGCAATTCTGCCACCGTCACCTCTGCCAACGGGAGGCCTCCCTTTGAGCCAGGATAAAAGACACCAGGGTAGACGCCAGAACGGGTCTGATAGCGTCCCGTCAACAGGGCTGCCCTGCAGAGAGAGAGCATTTGTGGAAAGCCAGAGATAGATGCCTGCATCCAATCATCATCAGATCCAGAGCTCAAGGCCATAACCCCTCCACAAGCAACCTATGGGCTGGAAGGTCTCCAAATTGTGGGCACAGGGCATCCCAAGAGGCAAGTGACTCTGTTGGTGCCTGTCCTCAGTCATTTGTGGTTTTAGGTCACGAGTCTGCTTCCTGAATAGTCTCAGACAAGGAGAGCAGACAGGTTGACAAAAGACTCTCTGAGGTGACCATCAGAAGAAAAGAAGGGGATCACTGTACCTAGAGGGGCTGCAGACAGGGCTGCTGCTATAGAAGTCGGTGAAGCGCAGGCCCTCGGCAGCCATCTTGTCCAGGTTGGGGGTGGCAGATGAAGGATGCCCATAGCTGGCCAGATCTCCATAGCCCAGGTCATCAGCAAAAATCAGGATGATGTTGGGGGGTTGGTAGGCTGACCCGAGGGAAGCCAGCAGCATTGGGCACAGGGCGAGGAGCCACGCTGGAGGACAGGTTGACATGGTGTCCACAAGGCAGGCAGGCAGGCCTTGGGGATGCTGCCAAGGTGAGGTCAGCAGGCCAGCTGCAGGAAGTCCGTCCGAGCCACGTTACCACTGAAGCGCTGTGGCCTCAATTTGAGTGGGGCACCAGATGGCCAGCCCACAGCATGCCCTGCTGCTCTGCAGCTGCCCGTGTGAGAACAGCATTCAGGACTCAACAGTCACTGAAATTATCTTCTGCCTAAGGCGACTCCTCAAGGTCCCCGTGCAGAGCAGACCTCAAAGCTGGCAGAGACCCTGTGCTCGGCCCAAGGAAAGGCTGCAAAAGAACAGCAGAAGAGATTGGAAGAGTGTGTTGCCAAAACACACAGAAATCTGAGCAGGAAAAAAAAAACAAATAGATGCTGCAGAAGCAGAAACCCGCCAGGGAATTGGAAAAGCTGCTGGGTGAGATCCAAAAGTGGGTCAAAAGGAGATAAGGGGATCACAGACAAGCAGAACAAATCCTTTGCAACTAACCAGAAAGTGACCTGGGAGAGTAAGGTGAACAATGGGGGCAAAGGGTAGAAATTCTAGAATGGTGATCCCCTCCTGATGCGTCAGACTGCATCTCCCCACACGCCTAGCCAGCAGAGCCACAATAGGAGTGGCAGTCCACGTTGGTGGTGGTGGGGAGCCAGGCGGGAAGGCTGGGTTAGGCCTTCCTGAGAAATGGAAACAATTATCCCCGAGATGAGCTACAGAACTGCCATCCTCTAATAAACATGTGGAATGTGTCTGTAAGATCCTCTGACTTAGGAGGGAGCTAGAAAGCCAGCCTCCAAGCAGGGGCATCAGGTTAAGAAACGAGAGGACCATGGGGCGGGGAGGGTGTTTGAGCAAGGGTGGGCGGCCATGCATGGGGAGGCCTTCACTTGGAGGTGGGTCCCAAGGACCCAAATGGTCCCTTCTGTGAAAATGAAAAGTCATTATTTTCCGCTTCTTCCAGACACTTTTGGAGCTTTATTTATTTATTTATTTGCAGGACTTCTATGTCTGCCTGTCTCACAGAATGACTCGAGGAGGCTCACAACAATCCATACAAACATGGCTAAAAACAAAAGTACCCTTCCCACAGGGCGCCAGACCAGTCTCACAGCTCAATCGCCATCCTAGCACAGTGCTCGGGGGAAGAGCCAGGTCCGCACAGCCCTCTGGAGGCTAAAAGGGGAGGGGTCCCCACGACCTCCAGCGGGAGGCTGTTCCAAAGGGCTGGGGTGGCCACCGAGAAGACGTGCCTCTGGGGTCCCAATGGGTGGCAATGTTTAAGGGAGGGGAAATGGAGCACACCCACCCTGTCTAACTTAGTGGGACAGGCAGACACCCTCAGGGAAAGGCAGTCCTGCAAGTAACCTGCCCCTGTGCCATGCAGGGCTTTCAAGGGGACAACCAGCACCTCGAATGGCACCCAGAAGGCAACTGGAAGCCAGTGCAGCTCGCACAGTGATGTTGTTGCTTGGGTGAACTGCAGGGCACCCAAAACTGCTTGTGCCGCTGCATTCTGGAGCAGTTGCACTTCTGGATGGTCTTCAAGGGCAGCCCCGTGTAGAGCGTATTGCAGTAATCCAAACAGGAGATGACTAAAGCACGGGTGACCGTGAGCAAGGCCTCCGGGTCCAAGAATGGGTGCGACTGGTGCACAAGATGGATCTGCGCAAAGGCCCCCTGGCCATGGCTGCCCCCTGCTCTTCCCGCAGGCAGGAGTCGTGAGTCCAGGAGGAGCCCTGAGTTGCGCACCCGATCCGTATGGGGGGCACGCTGCCACACCCCGAGTCAGGGATGTCACCCCTCCTGAGCCAGGGTGCCAAAGCCCCACCGCTACTCCGGCGTGCTGGGGTTCGGTCTCAGCTGGTTTCTTCCCTTCCAGAACAGTCTCCACTACAGCCCTGCTAGGGTCACCAGCCCCCCACTTGCCCAGGGGGGCCCTGATCGCCGGCTGCCCCTACGCAGAGGCATACTTCGAAGAAACACAAGCGCCACAAAGCGAGCCTCGCACCCGCGCGTGCGGGCGGCGCGCCCAGGATGACAAGCCGCTGCACGAGGCGAGGTGCCTCGGAGGCGCCGGTCTCCGCTCCGCCACCCGCAGACGGGCGGCCCGGCGGCGGCTGGCCCTGGCGGAAGCGGCAGCCCCGCGCACCGGGGGCGCCGGGCCGGGGCGGGCGGCGCGACCGGAAGGAGGGCTGCCCGCAGGAGACGGCCGGACAGGCGGGGCTCCGCCGGTCCCTCGAAGCGCGGCCGGGGCCGGAACCCCCGCAAGCCGCGGGGCCAAAGGCGCGCGAAGACCCCAAGCGCCCCCGCCCGCCCTGCCCCGCCCCGCGTTCCGCCCTGCGGCCCCGCCGCCCGCGCGCGCGCGCCGCAGCCTTGCCTGGCCCAGCCTGGCCCAGCGCCGCCGCCGCCGCCGCCCGCTCGGCCCGCGCCGCAGAAGCCCCCAGCGACCGGCGACGCCTCAGCACGCTGGCGCCGCGGACCGCCCCGGGCCTTTTATGTCGTGCGGCGGCGACGCCCGCCGTGCGTGACCTGCCGGGGCGGGGCGGGGCGGGGCCCGGCTCGCTCTTCCCGGAGGCGCTGGCGGAGGGCGGGATCGCACACGCGGGCACGCCCGGCCGGCCGAACGAAGGCGTAGCGCCGCTGCCCTCGGCGGGTCCCGGCCCGGCGGCTGGTGGTCCCGCGAAGAGCGCTGCGCGTCCGCCCGTCCCGGAGGCTCCTCGGTCGAACCTGCCCCCTTTCGCCGTCGGGGCGGGATTCTCCCAGATCCCTCCCGCCGCAGCCCGCCCTGCGCCCGGAGACCGGCTCCTCCTGCCAGAGGGCGCCGCGTCGGGGCGGTGGGTGAGCCCACCCTTTTGATCGCCCGCCCGGCCCCCCCGGTTGTCCTCCCGTGTTCGTCACAAAGAAACGGCTGGCCCGGCAGCGCCCGTTCATGTTGAGAGGTGGGCGAGAGCCGCTGCTGAATGGCAAAGAAGGGTGGCATTTCTGGCAGATGGCACAAAGCCCAGCCAGGCAGAGCCAGGGACAGCCGGAGCCGCGAGGATGCGCCAGAGGGTCGATTCCAGCCCTGCTTCATTGCAAATCCCTTGTCAGTCTGGAGCTGGCACTTGGAATGCTGAGCTGCTGCCAAGGAAGTGCCAGAAAGGAGAGGAGGCTCTTACGGGGGGGCGGGGGGGGGAGAGAAATCATTGGGGCACTAGCAGGAACACCAGATGCAGGGGCAGAGTCGCATGCTATAAATGTGTGTCCTGATTCATGCAGCCTACTTTTCACAGCGTGAAATATCTTGGTATCATCCAAGTGCAACTCTGCAGTTATTAATGAAGTCTCCTGGTTTTGTGAAACCTGACAATTTCAAAGCAAGAGCAGATGCTTCATGCATTTCGCTGGGGGTGGGGTGCATCCTCCTGCTCAGATTTTTAAAAAGGGAGAAGGGTCAGAATGACAAATGCTGGGTTCACACAACAGGCTAAGCCGTGATGCACAGGTAGTCCTTGCTTAATGACCACAATTGGGACCAGAATTCTGATTGCTAAGCAAAGCAGTCATTAAGCAAATCTGACCCAATTTTACAACCTTTTTGCAGCGGTCATTAAGCGAATTGCTGCAGGGGTTAAGCGAACCACGTGGTCATTAAGCAAATCATGTGGTTTCTCCATTGCTTTTGCTAGCTGGGAAGGTCAAAAATGGTGATCATGTGACCATGGGACACTGCAATGGTTGTAAGTGAGAGGACTGGTTGTAAGTCAGTTTTTTCAGCACTGCCATAAGTTTGAACCATCACTAAATGAACGGTTGTTAAGCAAAGACTACTGTATGTCTCTCTGTGACAGTGTGTTAGGCAAAAGAAGCAGTTGTGGATTACTCAATTCAAGGCCCAGTTGAGACCCAGCAACCAGCATTCTCTAGTGCTTAATGTGAGGCTGTAGTGTTGCCTCCAGCGGGCCCAGAGAAAAACTCAGAGGCCAAGATTGCAGAACATCCTTGGCCTACTGATGGTGGAGGTGCATACATGCCCATCATGCCATTCCTCTTTCATGTAAGCAACATCATGCAAAATGCAGAAAAAGTCAAAAATAGCACTCCCTAGAATGAGCAGGATTTCATCCTGGTTCCTGGAAGCTCTGCTGCCCAGTCCTGCTGTCCCACCTTCTCTTTAGGGTGTAACAGCCCTCCCAGGCTCTTGGGTCTTGTGCGCCCATCGAAGGACCAGTGTTGATCTCCTGGCTAAAAGGTGCCTTCCCTGGCACAGGAATCGCACCGGGCCTTCTGTTTGGCTTGGGGCTCCCTCACTGCCTGGGGCCATCTGTGGCGGAGCCCACAAGCGCAGCGCACACTGTTCCCCACAAGGGGCCTTGGGTTGGAGAGGAGTCTCCGCAACAAAGGAAGGCTTCAAAGGTGCCTTCGCCTTCTCCTTGCCGTTCCCCGCTTCTGGCAAGCTCGTGGCATTTGACCCATTCAGTCATATCCTTCCCACACCCAGTTCAGTAAAACTGATGTCTCCTTCACTGGATCCCATCCTCTACCCCCTGTGCTCAGTTGGGTGTAGAACTGCCCTTACAAAACCTGCTGGTGGCATCTGCTCGTCTCTGGCACCCCTCCCTGTGTGCTTGTGGGAGACACACAGCGGTCCTTTTCCTTGAGGAACGTAGTTCTGAGCTTTGTGGAGGGGTGGAGAGTTGTGCTCTACCTCCTCTTGGATCTCGGATGGGTCTCGTTGCCCTCCTCATCTCCTTCGTGTCACCTGGCTCCTGAGGACTGCTCCTGGCACCTGTGTGTCTCCCTTCTGGAGGGTCTACTTCTGTGCCCACTGCTTTTGGGACTCTGGTGGGCGGGTTCCCTCTCAGCTTCCTTAGGTACCTGCTCTTCCACCTTCCTCCTTTGGTCAGAGCCTGGGCTTGAATTCAGTTCCTCTGCTCCAGCTGTGGCTCCTGCAGGTATGTCCCTGGGTTCTGAGGGAGGCTCTGGATGAACCCTTGCCATCAGGCGGTCCAACATGGCAGTTCCTTCTTTCCTGGTGGGATGAACTCACACAGGTATTCCGCTAGATCTTCCCAGAATCGTGGCAATCCTCCATTACGCAAACTCTCACTGCAGTAATTAAACCAGTAATTAAACCAATTTAACAAACACTCCAGGGATTCCATTTTTGCTTCTAGCACTCGCAGCCTCTGGGGGGTTGGGGAGCCCCCTCTCACCTGCCCTCCTGGTGTCCCATCCGTCGACAGCGTGGTGGATTCCTTCTCCGGTGTCAGCGGGAATCGGCACTTCCAGGATGTCCCTGATGTCCCCGGCTGCGGGTCATCCACCTCATCCAAGACAATTAGGTCGCTGATTGACTCCACGGTTGCTGGTCCTCCCCTCAACACCCCACTGCTCTCTGACTCCCCCAAATCTGAATCTGAATCCGACGACTCTTTTGGAGGGTTCAGGGCGGCAGACGGTTCTGAGGAAGTGTCTTGCCTTCTGCTCCCAGTTGCAGGTTCAGGGGCTGAGCTGGTGGGCTCCTCGGGTTTTTCGGCGCTCATTTGCAATTCAGCCATCGTTAGCTATAATCCCTCACAAGAAGTGGTTCTTGGTAGGAGCTAACAGTTTTATAGGATTCTCAGCTTTATGTAATGATTGCCTATTCAAAATCATCAGACTCACACAGGGCTGTCATGGATATCTGATTTAATAATGAATAGTGTGCAGGATCACAAGCAAAGCTGAGAATGGTAAAAGCGCAGGGTGTCTCCCAGTAAAAACCCAAGCAGTGACCAGTCCCTCCCCCCAGAGTCAGTACAATTCCATGCCCTGCAGGTGCCCCTAATGGTTCCTGCTGGTCTGCGGGAAACATCCTTGACAAGGCGAGATAACCCAAACATGCATTCCTCAATCTTCACTCCTCGCATCGCAGCCTGGTACAAGAAACAGGAGTGGCCCCCTCCCGTACAGCAACTCATGTCAGCCCCATGGCATGGGAACCCGTTACGATCTTTTTCAGGAACACTGGAACAGTAACCATGACAATATGTATGTCTAAAGGGTTATTTTAGGGCACCAGCCATCTCCAAGAGTCACTGCCTCCCTCCCCCCAGGTAAAATGGCAGAACCAGGTCTTTAGCTGTTTTCGAAAAGCCACCAAGGGTGGAATCTGTCTCACTTTGCGGGGAAGGATTTCCAGAGGGCGGGCGCCACTGCAGAGAAGGCCCGCCTCCTGGATCCTGCCAGACGGAATTCGCAGCATGCCCTCTCTGCATGACCAGGTGGGGTGGGTCGATGTAACGGGGATGAGACGGTCCCTCAGGTATCCTGGACTCACGCCATGAAGGGCTTTATTGTTATTGTTAAATAAATTAAATTAAATTAATATGTTCATTTCATGGGTAGGCCCATATACAGTATATGCATTAACAGTGTTCTTAAACTAAAAAATAATGAAACTTACCTCTTGAACGTGAAGTGGCCCAAATATGAAATCATTTTTTAGATAAATCGTGATCTCCCAGGGAAGCCCTAGTGATCCCTTGCGGGACCCGAGTGTGCCGTGGAACCCCGGTGGAGAAACCCTGCCTTAGAGGCTGGTCTGTCAGGAAGCTTGCCCCAGTGGTTGGCATTACGTAGCTTGTGCTTTATGTGGTGCGTCTGGCACTGGATGTGGTGTGGCCCCTTGATTAACCCTGCCTTGCCGAGTTCCCTCTTGCCTCAGGAATGCATTGGGGTGATCACGCTGGATGTCTCCACTGCCCATGTCCAGAAAACCTCCAGCTTCTGCACCATCTTTCCTCCTGCCTCTGTAGTTATGAGTTTTGGAGGCATGATCATCGGGCTCGATGAACGTTGGGCGTGAAAAGTTGCAGCTGCTGACTTTCTCAGCAGTGTTTCTTCCAACTTCTGGTGGGGAGATGGCGAGATGGTGCCTGTGGGCTCAGCAGGCAGAACTGACAGTGCAGCAGTTTTTTTCTTACTCAGGCAGGTTTTCCTGAAGCCCAGGAGTGTTTTTCCAAATAAGGAAAACACCTGGAATCACCCCATCTGTCCTCCAGACGGCTGCTTGCAGCCAGAAGATCGCAAACAGCATTCGCGCTAGACTGGTAAGAGCAGCTGGGAGGCTGGGACGTCACCATTTTCCAAGCTGCGCTGCAGCCTTAAATGGACACTAAAACCGGCCACCCCATTTCTAAATCACCCAATTTATATTTCTTTTAAGTATGCGTACCCTAAGAGAGGCTTTCTGCAGCAAGGAGAAGGGGGTTCTCTTGGTGCTTATCATTTTTGGGGGGTTCAATTTTTAAAAAAAAATCTTTTTAAGTTTCGGACCTTGTTTTCCATCCAAATATTAAGGAGTAAACAATTGTCTCCCTGTTATTATTTTTGTACTAAATTTGAAGATACAGTATTAGCATTTTCCTACACGTTGAATCAGCTGTTTTTAACCTTCAGTTTTCTGCTTTTACTTTCCTTGGGAGCTGTCTGCATATCTCACTTTCACTTGTGTAAACACATTCTGGAATTCTCTCATATCTTTGACTTTCACTGGTTGAGCTCCTGGGGGGGCGCCATAATCTACTGCTTGAGACATGGAGGATTTCAAGCAGACTTTCTCTGACTTCCACTGAGATTTTAAACAGATTCTTTCTGATTCCTACCAAGTTTTTATGCAAGGCATTCAGGACATTGTGGAAAACATGAGGTCTAAAATATGTCGTCTGGTTGGGGATGTCGTGGATGAAACTGAGGAATTTAACAGAGACAGAAATGTCTCTTCTAAGAGTGAGACCGGGACTTCTGTTGAAATGCTGGATGAAGATCGGATAGTCGAGTTGGAGAAATTAAAGGGAGAGATCGAGTTGCAAGCCATCAGTGAAATTGATCTTCTGATGGAACGCCGTGGAAAAGAAGGAGTCATTGTGTATGGGATGTCTCCTGAAGAGAAGTCGGAGTTTTTGAGGGGGGCAATTGGGCTGTTCGAGTTTTTAAAGAAAAAAGCTCTGTGCACATTGTAGGGATATGAAAATGTTCTGGTTTATTTTGACACTTCAAAATAATAAGGATAAGGGTTTAAGAATATTTATCTGGATTGCTTTTAGGGTTCATCTGATTTCATCTATCTTTAATGATTTGTATTAAGATTATTAAGGTATAATAAACAATAATAAATGTCTGGTCTTGGGTTTAATATGATTAAGATTATTAAAATTGTTGTATTATCAAGTACAATGACAGACAATTTATATGTTTTTTAGTTTGATCTTTATTATAGTAGACAGGAACATATAGAATAGTAGTAGAAAGGAAATAATTAAATAAATTTTATCTTTGGGGGGAAGTTGATGAGGAGGTTTATATTTTTTCTTTTCTCTTAATATAAGGGAAGGGAGCAACTGTATTTAATGATTTTTATAATGTGCCAATGGAATGATTTATAGAAATAATGTGATTTTGGTTTAATATGGAGTAAGGGATTGATTATGGAAAATTGCTGTATATCCTTGCTGTTAAAAGTCGGAAGTCACCTCTTTTTGTAATTTTGAAAAATTTTCTCTTATGTTTTTACACTTCTTTAGTTTTTTCTTTTTTTCTTTGTAGGTTTTTTTTTTGCTTTTCTGTAGCTTTTATCTTTGCTTGAAACTTAATAAAATTCTTATTTAAAAATAATTTTTATACAAAGAAAACCAGTGTTTGTTCCCACACATTCACACCAGGGGTTATATGCTCTTTCACTTCATGGCCAAAGGTTGATTGAATCAGGTGCCTTCCACTGTAAAGCCCTGATGTTCTCCTTAGCACTTTCTGGTGACAGTCCTAGCCAAGACATCAGCGTAGTCTTGAATTTTACATAGTTGTCTATTTTGTGGCTAAGAACTGAGCTTTAAACACCCAATTTTATAATTTGCCCAGAGCAATAAAAGCAAGAGACTTGACACCATAAAGTAAAAGTCATTCATCTAAACATAGATTCCTGGCTAAACATATTCCTTATTACTCAGAACTAGAATTCCCTTGAAACAAATATTCCCTCTCTTTCAATTACCTACACATCCCTTAAGTTCTTTGCACATCCAAACTCTTAATCAGAAGCTCTGGAGAGCAACACCTGATCTTAAAAGCACTTGGAAAGGCTTCACATTTTCCAACCTCCAGGAAAGAGAAGAATTTGGGGCACCTCTCTGGGATGAAGATGTAAGTTTTGGCTAAGATGAGGCTGGGTATTCTGTGTCTGGGATGAAGTGCTGATGAGCAGATGACCTCAAAACAGTAGCGAGGGGGCAACGAGAATTATGCGTGAAAGATAAGGGAGAAGAAAAGGAAATGTAGCCAGCTGTAGTTTATACCAACGCTATTCACCATGCTCCATATTTCCTATCATTACAACCGCCCCTCCTTTTCTCACATCAAAACACACTTCAAACCGTGCCTTTTGTGCTTTTGGTTTCTCACCTCTCTTTCACGAGTCCTTCCAAGAACCAGTCTGGAAAGGCCGAACAGCCTCTCTGCCACGGCGCTGCTGCCCAACAGGCTTTATAGCAAGTCAGATGTTGCTCCAATCAGGTCATCACCTTGATCCACGCTGAGCCCAGCAGATCTCCCAGAGGTGAGATGAAGCTCCTCCTGGACTTTGCCCTTATACTTTGCCACCTCAGAGAGGAAAATTGCTTACTTGACTCCACCCAGGTTGCTCCTTTCAGAACCTAGTGTCACTCATTTGGGATTTAGTCCAGGAATTGGGCCACACGACCTGGCAAGGAGGCCAGCGAAGAATAAGCAAGAACCTGTGCTTGAATCAAAGAACCACAACTAGGAATTCACATCCCTATCGCCCTGTTCCCTTTCAAGGTAAGCATCATGTGCAGAATGTAGAGCATGGAACAGATAACCAAAGAAATTAAAGGCAGAAGAAAAAGAAAGTATACCAAGATGTTCACCTCCGTACTGTCCTGTCCTTACAAACCACCCTTGCTTCCACAAAGCCCATACTCCCCTTCCTGCACTGCTTTTTGTTCTTTAAACATGACATTTCTCTTTTTGAGGATCTCGACATCAGCCAAACAGGGCTTTCTTGATCTTCCCCTTCCTCTCAACCCTCTGACTTCATATATTTCTTTTGAGATTTGATCCTCATTCATTCTCTTTATAATCACCAAACCACCTCTGTGTGTTTTTAAATACTTTTGTATTCAACCCACATTCATTCATCACCATTCATGGTCGACCCTGACTCTTCCTGTAAGCCAATTCTACTTCCTTCAACTTCCTTATATTTTTCTCCTGACATTCCCCACTCTTTTGTCCGTATAGTTGAGGAATTGTTTTAGAGGGATTTTATTATATATGTATTGTTTTATATTGTAAACCGCCCAGAGTCCCTCCGGTAGGAGGAGATGGGCAGTGACAAATTTGATAAATAAATAAATAAATAAATAAATAAATAGCAAAGGGGAAGCATGGTCTTTGAGGCAGTTTTTTTTTTTACAAACTTTCATGCCTTATCACAGACCAAATCTAACCGACTTTCTACCAGTATTTTTTCCATCCATTTTCCTGTCTTTAGTAAACATTCTAACACAGTGCACAAATTCTCAGCATGAGGGTTGCCATTATTATTATTACTACTGTTGGTATTGTTATTATTACTGCTACTACTCCTCTTACAACAACTCCTCTTTGATTCTCCTTGGGGGAAAAAAGCCACCATTGAAATCTTGTAATTTGTACATGGACTGCAAATGCCTGCTCAATTTTCCCCCCCCTTTTTTCTCATCAAGCTGCAATATGGTGAAGTTTCAGCAACTGGCACAGATAGAGTATAAGGAGGTCCAGAAGCCTTGTTAACCAATGCCCACTAATTACTAATAAATTGTTTTTAAGCTACAAGCCATAGCGGAGAGGCCAACAAAAAGACCCAAAATGTTGCAGCTGCAATTAGAATTAAGACAAAAAGAATGCTGTTGTTTATTCGTTCAGTCGCTTCCAACTCTTCGTGACTCCATGGACCAGCCCACGCCAGAGCTTCCTGTTGGCCATCAACACCCCCAGCTCCCCCAGCTTGAGTCCGTCAACTCTGGAATATCATCCATCCACCTTGCCCTTGGTCGGCCCCTCTTCCTTTTGCCTTCCACTCTCCCCAGCATCAGCATCTTCCCCAGGGTGTCCTGTCTTCTCATGATGTGGCCAAAGTATTTCAGTTTTGCCTTTAATATCGTTCCCTCAAGTGAGCAGTCTGGCTTTATTTCCTGGAGTATGGACTGGTTTGATCTTCTTGCAGTTCAAGGCACCCTCAGAATTTTCCTCCAGCACCACAGTTCAAAAGCATCGATCTTCCTTCGCTCAGCCTTCCTTATGGTCCAGCTCTCGCAGCCATATGTCACTACGGGGAACACCATTGCTTTAACTATGTGGACCTTTGTTGTCAGTGTGATGTCTCTGCTCTTAACTATTTGATCGAGATTTGTCATTGCTCTTCTCCCAAGGATTAAGCGTCTTCTGATTTCCTGACTGCAGTCAGCATCTGCAGTAATCTTCGCACCTAGAAATACAAAGTCTTTCACTGCTTCTACATTTTCTCCCTCTATTTGCCAGTTATCAATCAAGCTGGTTGCCATAATCTTGGTCTTTTTGAGGTTTAGCTGCAAGCCAGCTTTTGCACTTTCTTCTTTCACCTTCATCATAAGGCTCCTCAGTTCCTCTTCGCTTTCAGCCATCCAAGTGGTATCATCTGCATATCTGAGATTGTTAATGTTTCTTCCAGAGATTTTAACTCCAGCCTTGAATTCCTCAAGCCCAGCATGTTGCATGATGTGTTCTGCATACAAGTTGAATAGGTAGGGTGAGAGTATACAGCCCTGCCGTACTCCTTTCCCAATCTTGAACCAGTCCGTTGTTCCGTGGTCTGTTCTTACTGTTGCTACTTGGTCGTTATACAGATTCTTCAGGAGGCAGACAAGATGACTTGGTATCCCCATACCACTAAGAACTTGCCACAATTTGTTATGGTCCACACAGTGAAAGGCTTTAGAATTGTCAATAAAACAGAAATAAATGTTTATCTGAAACTCCCTGGCTTTTTCCATTATCCAGCGGATATTGGCAATTTGGTCCCTCGTTCCTCTGCCTTTTCTAAACCCAGCTTGTACATCTGGCAATTCTCGCTCCATGAATTGCTGAAGTCTTCCTTGCAGGATCTTGAGCATTACCTTCCTGGCATGTGAAATGAGTGCCACTGTTCAATAGTTTGAACGTTCTTTAGTGTTTCCCTTTTTTGGTATGGGGATGTAAGTTGATTTTTTCCAATCTGATGGCCATTCTTGTGTTTTCCAAATATGCTGGCATATAGCATGCATTACCTTGACAGGATCACCTTGCAAGATTTTGAACAGTTCAGCTGGGATGCCGTTGTCTCCTGCTGCCTTGTTATTAGCAATGCTTCTCAAGGCCCATTCAACCTCACTCTTCAGGATGTCTGGCTCTAACTCCCTGACCACACCGTCAAAGCCATCCCCGATATTGTTATCCTTCCTATACAGGTCTTCCGTATATTCTTGCCGCCTTTTCTTGATCTCTTCTTCTTCTGTTAGGTCCTTGCCATCTTTGTTTTTGATCATACCCATTTTGGCCTGGAATTTACCTCCAATGTTTCTAATTTTCTGGAAGAGGTCGCTTGGCCTTCCTATTCTATTGTCTTCTTCCACTTCCGCACATTGCTTGTTTAAAAATAATTCCTTATCTCTTCTGGCTAACCTCTGGAATTTTGCATTGAATTGGGCATATCTCCCCCTATCACTGTTGCCTTTTGCTTTCCTTCTTTCTTGGGCTACTTCTAGTGTCTCAGCAGACAGCCATTTTGCCTTCTTGGTTTTCTCTTTCTTTGGGATGTATTTTGTTGCCGCCTCCTGGACAATGTTGCGAACTTCTGTCCAGAGTTCTTCTGGGATCCTATCTGCTAAGTCCAGTCCCTTAAATATATTCTTCACCTCCACTGCATATTCCTTAGGAATATTAGTGAGCTCATACCTAGCTGATCTGTGGGTCTTCCCTAATCTCTTTAGTCTGATCCTAAATTGTGCAATAAGAAGTTTGTGATCTGAACTACAGTCAGCTCTGGGTCTTGTTTTTACAGACTGTATAGATGTCCGCCACCTTTGGCTGCAAAGGATGTAGTCAATCTGATTTCGGTGTTGTCCATCTGGTGAAGTCCATGCATAAAGCCATCTCTTAGGTTGTTGGAAGAGAGTGTTTGTTATGCAGAGTGAGTTGTCTTGGCAAAACTCTATCAGCCTATGTCCTGCTTCGTTTTGTTCTCCCAGGCCATGCTTACCTGTAATTCCAGGTGTCATCTGACTGCCCACCTTAGCATTCCAGTCTCCTGTGATGAAAATAATGTCTCTTTTAGGCGTGTTGTCCAGTAGGTGCTGCAGATCCTCATAGAACTGTTCTACTTCAGCTTCTTCAGCATCTGTGGTTGGATGGTTGGGGCGTATATTTGGATCACTGTGATGTTAGATGGCTTGCCCTGAGTTCAAATTGAGATCATTCTATCGTTTTTTGGATTGTATCCAAGCACTGCTTTAGCCACTTTACTATTAATTATGAAGGCTACTCCGTTTCTTCTGTGGTCCTCTTGTCCACAGTAGTAGATCTGGTGGTCATTTGATGTGAAGTGGCCCATTCCAGTCCATTTCAGTTCGTTGATGCCCAAAATGTCTATCTTTAATCTGGACATCTCACCAATAACCACATCCAATTTGCCCTGGCTCATAGATCTTACATTCCAGGTTCCAATGGTGTGTTGATCCTTAGAACATCGGATTCGCTGTTCACTACCAGCACCGTCGGCCGCTAGCCGTCCTTTCGGCTTTGAGCTAGCTGCGTCATCACGTCTGGGGCTAGTTGAACTCATCCTCTGTTCCTCCCCAGTAGCATTTTGACCATCTTCCGACCTGGGGGTCTCATCTTCCGATGGTACACTGACATATCTCTGGTTGTACTGATCCATTTAGTTTTCACGGCAAAAATACTGGGGTGGGTTGCCATTCCCTTCCCCAGGGATCGCATTTAGTCTGACCTCTCTGTCATGACCTTCCCATCTTGGGTGGCCCTTCACGGTTTAGCTCATGGCATCATTGAGGTGCTCAAGCTCCAGCACCATGACAAGGTAATGATCCTTTGCTGAAGAATCAAATATTGTACAAACAAAAACTGCTCTAGTTTTTCACTTGATGTATCAGTTGTAATCATTCATTTTTCCTGTTAAACCCAACTATCTTTGTTTCTGATATATTGACTCATAGATGGGTGTGTTGTAGGTCCCATCTATGAGGGAAGTTCATTGAATGGGATCACGAAAAAGGCCTTCTCTGTGGTGGCTCCCTCTCTGAAGATAAGATTGGCCCCCGCCTTGATACTTTTCTGGAAGGCCCAGAAGACGTGGTTCTGTCGATGGTCCTGGGGACCCCAGGCTGAGACGGAGCTGATCAAGTGGCTGATTTGAGTGTGTTCGTAGCCGCTGCAGGGGTAGGGGGTCAATGGTATTTTTATACTGTGGATTTTAATTTTGTAAGCCACCCGGAGTCACCATGTGTGAGTTGGGTGGCCCCATAAATTTATTAAATAAATAAATAAATAAGTAAGTAAATTTTCCAGCTCCATACCCCTCGCTGGGTCCTCAGCCAACAACATGGGCTCCATCTGCATACCAAAGGACACACAAAATTTCATCCTCAGCCGTCACACCTCAAATATCACCACAGTGGTAAAAGTGGATTAATTCAGCAACCGGAATGAATGTCTGCTGCGTGAGCAAAGCCATATTGTGCCAGTCATTGGCTGCAGGCGCATAACATATTTGACCTGATTAATGCCTCAGCTCAGTTTGGGGTACGCACAACGCCGGACTGGAAATTAAACAAAGTGATCAACCCCAAGCTACACAAAAACCGAATCAAGTTTTTGATTAGTTTTTGATGAAACCCCTGAATTTTGCTCGTGTGGCTGCAACTTTTAACAGGCTTTCTTTGATGTATCCTGTGAACATAGTTAATGATTGATTATACCAAACCATGGTGTGTTTAATCAGGATTTATGTTATAATCCACAACTGCCTGCCTTCACGCAATAATTTAAACCTTCAGTGAGTAGACCATGAACAAGCTACATTCTGGTGTGATATGTGACTTTCAGCAACAGCCATGAGTGAGGGAAGAAGGGCTGAAAATAAGAGGGGATGAGGGCCTGGAATGGAGTGTTCTGCAAGCGGGCACAGGGCACTGAAGCCCACACATCTGAAGCCACACTCCGAATTCCTCTATCTGAACTGGTTCACTGCTGCTTGCTGGCTGCCGAGGGAAGCAGGGCAGTGGCAGGCTGCTGGCACAGGTAAGAGCTGCTGTGCCTGGGAGCAGACCAGAGTGTCTTTTTCCCACAGCCTCCATCTGCAGAGCTGTGTTAAGGGGGAAATGGAGGAAGGGAGTCTGGGCACAGTGCCACACGCCCAGAGTTCTCCTGACAGCAGCCAGTCAAGGGCATGTGCTGCCTAGCCCATCACCCAGAGCATCATACCCAGGGAGGCTGTCAGGGTGGTTGCTGTAGTCATGGGGTGGGAGAGAACGGGGGAGGTCCCTGCCCATCCCTCCCACGGCCCGCACTGTAGAACCCTTGTGTGCGACAGTTGGGTGTGGATGCCAGCAGGCCTCTCCCAAGGAACAGCCGGCGAAGACTGTTAGCCATCCGTGCCCTTCAGTTATCCATTCAGCTGAAATGCCAACCCCTCTCACTTGACCCCCAAACACCAACTTGGACAAGTAATAGCTGGAAGGCTGCACTGAGCTGAGCCTCTCCAGCAACCAGGTCTCCCCAGAAGGGGCCACGGGGACTTTTCTGTCTCCACACTTGTGCTGCCTCATGGGACAAGAAAGTCCAGGGTCAGAAATGGTGCCCAGGTAGGTGCTGTCCCTCGGGAGGGCTTTGCTCTCCACCCTCAGACACGCACCCAATGGTACCTCCTCATCCCAGCCGCCTCCCACCAGATCAAGGGATGGTGGTCAGCCTGCTCTGCTCCATCTGGGCCAGGCTGACAAAATGGCGCTGCCGTTGGGGAATAAAACTTTGCAATCATCTCTGAGCGTATGATCAGGTGATCAGGTCACTAAAGTGGCTCCAACACTGCAGTCTGTAAACCAAGTACTATGATTAGTGTTGTGTGCAAACCCTACAATTGTGGCTTATTCGATAGACCATGATACAACTGTTCTTTCCTTCTTCCTTCTGCCTAGATCCTCTCGCCAACCTCCCTCTGGCTGTGGGAGGCCCATTGCCCTCTGGACTTTGCTCCATGGGCCCCCTCCAGGCACAGAAAGCATGCAGGCCCATCAGCTTGTGCAGCCGCATCATTGTTGGCATTGGCCGCCCAGTGAAGATTGCCATTGACATCCAACGATTCAGGGGAAGTAAAGTGCATCTGGGAAGAACTCCAAAACAAGCCTTCTCCCTCCCCAAGTTGGGGCTGGGGTATGCAGATTGAAAATACAGTCCAGAGCACACAAGTACAGAGTATGCCACGCTGGGACAAACCACATAAATAAATCATCCATCCATCCATCCATCCTGGGCTGGCAGTGACTGAACAGCAAAGGGTTCTTGGCAGCTTGACAGAGAGATCCATGCAAATGCCAAGGCCCTGTGCAACTGCTATAAGAAAAGGGGAGCATTCCATGTTGGGTGTCATTTGGAAAACAACTGAAAATAAAACCAGTGATGCTATCATGACTTTGTACAAACCAGAGGTGACACATACAATAACACACTGTTGAGGGTGCTTCTGTCATGGGCAAACTAGGAGCAAGGGCCTTGGCAGTTCCTCCTAGATGGAGCAAGATGTGCCAGTTGGACTCACTGGGAGGAAATGGGCCACCCCACCTCCCACCACCCAAGGGCTGTGATTATGACATGTTCTGTTTGGCTTGGTTTGATATTGTTTGGCTTTCATGTGGTTGCATCTGCTGTGCCAAAGTAGCTTGTTGGGTAGATTATGATTTTGTGCACTGTGCAAATGAAGAAATGAATCATGGGATATCTGCCCCTAATTCCTCCCTGTTGCCCTTTGTGATGCATCCTCTTTGTCTGGGCAGGCAACATTCTTGCAACATGCTGAAACACAAACTAGCCAATTCTGGTTTAATCTTGCATGTTGTGCAAACTCACCCCATGGTCCATTCACTGTTCACAGGAAGGACCACCCATTGGGCGGACTCAGGCATAGTTTGTTCCGCATCATGTGTGTGTCCTGGGAAGACGGCCCCAGTGACTGGCTCTGGAGGCTCCTCTGGAGGCAGAGGGAGGACTTCTCAGCAGCAGCACAGCAGCACTCCTTGGAGAGATCCTCGGGTGGGCCAGACAGTCATGGCCATGGAGCCCTAGCTGAGGAAAGGGTCAGCTGCAGCTCAAGACGGACAGGACAAGGGTGGAGAGGACTTAGCTAATCTAAACAAGTCCACGTCTCCAGGGCCAGATGCATGACATTGAAGGGCATTGAAGAAGTTAGCAGGGGTTGTCGCAGAGCTAATCTCCATCTTAGAGAACTCCAGTAGGACTGGCAAGATCCTCACCTTTGAGAAGGAAGGAGAGGATCCAGATCTCTCCGCATGAATTATACACGGCAATGCCCCCAAAGAGATTATCCAACGGCAGGTATGTGAGAACCTGGGTGGACTTGCTACAATTGACAGGGGCCAGTGTGGCTTTGCCATACCCAAATCATGCCAGATCAGCCCGTCTCCTTCTCTGAGAGAGTTGCTAGCTCAGTAGATTAGAGGAATGATGTAGAAACGGGGTTCCGACCTCAGCAAGGCCAGCAGAGAGGTTCATGGAATCCTCCTTCATAACAGGTTCAGCTTGAAGCAGCAGTGGGAGGCAGCCGCCAAAAGGTCGATGCTATCTTTGGTTAATTCACAGCAGCACGGAGCCCAGACCACAGGACGTCATTGTCCCACAGTCCAGTTGAATGCTGTGTCCGGTTTGGGGCACAGCAGCCCAAAAGGGAGATCATCAAGCCATGGTGAATTCCAAGGAGGGCTACCAAGATGGCGAGGGGTCTGGAAACCAAGCCCTGTGAGGTGTGGTCAAGGGAGCTGGATGGTTTAGACAGCGAAAAAGGTGATAGGGGAGATATGATGGCTTCCAGTATGTGAAACATCACAAAGAAGAAGGAAGAGACCCATTCTCAGTTGCCCCAGAGAGTAAGACCAGAACCAGTGAACCAAAACTACAAGAAAACAGGTTCGGGCTTCACAAGGAACTATCTGGCAGTGTGAGTTGTCAGCCAATGGAACAAGCTGCACGTGAAATGGTGAGTTCTCCTGGAGATCTGCTGCATCTTGACTGGGTTTTAGAGAGAGAAGTGCATGTCTCTATGTGACCTTCGTAACCAAGTTAATTAAGGGTGCTATATGAACACAGCTGCTTAACCTCCACCTTTGGGTTTTAGTATGAGTCAATGTTGGGCAGGGAGGAGGGGAAAGTAATTGTTGGAATGGGATGAGAGAAAAGCTTGCATGTGATTTAGAGGGGGAGGGTTGTGGGGAGGAGATGTGGCTCCCTCATGGGGCTCAGTGCTTATAGAATGGCAGGATTAGTGGATCCCCATAACTTTCCCTTTGGCCACAGCGGGCTGTTCCTCCAGAGGAATCTGTAAGTCATGAATCCTGGAATTTGGCTTTGACCCATCTTTGCTCTCCTCCCTTCCCTGCAGAAGATATTCCAGCAAAGTCTAAAACTACAGCCTTGTTGTTGGTCCCTCCAGAAAATTTCTGACTTGGCTTGCTGGAGACCTTCTCCTTCAGAGGATGGAGACAGGCACAAAAGGATCAACCACTGTTGGCTTGATACTAATCAATAGGAAAGACTTACAGTAGCTGAGGAGGTAGAAGAAGCAGGAACCGTGGAGGAAAGGAACCAATCCAGGACTTGATTTTAAGGAAAATCCAAACTCAGCTTAATGAAACACTAATTTTGGACTTGGAAAAAGTGGATGTAATAATCTCAAAGCAGCCATAAATAGGATTCTATGGCAGGAGAAGCCAATAGGAAAAAGAGCTCAAGGTGGTGAGAGTCCTAGAGAAGGAGATGCATTTGTTTGATTTCTTGGCTCTCCATGGTATTCTCAGGAGTCTTCTCCAACACCAAGCATCAATACTCTCCCTATTCTGCTTCTTCAAAGTCCAGCTTCTGCTTCCATACAGTGTCACGGGGAAAACATTTACCTGCATGATTCTATAAGCATAGACACATCCCAGCATCTGAAGATCTCTCGCGAGGCCTTCATTGCTACTCTACCAAGTGCTAGTCTGTGGCATGTTCCTTGATGGCTGACTCCTTTACTACTGATAGTTGATCCTAAAAAGCAGAAGCTATTCACCACTTCAATGTGGCTACTATATCTGTTGTCATTAGTTTAGTTTTTCTTATGTTTAATTGTAGTCCCATTTTTTTTCACTGGGCTCCTTGGCTTTCATTACTAGAGCTTCCAGATCATTTTCATTTTCAGCCATCATCTTCCTCCAGTTTTAAAACTAGGCTCATCTTCTTCCAGTCCAACTTCCTTTAATATATATCCCGCATACAGGTTGAATAAATAAGGGGAGAGGATGCGGCCTTGTCTCATTCCTTTGTCAACCTGGAGCCAGTCTGTTTCATCACATTCTGTCCGTACTGCGGCTGTACAGGTATAATTACTGTGCTGATGAGATATAAGTTTCTCATGAGCACAATGAGATGTTCTGGGATTTGTCTAAACACATTCCACAGCTTGATGTGATCGGCACCATTGAAGGCCATCACCCAGCTCACATTGTCAATGTCTTGCCTATCCATATGGTTTTCCAAGAGTGGCTTAGCACTGCCTTCTCCTTCACCGTATGAAATGATGACTTTGCTGTTGTCACTTCTGCCTGCAGCCTCTTCCTCCATTGCAGTTGCCTGGTACAGGGTCTGCCTCCTTTAGCTGGGCAGCTTGGATGACCTTCACATCTCCGGTGGCTCTGCTGGGAGTGTAGGCTCTCAGCATACACTCCCAATGTCCCCCCCTCCAACCCTGCCATGATGAGGCAGCAGAGCAGGACTTGAAGAAAGAGGCTGTAGTATCATCCAGGTAATAGCAGCTGTGAGAAAGTTCTTGAAACAGTCGTTGAATGAAAACCGAACATCAGTGTGATGGGGCTGCAAAAAAGGGAAACGTGACTTTAGGCTGCATGAAGAGAACTACAGTTTCCAAATCAAGAAAGCAATTGTTCCACTCTGTTAGATAGATTACCGCTTTGAGGGAAGAAAAACAGTAGAGGGGATGTGACAGCCCTGATAGGATGTCACACAGCAGACGGTCAAGGTCTGTTCTCTCCTGTACAAGGAAGAGAATGATGGTCTTAGGTCAGAGGAAGGCAGGTCCTGGTGGAAAGGTGGGGAAACCTGCTTCAGCGCGTGAGCTTCTCACCTGTGGTACCCCTGGCCAAGAGAGGCGGGGAGGGCTCCCCTTCCTGGATGTGTTCAGGTGAAGGCTGGACAGCGCTCTCCCTGGGATGCTTTCGCTTGGGCTCCTCTCCCAAGCACAGCTGGAACTCATCCTCTGCCCTTCATATCTCCCTTGATTAAGATGCATTACGAAAACCAAACAAAAGCCCCTTCTGTCACTCACAATGGCTGGGTGCCTACAACGGGCTAAATCTGCGACCCAAGTCAACAGGTTGCTAAGAGACCCTTAACAGGCAGAGGCCAGACGAGGGACTTATATGACGGCTTCAAGGCAGGAGGAGAGCCGGTTAGTCTACGGTGGCTAAAAGTCAAAAGAAGTCTAGTAGAACCTTTTCCGACACACAAGTGTTACTCAAAGGCATCAGCTTTTGCGATACAGAGATACCACGACATTGATTAATTATGTGCCACCAAGCCTGTGTCACTGTTAGCAACACATCAATAGGTTTTCTCCGTGGTGATCTGTCCCTAATCATCACTACCACCCTTGCAAAAAATTGGATTCCGATCGCCCATTTTCCAACCCACAGAGGCATCCCCTGCAGCTCATGAAAGCTGATGCCTCTGAATAATGTTTGTGAGTCGGCAAAGGTGCTACCAGGTTCCTCCCGACGATGGCTTGATGCCTGCTCAGGCAAGGGGTGGGTTTGCTCCACACACAGATTCTGAATCCCAGACTGCCTAACCCTATTTTGGCCTATTTGGGTGTGTTGTGCAACCTGTCCCATATTTCATCCTTCCTCACAAGGAAGGCCCACCTACTTTGGTCCTGGGCTTGGGTCTGACTCTGTTGCCGATGGGGAAAGGTTAGTGGGCTTCTGAGACAGCCCCCCCAGAGAGTATCCAACACGCCTTTCCCCTGGGGTTGATATGCCTTGTTAGTACAACTGGGGGGCGGGGGGTGGGGTGAGGAGAGGCCTCCCCATCTTCCACTTGCAATGCTCCTGCTTTTTCTGCCTGCTTCTTGTCTCCCTTTTCCTTTTCATAAAATAGCAAAAAAGCAAAAATCTCGGGGGGGGGGCGGGGAGTGGGAGAGAGGCAGGCTAGCTGCACAATGGATTTTGACTGTTAGCTGAATCAAGGTAGCGCAAAGCGGGTGGGAGGGTGGATGGGCGGGTGCTGCGTGGGACAATGAATGGAGGCAGCAAGGCATGGCAGTTAAGGAAAGCTGGTTTAGCACCCAGTCCAGGCACTTGGCTGGGAGAGGCCTATGTTAGGATCCTGGTCAAGGTGCGAGGGGTGTTCTGGGTGGGCTGCAAGGGGTGTCACATGGAGTGCTGGGAAAGCAGCTCAGCACCCTTGCAAAGCCCAGGAGCACCCTCCTTCTCTGGGACGAGTTCCTGCCCATGGCAAAATGGCACTGGGAGAGGTCAGGAAACTGCCGAGCCAGCCTTAGAGCGGGGCCAGGGTGCCAGGCTTGCTCCCATCAGGCCCTCAGGCCTGTGGGCAGCTGCAGCCTTGGCTGAGCCCTCTCTCTCTGGCACGTTGGAGCATGAGAGGCAGGCGTGTGTCTACCCATGCGCACTTGCACAGATAGATACACATGCAAATAAAGGTGGGAGGCTGGCTTGCAGAGCCTGATTTATCCTCACTAAGGTCACCATGGAAACCATGAGCAAGATGGGGAAGGCTTTCTCACCCAAACAAAGGTGCCAGAGAAGGTGTGGGAGAAGTTGGGAGGATGGGGCCATTCAGCCAGCAGCCTGGAAGGAGATCTGGGGGAGGCTGGGAGCAAGGTGCTACTGCAACGTGGGGGAATGCCTGCAAGATCATAGGATCAGATCTGCAAAATCCATCCTGGCAATCCTTTGCGGGGCCAGCCAGGACCTCTTTCAGGCCAGCTTCTTTGTTTTCTCCTGGATGGCAGTGGGGATAGGCAGTTGCTTCTGGTCCACTTTTAGAGCAGAGAAGAAGCCCCAGTCCAGCTAGCCAGCAGGGGTTCCCAAAACAATTGCTGGCAACTCCCTGGTGTCCAGGGCAGGGAAATCTGCCAAAAGCCTTTGCACAGTTCCATCCAATGCACCAGTTGTGCCCTTTCCTCGGTCGGGGGGCCCTTCAGACAGTTGCTCACACCCTAGTCACCTTACCGCTTGACTATTGCAATGCGCTCTACATGAGGCTGCCTTGAAGACTGTTTGGAAGCTGCAGCTGGTCCAGAATGCAGCAGCATGAACAGCATTAGCAAGCTGTGCCATGCCCATGTAACACACATGTCTTGTGAACTACACCGGTTGGTTGCTAGTGTGCTTCTGGGTGTGATTCAAGATGCTGGTTATGACTGTGAAACCCTACATGGTATAGGGCCAGGTCACCTGAAGAACTGCCTGTCCCCCATGGTCCCTGCCCAGCTAGTACAATCGGATTGGGTTGGCATTCTCTAGGTCCCCTGAATTAAAAAGTATCATCTATCAGGAGCCAAGAAGTGCCTTCTCTGGCACAGCCCCTGCCCTCTGGCAGGAGCTCTCCCTCAAGGTCTGGATAGCACTCTGGAAAGAGCTTCCAGGACTTGGGGTAGGCAGATGGGATGCCTGGTCAGAAGGATTTGGCCTAGATTGCAAAGGGTTTGGGTGTTGGCTGTCTAGATTTCCAGCTTGTTTATTTATTTTAGTGTATTTTTTATTGCATTGTGCTTTATATTGTGAGCTGCCCAGAGTTGGAGTCTGGCAGTCCCAATAATAGTAATAACCATAATAATAATAATTCATGTGCCTAACCTAAAAGGCATGGCAATATCAAGATGCTTGTCTTGCAGAGGACAAGCCATGGTGGCTGGGACTTAGAGCAGCAGAAGTCCGGTCTCTTGGAGAAGCTCTAAGGAGGGGAGGGGAAGGCTTAGCAATCTACTCCCTTGGAAAGCTCCTTCTGGTCAGAATGGCCCATGCCCTTTGGACTGACCAGTGGACACCCAGGACCTTCTTGGGCTGGGCCCTGCTCCTTCTTTCCAGCTCGGAGCTTTCCAGTAGAGAGCAAGGGCAGTCCTGGGCAGCTGCGGGTCGCCATGCTGCATGCTGGGGCCATTTAATCACACCGTCTTTAACACATTCATCCTCCAGGTTCATTTGCAATAATGGTTTATACGTCTTAGCAAGAACGTGCTCGTCATTAGTGCATAGATCCACTTCATACTGGGTTTTTTCATTAACAAAATTATAAGTCTTTGTATTGAAATTAAATCATTCTGTCAGTTGTGCAAAAGTAAACCAGTGACAAGTGTGACCCTCCGTTTCTAATTCTTCTCTTGTTTTTAACTTAGCTTCTCCTTCCACAAAGGTTAGTAACTTAGCATAAGTCAACCCTGTTGGTTTCACACTGCCCTGACTTTTTAAAAAACATGTATCTATACACACGCACACACCCCGCCACCCCTGGGCAGGCCCTTCCCCAACTTTCTATGGACTAAAAGCTCCATTTGGTCTGCAGGAGGAAGAGCCTTCTTGTGCTGATCACAAGAGAGAAGCCCCCCTCTTGGCACTTCCCACGTCCCCAGGCGGCCATGGCAGCTGCCGCTTCCGTCAGCCCCAGCAGCTCGGATGGGCTTGGCTGAGCTCATTTCCGTAGCCCCTTTCTTTGCGGTCTGTTTCTATCTGTGACAGTGTAGCCTCCCCCCACCTTCACATCCTGACAGAGAGAGGGAGGGAGAGAGGGAGGAAGGAAACAGAGAGGCAGGGAGGAAGGAAACAGGGATGGAGGGAGGGAGGGAGAGAGGAAGGAAGGAAACAGGGAGGCAGGGAGGCAGGGAAGAAGGAAACTGGGAGGCAGGGAGGAAGGAAACAGGGATGGAGGGAGGAAGGAAACTGGGAGGGAGGAAGGGAGGAAGGAAGGGAGGAAGGGAGGAAGGGAGGAAGATGTTTCTGACCTCAACTATTGAGAGCTTCCACGCACAGTGCCCCATTTGCCCCTCCAGCAGGGAGAAAGCTTCCTTCGTGCCCCATTTTGACTGTTTCTTCACATTTCATGCTCACTTTTGCATTCTCGTCTGTTCTTTAGGGTCTCTCTTGCTGGCCCAACGTCATGAGCGAATGGCAACTCGGAAGCCCCTCAAGCAGAACCTGTTTAAGGACCACGTTTAGGATGGCCCTGAACAGTCAACGGAAGGCCGAGGGCAGCGCTGTCTGGACGGTGTCTAGGCTGGTTCACACAACATGCCTGATAGGGCCAACTAAAAACCTAGCGGGTACATTTAACAATGCACAAAATTTGGCTCAGCCTAGTATTTTTGTGCCTTAGTGTGTTCGGCAAGTCCAGCCTGTTTAATACATTTATGGTTCAGATATTACAAGAGCCTAGAAAATGGGTTAATTCTGTAATCGGGTTACAGACGGTAATCAAGCTGTGCAAACTCCACCATGCATGAGTGTCTCGGAGCTACCTGTGGCCTGCCACCCCGCTAAAACCCCCTGGAATTTTCAGGCCCTGGCTCTGGCGGTGGGGCAAATGCCCATGCGATTGGCAGTGAGGCGCAGGCATGGGGCAACCCGCCGGGGGTGAGGCTTGCAGAGGTGCCCATGGAGGGAACGCGCATGTTGGAAGGGGCTTGGTAGACAAGGCGAGGCTTGCGAAGGCCTCAGGAAAGCCGGGCTGGGGAAGCGGCACGAGGGGAGGAAGAGCACAGGCAGACAGGAGAGGCAGCCGAGGCAGAGTTGGGGAGCCGAACAAGGGGAGGCGTCTGCACGGCAGCTTACCGGAGGCTGAACAGAAGGCGCCAGCCAGGTCAGTCAGCCCATAGAAGACACGCGATGTCTTGAAAAGAAGAGCCAGAAACTTGGTTTGGAACACACCGAGGTCAAAAACATGGCAGGAGTCAAGGGCAAGAATGCGTGAAGTACCAAGCCAGATGCCAAAGTTGCCTCCAGCAGGGGAAGACGGTCCCTGCGGGGTTTAACTCCTCTCCCCACCAGGCGGGTGCTGATGGAGCTGCCCTCGCTCGCTGGCTGACAAAAAGGAAGCTCCGGGCTCACTTGCAGAGCCCCCATCTTGCCACTGGCTCCTGTGGTGCTTGCTCTGACTCCCAGGCCAGGGTTTTCCCCGCTTCTCGGCACCCATGTCGGCGCTGGCCAGGGAGGGACCTGAGAGGGCGTCGGTGTCTGATTCAGTGTCTGCTGAATCCGCAGGTGCGGCACCCAGAGGGACCTGATCTGCCTGTGTTTTGGAGCCTGGCTCTGGGGCCATGACAGGGACCAAGGAGGCCCAAATTTCAAGCCGTATTTTTGGCATGTTTGGGCAGTTTTAAGAAGCAAAATGGTCAGTCCTTGGAGGTGCTGAGGTCACCTGTGCAGACCTCCTGAACTCCCTTCAGTGAGCGGGCAATAAATTTACAATACATAAAAATACAATATCTAAAAACAGTTACATTGATTGATTGATTGATTGATTGATTGATTATGTGCCATCAAGTCATTTTTTACTCCTAGCAACCACATAGATTTTCTCCATGCCAATCTGTCCCTAACCTGGTCTTTCAGGTTTTCCAACGGTGCCCCCATCACCACCGTAACGGAGTCCATCCATGTTGCTGCTGGTCCTCTTCTTCTTCTTCTCTTTCCTTCCACCTTTCCCAACATCAGAGCCTTCTCCAGAGAGCTAGATATTCATATTGACTGATTATGTGCCACCAGTTTGGTGGTGGTGGTGGTGGTAGATAGACCTTCTCCAGGATGATCTGTCTCAATTTGGCCCTTCAGGTCTTTTTGTAACTGGGTCCATCCCCCTTGCTGCTGGTCCTCCTCTTCTTCTCTTTCCTTCCACCTTTCCCAGCTTTAGGTCCTTCTCCAGAGAGCTGGGTCTTCACATAATGTGTCCAAAGTAGGATAATTTGAGCCTGGGCATCTGTGCCTTGAGGCAGAACTCTGGGTTGATTTGTTCCATGATCCATCAGTTTGTTTTCTTGGCTGTCCGTGGTATTCTCAGGAGTCTTCTCCAACCCCAAAGTTCAAAGCATCAATACTTTTCCTATCCTGCTTCTCCTGTTCCTGCAAGGAAATAAGTTGGGTGCTCAAGAATCTTGGAGACCAGCTTTTGTACTAGTAGGAGCTAAGAAAGAGGATATAAAGATAAATTAAGGAGAAAAGGTGATTCGATCACAGGATAACGGGCTTCTTAGCAGACAACTGGAGCCTGCAAAGAAAGATCTGGGTCCTTCCAAAGAGGGGAAGGGAGGTCACCTTTTAAGAAGTGAGAGGAAGACACCAAGGGTAGAGGTTGTGTGCAAAACCATGTCCGTAGATGCAGTGGGCTTCACCCTGAGAAAGAACAAGCACAGAAGAAATGCCTAGGAAAATGGAAGGAGGAGGTTTACTTGGGGAGAGGAGATTTAAAGTGAGAAAGAGAGGTTACCCAAGAGTAAAGGAGAAAGGAGGCAAAGCTTTAAAGCAGTGTTTCTCAAACTCAGCAACTTTAAGAGGCATGGACTTCAACTCCCAGAATTCCCCAGCCAGCATGCATCCTCCCTCAGCCCCACCTCTTTTTCCTGGGTGTTTGTTGTGGAGGGCAAATGTTGTCTCCTCTGCATGTAGTTCCAGAGGAAGGGAGGGACGGGGGGATTTCTGGCAAGGAAAAAGGCACACGGTGTGTGTGTGTGGCAGCCCTGGGAAAGCCAAAAGTATTAGATGACACTATCTAGAGCCCCTGCAGAATTCTGGCTGCAAAGCAGGGCAATTGCAAAGGTTAAACTCTAGCAGCTTTTTCAATCCTCACAGCAGGAGGCAGCAGTAAAGTTTCTGTGCCTGTCCTCAAGATAGATAGATACACGGGCGCAGGGTCAAAAGGGGCACGCTGTTAATTTCTGCTCCCCCCCCCTTTATTTTGTTCTGTGCATGAGCCAGATTTGTTATTGGGAAGATTTCCTCGCCAGGGTTTTTTCCTCTCCCCTAGGACCATCTGATGTCATTGCTCTTCCTGAACACCAGTCCCCCAGAGCCCCGGGGGGCTTCAACTGGGCACTTCCTGTCCTGACAATAATGGTTGATGTCACTGGTTGCTCACTTCTCAGCTCTTGGCAAATAAACCTGTTTGTTCAGTGCAAGAAGAGAATGGTGTGTGTGTGTGTGTCCAGGCTAGCCCTCTTTCTCTTTCTGTCTGACCTAGCTTGCCCTGGATCCAGGGCCAGCACCGCCAGGCCGGCGTTTCTTCTCATTTGGACCAAGGCCAGGAGGGCCGAGGCCTTCTAACTCAGCTTTCCCCTACTTGCTGGGCACAGAGGTAGTGCCTTGACCATTCAGCCTTCCAGAGGCCTTGGATTACAGCTCCCATCTGTCCCTAGCCTGCTGGCCAAGGATGATGGGAGTTGCAGTCCTATGCCTGTGGGGGTTTCAAGCTGGGAAGTCTGCCTTGCTCCAACTGGCCGGGTTGCTTGGAGATGCTGCTGAGCAGGACTTCTCCGGCGTTGCTCCCCAGCACTTCCAAGAGCTTTACTCATGGGGTGCCAGCCTTCCTTTCACCAGAATGGTGGCAAGTGATTCTGGGCATACTTTCCAGTCGCCTGCTGGCTGCTGGGCTGATGCCAGCACAAAGAGGGCAGTGATGCACACCAAGAAAGAGAGGGGTGGGGCAGAAACTGATCAAGGAAGTGAGGACCTGCTTGCACGGTGAGGGTGCATGCGCCTTCCCAGGCACTGAGCACCTAAGAGCTCTGGGCCTCAGCAAAGAGGCTGCTCTCCCCACATGCCCCATAAGGAGCCAGCTGGAGGGCACCCACCAAGGAGGCTCCCACCCTGCCCTGTGAGGATGACAGCAGTGTTGTGGCCCTCCCCACCCCTTTTTGGTGGGGGGGGGGTTGCATCTCTCCAGCCAGTTTTCCTTTTGCAGGATGCTTTCTATACACCATCTTCCGAGATGAAGGAACACTTCATGAGGCAGGAGTTTGCAGATTGGTTTGCCAGACCTCCCCTTCTTGGCAAGCTAATTTAAGCCCATCCTTGTGAGTCTTGAGCTGTGGAATGGAAGCAGAGCGGGTTGCGAGTCTTAAAGATCTCCTGCAAGTAAAATCCAACTGGAGTTTTAGTGAGCAAACCTCAAAGGGTGCTTGCACATGGGCAGCAGCCGTGTGAAAGTACAAGAAGGCCGTGGCTGGGACCTTGGTAGCTCTGCCAGTCAGTGAGGCCTGAAGGGGAAAGAGGCTGGCTAGGCAGTCTGCGATGCAGCCCTGATCCTTCCGCCTCTTCCCGCCTGGGAAGGCTTCCCTGATGGATCGCTGGGGCCTGCAGCTGCCGTTTCCTCTGCCGCCAGCAACAGCAGAGAACGGGAACCCCAACCAAGGAGGAGGATCTGGATGGGATTTCCAACCCAGCAGCTTTGGAACAGGAGGAAATTGCAATTGTGACTCTGGAAACCTGCTTCCTGCCCGTCCTGATAGTCTGCCCTACCTATTTCCTGAGACCCTGGCCCCCGACAATCGTTTCTCTTTTGCGCCCAGCCTCCAAAGTGCATGCGCAGCACCGCACTCTTGCCTCTGACGCATGAATGTTGCACTGTGTGCCGGACTGCACTCCGTGTCACCTCTTGGACCTGTGATCCCTTAGAAAGCCAGCCCTAATGTCACGGCCAGCCCTGGGTCAATGCAGCGTAGTTTCTCCTTCAGCAAGGACCCAGAAGGCACCTCGTAATTCTGGCCCTGACCAGGAGACATCTTGGGGCACGACTCCACCTCTGTCTCAGCTACAGCAGAAGCCTCCTTCCAGGGCGGACAACTGTACAGATCCTTTGTGCCAGGGGGTGGCATTTCTAGGAGGAAAAGCGTCCTCCCCCAGCCCAAAGTAGCAGAGCTCCAGGAGAGAGAGGCTCCTTGAGAGCAGCTCCAAACACCTGCAGCTGGACTGGGCCAGGTCTTGCAGGCCACAGTGGGGAGGCCTCCCTTGACTCTGCCAGTTGCCGGACCCCAGCTGTCTCTGGGCTGTCCCCTGGCTCAACAACCCAGTCTTCGAAGCCAGCTGGCTTGCTTGCACCCAGGCCTCCAGGGCTGCGTCATCCTGCCAGATGTTGCTCCAGCTCTTGATGGAGTTTGTGCCTTGATCCTAGGTGGACCGAAGAGGCGCACCTTGCATGGACTGGCCTGATTTCTATCAGGGTCTGCTGCTCGTAATGTGGGCCTGACCGCCTTCTGCCTGAGGGCTGCCTCCCCACAGGTCTTCTCCAACTGGACTCGTGAGCAGGCAGGCTGAGGACGCCGGGAGCCACGCCAAGGGGGGGAGCTTGGATCTGTTGGATCTGTTGCCCATCCAGCAGCCCCAGGGGCCAGCCAGATGCCCCAATCCAGGAGAGGAGGGAGATAGCTCCCTCCCTCTTGGGCTGCTGGGAGACCAAGGGCGTCAACATCCCTCGTGACTGGAAGCCTCTGTTGGCCTGGCTCTGATCAACTGTAAAATTTATTTTTTTAGTAGGAAAGATACTTGGGTTCCTGATAACTGTAAGTTGTTTTGAAGTTTTGGAATAATTTGGGTTTTTTTAAATAGAAGGCAAAATATAAACCAAAGTTTCTCAACCTTGGCAGCTTGAAGTTGTGTGGACTTCAACTCCCAGAATTCCCCAGCCAGCAAACCCTTGTCTAGGCTTCCACAAGCCTGGTCACCCCCTTCCTCTCTCTGTTCCCAGAAGTGGCAGTATCATAGCTGGCTGGGGAATTCTGGGAGCTGAAGTCCACACATCTTCAAGCTGCCGAGGTTGAGAAACACTGTTCCAGAGCGATGCTCGGGAGGAGGCGTAAATATCCTTCAAATGCATCATCATTCCAGACTTTCCTATTACCAAAAATACATACCCAATATAAAGCAGGAGAAGCAACTACCCACACACCATTATTTCTATGGTGCACCAGCCCAGTGATGTGGCTTGTCTGATATGGGTTTGAGGCAAAGTGTAAACCTGGGCAATTATGGTTGGTAGAGCAATTCATCATCAAGGCAAGCCTGTCCCAGGGTTACCGCAGCTTTCAGCGGCCAGAGAAATTCTTTCCCAGCTACAAAAATATGGCTGGAGCTGGGAAAAGGGAAATAGCATTTGTGTGTGTGTGTGAGAGAGAGAGAGAGAGAGTGAGTGAGCACAAGCTGGTGGGTGTCCTTTTCCTGGCAGGCTGGAGGCAGGAAGGGGACTGAGGGAGGGGCTGCCCTTCCCCTCCTGGCCCAATCTTCCCTGAGTCGCAAGGACGGCCAGACGCTGACCACAAGGCTCCTTCTGAGGTAAGCGATGGGAGTCCTGTGCAATTGGGACGGGTGCTGTTGTGGCTTCAGAATCAGGCCCAGGGGGGTAAACCACCCCCAGGGACCCAACTCTGCAGCAGCTGTGCAAAACCAGAGGCAGAGCTGAGTTGGTCCTCCAGCCCTAAAACCACCTCCTGCCAGGGAGGGTCAAAAATGCTCGCCTGCTAGGGCCAGAGCATAAAGCAGCTTTCTGCGTAAAACGCCCCCAAAACAGTAAATCTCTGCCTGTGAAACCGGTGCAAGTACGTGGTGAGACTGTCGGGACACGGTGTTGTCCAGATCTGCTTTCTGCAACTCCAGCAGGGCAGGGGAGACCTTGGAAGGGGCCGCCGAGGGGCCAGCAGCCGAACATCTGGCTGGGAGGCGTCTGGGGCCCTGAGGCCAGCGGGGGTGGGATGTGGCAGGCATCGCAGAGTTAAGTGGGTGATGTTGCCGGTGGCCCTGCCTCAAGACTTCTCCTGGGATCAGGAGGGGAACCAGGGCTGTTGGGGCTCCCGGCTTCTTGCTGAGCCAGCAGCCCACCTTCAGCCACATGGGCTCCGGAGGTAGCAGACCCTGACCCCGGCCTCACCCCTCAGGGACACCCCATCGGAGGGGACAAGCAGGAGACGGAGACGGCGGGAGCCCCTGGCTCTGCTGGGAACAGCCAAGTCTCCTCAGGATCCACCCACTGAAGGACCAGCTGCGTGCTGGCTGGCCAGTGGCACTGAGGAAGCCCCACCCATGCCAGGCAAGGCAAAGCGACTGGAGCATCGGCCTCCCGGGCTGCCTTGCCCCCCCCCCCCATTCCAAAGACGTCCCTGGTATCCGGCCTGGCTTCTCACGCAACCACTGTTGGCCCTTCGGAGCTGCCATTCAGCCTTTTAGGACCCAGGGCCGCTCTGCACCTCTGACTGTGAGATTAGCTTGGCGGATTTAGTGCGGCAATAAACCAGATTACAAGCCACTGCTGGGTTGGGAGGCCAGGACTGGTGCTGAGCAGGTGGAGAGAGAGGAATCCTTCTGGCTCCCTCAGGACCGAGGGATCCAGTGGACCTAATGTAGCCAAGCAGGGGGAGGGCCAGCTCTATGCTGCTGACCTGGGCCACGCTTTCCTCTGAGGTTTGGCACAGGATCAGGCCATTTGCATTTCAGCATCAAAAGACTTGCCACCCCCAGTGATGCAGGATTGGGCCCTTACCCATCGCGCTTCCTCTGTCCAAAGGGGGAGATACAGAAGATAGCGGTCCAAATGCCCCCTCCAGGGTTAGCTTAATGGCGCTTGATTGGACATGCACGCCTCCTCCTTGTTCTTTGCCTCTGACGTGCCACCACAGTTGACAGGATTCGCTGCCTCTTGGCCAGGTCCCTCAGATTTGGCAGGAGCTTCCTAGCTGGGCTTAAGAAGTGGTTGCACCCGGGAAAGAGGCAGCAGGTCTCTCTGTGCCCCGGGAGCGGGTCCCCGTCAGCCCCCCTGTTGTCACCTTGCTGAGCGCATCTGATCCTCTTGGGTCTGCCTGCTGCCCGTTCTGCTCACAAGAAGCCAAGCAAGCTGTGGATTTGTAGGCCACCGTTTCCATGCCGCGAGCCACAGCATAGATGGCAGCACAGCAGCTCAGTGTGCGGTGCATTTGGGCGAGCAGCTGGGAGTTCTGAATTCAAATTCTATCTCCTCTCAGCCATGAAAATGGTTCAGACAGCCACCATCTGTCCCCCTCTCTCTTTGTAAACTTGGTTTATCTTTAAATTCAACTGGCAGTGAGAGCAAGCGACCCAATTCTGTCTCATTGGTGGGCGCAAGCAAGGAGGAAGGAAGAAGACAATTTTCATTAAAACTCGGCGCCTTCCCTTTCTAATAATGGCAGGACTCTTGATCTGTATTAATTAATGTGCATGAATACTCTGCGTTTCCTTATCTAGCTCCAAAAACTGGTGCTTTGAGGTTGCAAATGTACATTTAAAAGATATGAATAGCACATCGTGTAGCAATAAAGGAGAGGGGGAATAAGGAGGAGCACTATGGAGGGCATTAAGCGCGAATGCTTTTCAAATTTTCATATGAAGGAAATTGGGAAGAACAGCCAATACCATAGAAGCAGAATTAAGATCAAAAAGGATCTTGACAGGCTGACGCTAACAAGGAGAAATTTAAAGGAGATACAAGTGCAACGTGGCATTTAGGTACGGGACGTCAAAGAAATCCGCATCAGCTGCGGGACTCCTCCCACAGGAGGAATACAAGCAAAAGGAATCTCGGCGTCTTCGGAAGTTGCCGCTGGGGCAATCACAAAGCCGGTGAATGTTCAGGAGGCTTTCTTAATGTCCAGCACCAAGGCTTTGGCAGATCATATTTGGAGTTCCCTGCCCAATTCCATGCACTGCATTTTAAGACATCCCGGAGCATGCCTAGCCCAGGAACGCGCCGCCCAAAGCAGGATAACATCCAGCAAAGAAAATGGAAAGAGCAGGGCCTGCTTAACCTGGAGAAGAGCAGATGAGATCACTCTCTTGAACTACCTGAAAAGGCTGCTGTGCAGACCGTGGCCGAGAGGCCAGATGGCAGGGCAGAACCATGAGCAGGGAATTAGAACTTGGGTGGAAGCAGTTCTAGAAGCCAGGGAGATCCTAAGGGTGGGCTCCCCTTTCCTGATAGCCCTGTTCTTGGAGGCCGTCAGGAAAGCCTGATTTCTGCAGAGGGTGTCCCTGCAGTGAACAGGACTAGATGATGTCCAAGACCTTTTCTGCATCTGAGGGCTTTTCCCACTTGCATCTAACCCTGGCACAAATGTGCTGTGTCCCAATGATAGGGCCTTCATCGGACTTTCCCCAGCCCATGAGTGAAGCAGGTTGAGCCCCTCCTATCTGTGCCAAGCAGAGTTGTCACCCATCTTTTAATAAAGCCCAAGGGCTACCTCAAGGTTCATGAACTTTGGGCTTCGCCAGCCACGATCCTGAAGGGATACCAGGAGACTCCAGGGGCAGGAGAGCCCATGGGAATCACAGATTTCATTCTGCCATCTCAAGGATAGATGGAGAGTACAGTACTTCATCTTGACGGTGGAGAAAGTCTTTGAGGCAGGGATTGAATATGGGTGGCAGTCGCTATGGAATGCTATCTGTAAACAAGAAGACCTCAGAAACCAGACAGTTTTATGTAGGGTTTTCTTGAGTTGTCCATCCACTGTTTGTGAAGGTGAAGCAGGAAGTCCATTGGGTAACAGGTGGCAAGCGCATCTCCTTCCTTTCTGTAACCATCTGGGCTTGCATGAAGCCACCAACGCTTGTCTCTGGGAAGAAGCCAGTTGACAGGAATGTAATCTAGAAATACTTGTACATCCTCAGACTGGAAGCTTGTCCCAGAACAAGTCTGATGCCTGTGATTGGCTATGTTTATTAAGCATATTTGAGGCTCTCAGTCAGGGTATAAATTTGAGGCTCAGATACAGTAATAAACATTACAATTTCTGAAATTGGTGGCAGGCATAAACAGCATTGCCTTTCCCCAGTCAGAACCTTCAGCCATCCCAAAAGAGCCAATGAAAAATAAATTGTATTTTGAGCGGTTTCTCAATGACTTGCAATAAGGCATTCCAGCGATGACTCCCTAAAGCATCTGCAGGAATGCCTAAACTTCATCAGTTAGTTTGCCAAAAGGTGGATGACCAATTAGTTGATGTCCCAGTTGGCTTCCTAATAATCTCTCTGCAGGTTTCTTGCTGGGAGCATCCATACTCCTGTATAGGTTTTGCTCTTGGGAGCGCGGTGGGGAGTGAGTGAGAGGATTGCCCTCTTTAATCCTCATTCAAGCCCCTTCAAGGTAAAGCCAGATGGTCTGACAGCTGCCTGTCCTGGAGCTAAAAGCAAAGAAGGTTCACAAAGAGCCAGGTAAAATAATTTGCATGGAAGGTGTTTCTGCTGTCTATCCTCAGCCAGAAGTAGTGAGTTTTCACATTGCCTTTGCTGAACCCAAACTTCTTCTGGGATTTACTTTAGTGTGCCCAAAGGTTTTAGGCTGTGCCTGTGGCTGATGTCTGGAGAGAAAGATGGCTAGCATTAGCTATGCTCCTCCTAAACCCTGGTGGCCTTTGGGTCAGTTTCCTAGCCTGTTCAATCTTTCAAAGTGGTGTTGGCTGAAAACAAAGGTTTCCTTTCCTAGGGAACCCAGAGAGCAGCAAATGCCCACAACACTATTGAGCTAGAGAGATCACCCCAGGCCTTGGAAGGGATCCATTAGGGCCTCCTTCTAGGCAGGGCAGCTGCAGCCAGTCATGCTGGGATATCCATCCTGGCCCCCCTAACAGACGGGGACCTTTGTAGATGAGTCTGGACGGGGCGCTGAACATTCAGTCCTCGTGACTCATGACTTGAAGCTCTGCTGTTCCCTGCACTGACTCTGATGCTGGCAAGGAGCAAGGCAGACTTGTATCTGGATTTTCCCTTGCAGGAGGTCTTCAAGCAGAGGCTGATCAGCCATTGGCCGAGAAGGCTATACTGCTAGATTTCCTGGATCAAGCAGTGGGTCAGACAAGGCCTGGTAGACTCCTTGTAAGACTTTGGTATTCCAATTTCTGTGGAACCTTTCCCATAGTACAGGTAAAAGGTAAAGGTAAAGGTTTCCCTTGACATTAAGTCCCACCGTGTCCGACTCTAGGGGGCGGTGCTCATCTCCATTTCAAAGCCGAAGAGCCGGCGCTTGTCCGTAGACACTTCCGCAGTCATGTGGCCGGCATGACTAAACGGAACACTGTTACCTGCCCGCCGAAGCGGTACCTATTGATCTACTCCCATTGGCATGTTTTCCAACTGCTAGGTTGGCAGGAGCTGGGACTAGCAACGGGAGCTCACCCCGTCACGCGGATTCGAACCGCTGACCTTCCGATCGGCAAGCTCAGCAGCTTAGCGGTTTAACCTGCAGCGCCACCGCATCCCATAGTCCTCAATTAATGACCACAATTGGGACTGTGATTTTGGTTGCTAAGCAAAGCGGTCATTAAGCGAACCTGACCCGATTTTATGACATTTTTTGCGGTGGTGGTTAAGCAAATCAATGCGGGTGTCAAGCGAACCATGTGATCATTAAGCGAATCATGTGGTTCCCCATTGATTTTGCTGGGTGAGAAGGTCAAAAAAAGGCAAACACATGACCATGGGATGATGGAATGGTCATAAATGTGAACTCATTGCCAAGTGCCCAAATCATGATCACGTGACTGCAGGGACACTGCAGCAGTCATAAGTGTGAGGACAGGTCGTAAGTTGTTTTTTTCAGCACCAACATAAATCTGAAACATTGCTAAATAAATGGTTGTTAAGCAAGAGCTACCTGTAACCCTGAATGGCTTGTTACAGCATGATCTATTGGGGGCGATGATTGAATGAGGTCCTCTGCTGTGGTTACTTGCTCTGAGAAGTTCTCCAGGTCCTGTTCCTTCTAAGAACCCAGGGTGCTTCCTTGAAGCCTCACCTTTCCGGGGCCAACCACCACCCCAGCCTTACCTTCTGCATCTTTGTGACCTTCAGGTGTGTTTGGCACCCAGCCTGAGGTGTTTTAATGCTAAACCTTCCGAGGGACAAGGCTTTGCTGAATCAATGGGAAGACCAGCTTCGTGCACTATCCCAAGCCACAATTTGCTCAGTCACTGTTTTTTGAATACATGCCAATTGCCTGGATTACCACAACACACTAAGCATAAACCACAGTTTACAAACCACAAGGTTGGGGTTGATATAACACACTTAGCCCAAATTGAAAGCATCACTTTTAGTCATGGTAAACCCCACTGTGGTCTCCCTACAATGTGCACAGGGTATCCCTCTTGGTTGCTAAAATAATTTGACTTTCCAACATAGGAAATCTAAGTGGTTTCCAAAGGCAGAGAAAAAATTCAGGCAATTCAGGTCACAGACCTGACTTGCCAAAGAGAAGACATTTTGCAGATGCCAGCGGGGAGGATGGAGGTAATGAAGAAGTGGCCCCAGGAGGAGAAGTGCCAGAGGCGAGGGTACCACACCCACGGTGGAAATTTGTGTTCTTCATGTCGCAGGACTGTAGGGCACCGCTGTGGGGGAGACACCAGGGTGACCTCCCTATAGATCACAATCTGCAGATCGTCAATTTCCTGCTGTCAGTTCCTGAACTGTTAGATTCTGCTGGGTATGCTTGGAGCAGAAACCATGTGTGAGCTCGGCCAGGCTCCTTAGTCAAGGACGTGCCCAGAAAAAAAGGCAGCTGTGACGGACATAAATAAACACCCAAGCAGTCCACTGGGCCGAAACCTTGAGGAAGCCTGGTCAGGAGACTTGGTTCCCTGATTTTCAGCATGTCTTCCCTGCCCACTTCATTTCTCTTTTATGACTGGGATCTAGGAAAGGATTCTAAGTTGATCCTATGGCACGGGGAGCAAAAGGACTGGTAAAGCTTGGTCACTCTTCCTGGTGGCGTTTCAGTCAGAAGGAGTCACTGCTTGTCCATACAAAAGTCTGATCCATCTATCTGCAAAAAAATAAATACGGTAGAGCGGTGGGAAGTTGCGATGCCCTCCTCAGCTCCAGGCCCATTTCATCCTCACGGAGGCAAAGAACCCACGCAGCCTTGGGCCAGCAGGGCGCTTCTCGTCCTGCAGCGCCGTGCAAAGTCATCCCATGAAAGCTTGCTGTAGCGCAAGCCCAGTCCCAGGGAAGATGCACAGTCTCCTTGTGGGGCTACCAAAGGCCCTTCTGTTTGAGTAGAAGTGTGCTGGCCTTCAAGAAAGGGCTTGTCCCACCCCAAGTCAGCGTCGGGGTGCAGAGTCTGCCAGTGCAGTGTGCCTGACACAGCCCTGGCTGTGCCCTGGAAGGCCTGGCAGCCTCGCCTGGGATGCAGCCTGGTGCCCGCTTTCCCCAGCTGGTGTCTGGCAGCCTTGTCCCCCCACTCCCCAGGGGCTTGGCTGAAGCTAAGGCGACCTTCTGGTCGGAGAAGGCGTGGCCTCCCTCCCCTCGGAAGGGGAGCAGAGGCGGGCCCGTGGCCCCAGGCTGGCCAGTACCCCAACAGGGAGCCCCTGTTCCGCTCCCCAACCCCCACCCCGGGGATGCTGGAGGCTGGTCGGGCTGCAAAGGGCAGCAGGCAGGCCGGCCCAGGAGGCGCCGGAAGCCCCGCGAGGGTGGCGCTGCCAGGCCGAAGAGGCTGCCAGCCAGGCGGCGGGCAACTTTTCCTGCCGGCCTTCCTCGCCCCCTCCTCGCTCGTCCCTCCGTTGCCATGGCAACGCCCGAAACTAACGCTGCCGAGGGGGCTGAGTTTGCGGCAGAGAAGTGATCGCTCCCGTTTCTTCCTCTCCAGGTTCTCCCACCCCCCGCGCCATCCGCCCCCCACTTCGCTTTCCCTCTCGAGCCCGCCGGAGCCCCTCCGGGCGCCTGGGACCGCCGGCCGCCCCGACCGCCAGCGCCTCCGCCCGGGACCCTCCCAAGGTAAGGGCTGGGCTGGGCTGGGCTGGGCGGGCCGGGCGCCGGGCATCCGAGGCCCGGCGGGGGGGCGCAGAGGCCCGGGGTCCGCGGCCGCCGCGGGCAGACGCGCCTCTGGCGTCGGGGCAGCCCGTGCTCGGCGGGCGCACGGGCGGCCCGGCCCTTCTGCGGCACGAGGGGGCAAAGCCGGGGAGCCGTCGGCGGGCGGGCGGCGGGCGCGCCGGAGAGAAGGAGCCGCCGAGAGGGCGGGCAGCCTCCCGGGACTCGGACAGGCGCGGGCGCCGGGCCAGGTCCGCGGACAGGCGGGCCAGTGCCCCGCGCCCCGTCCCCGGAGCAGCGCGCCCGAGCAGGCGGGGGCAAAGCGCGGACAGCCGGGCGGCAGGTGGCCGGCGCCGGCTTGCTCGCCCGCTCTCCGCTCGGGGCTCGCCAAATGCGCTTCGGAGCGAGCGCGGCGGTGCCCGGAGGAAGAGCCCCGAGCCGGGCACGGCAACGCAGCCCGCCTGGGCCGCACCAGTGCCAGGAGAAGCGGGGCACTGCCAGGCGGGGGAGGTGAGCACCGAGGCACTGGGCAGGAAGGGCCGTCTCAGACAGTCCAATGCCTGCTGGGAAATGTGGTCCGCTACCTCTGCCCAGCTGCTGTTCCTCTCTCGCTCTCACGGATTTCCTGCCTGCTGCTCAGGGGTCTGCTGCTGGGGCCTGGCGGGGGCTGGCCGCTTTGGGGGCAAAGACTTCTCAGGAGGGGCATCAGTGTGTGCCCAGCCAGCAGTCGGCGGCGTTGGCAGAGAGGCTGTGGGAGGGGGCAGGACAGCCTGCCGTGTGCATGTGTGTGTGCACAGGGGCCAAAAAACACAGGCACCCTCTTGACCCTTTTGACAGACCCCTCCCCCCAGGGGACACCCCTGAAGGAACTGCTGTGTGTATGTGTGTTTCTGGGAACAGATTTAGGAAGAACAGGTGGCCCTTCGATAGGGGACAACCCAGTTTAGAGTGTTCAGGGACGGACTTCCAAGAAAAGGGGCCATGCCTGCTCCTGGGCCTCCCTTGCCAGTTGGGAAGCCTTAGAAGGTGGCTCTAGGGCAGTGTTTCTCAACCTTGGCCACTTTAAGGTGTGTGGACTTCAACTCCCAGAATTCCCCAGCCACGGAATTACCTTAAAATGGCCAAGGTTGAGAACAGTGCTCTAGTGGAAAGGCAAGGTGGGGTGGGGGTCATGACTCTGCATAGTGCCCATTTTTACCCATCTCAGGATAGGCTGAAGAACATGGTGGGGGGAGCTGTCTTGCTTCCCCAGTCATAGCAAAGGCTGCCTTTCCTTTAGGTCCTGCTGCATTGGCCTCTTGGCTTCAGAGGCCGGGTTCCTGGGGGTTCCTTGACCCTTCCGTGTCCTCTCCTTGGCAGCCCTACAGGGAGGGCTTAGCCTGGCCTTCCTTCTTCCCAGATATTTTGGGGCTTCCCGAAAGCAGGTGTGGGATTTCCATCCAAGGACGACCCACGCCAGCCCTGCTCAGCTCACCAAGTTTGGCCGGGTTTGGCTTGGAGGGACAAGCCCCTATTTAAATATCCACGGGGTGGCCGAGCCTGAAAGAGGCAGAGGATGGTTTCTGTCCTCCAGGGATAGTTCCAGGGTTAGGAGACTGATGGTTTGGGGAAACCGGTCACTGGACTTGATAGGAACTGCTTTGGGAAGGGCCGTTTGGTTTTGCAAAGGGCGGGGGGGCTGGATTTTAAACAAAGCCTAACTTTGGGTGGGCAAGCATTCTGGGGCGGTAAGGGTTGTTTGTGTTACCTCTGTGGTCATGCTGATATGAGTCAGCTTTTGCAATGCTGGGCATGCACGCACACACACACATACACACACACACACAGAGGACTCATTTCACCTCCTACAGAAAGTGTCAGAGAGGCGACTCCCGTCTTTGTGCTGATGGGCAGGAAAAGGGCTGGGACGACAGGACGTGTCTCTCAGAAGTCAGCCCCCCTCTGATCCTGGGTGCACCCTTTGGCTCCCTCCCACCCCCACCCCCTCCCGTTCACTCCCTGGCACCAGGTGGCCCTTTGGCTCCCTCCCCGAGCAGCTCCCAGGGGTGCCCTGTAACCCACAACTGAGCCTGGTTGTCCTGGGAGATGCTGCTCTGTTACTGGAGGAGCCAGCTAATTGGCAGGCGCCAAGGCAGGCGTTTCAAGATTGAAAATCAGCCGCTGCTGGTCCCTGGTCTGTCCTGGGCTGGAAGAGAGGAGTGAGGAGCAGACTTGACTTGAAGAAGTGTTGGGGTGAATCCTGCACTGGCAAAGGGCTGAGGCCTGGGCTTTCCTGGGCATGCAGGTCCCCCCGCCCCGTTTCTTCTAGGAGTCACTGCTATTGCTGCCTCCCCAGAAAGCGTCCAGGAATCCCACTCCACGGCGCTTCCCTGGGCCGCCACCATGCGAGGGGCACCTGGCTTGGGCGGGGAGCCATCCCTGCGCCTCCCTTCCCTTCTGCTCCCCAGCCTGGGGGTGGCTTCCCATACAAAGGGCTGCTGAGGCTCCTGCTGCTGGTGGCTCTTCTGGGGCAGCTCTGTCCCTCGGGAAGAGGAAGCGTGGTCTGCGGGCAGGCCCTTGGGGTACCAGCCAGACAGGGGCGCAGGGTGCCTGTCCTTGCAAAACCTTGTCCCTGGGTGTAATCAGGGACAGGAAACTGGAGCCAGTGCTGAAGGCAGAGCTGCACGGAGAAAGCAGGGAGAGGCGTTTCTTATTCTCGGGAAAGGCACAGGAATAGTGAACTCTGCGCAGGATTCACTTGAGTCGATCAGCCTGGGATGCAGCTGCTGAGTTGGGAAGTAATGAGGCAAAGCAACTTGCAGGGGGCCAAGATATCAGCAGAGGCACTCTGGGTGTGCTCAGAGGCCCTCTCAACCTTGGCTGGAGATCTAACTTGCCTTATTGTGGTTACTGTTAGGACTGGCATAACTGGAACCATCAGTATCAGGGCAAAGTGCCCGACACAAAGTACAAAAATATTGAAGGGAAGTCAGCCCTCTACCTGGGCAGCGCCAACAGCTGAGGAAGGAAAGAGGGGAGGGGAGGGGGGCACTGGGGCTGTTTCCATTGGGGATGAGCTTCCAGCCATCCTTCCAGGCTGGGCGGCATCAGGGAGGGCTCTACCCCAGCCTGAAGGCGCCAGGACCAGGAGCCTCTCCCCTTGGGAAAGTCCGGCTGTGTCCGGAATTGCTTGTGCTTCCTGCCCAGCATTCTCTGCCTTTTTATAGACGCTCCCAGGGGCTCCCAAAGAATGTCCGGAAAAGTGTCCTTGGCCAGGCCAGCCCTTGGCCCAGCTGGCATTGTTTCAAGGGGGGCAGGAAGAGGCTCCAGGCCGCTGGGTCAGGCCTCGCACCAGCTCAGCGGGATCACAGGAGGCCCCTGGATGGAGGATGGAGCAGCAGCGGAGGTCCCCAGCGGTCCAAGGGCCTTGGCCTCTCGCTCAGCCCCTGCAGGGATCTGGCTGGCCGGCAGGGCAACAGAGCACTTCCTTCCGGCTCAGCTCTCCATCCCTGGAGACTCCCCGGGAGGCCTGCAGAATGCGAATGCAATGAAGGCAAATGAGCCACTTGGGGGTGGGGGGGGGGTGGCGCACTGCTTGGTCTCTCGGAAACTAAAGTGATCCTCTGTCCTTGGAGCACCCACACACACCCCGCGTGGCATTTCTGGATGTTTGTTTGGCTGATGCTTAGCACTCTAATTGACCAGAAGTTTCTAAAAAGTACTCAGAACAAATAGGGGGACGCGCCCTGCTAGGAGAGCCCAAAACGCCAGTGAATGTATGAATGTGTGTCCCTGCCTATCTGTACACTGCCTCTAATAACCAAAATGGTCCCTAGATCTGCAGCAATGTTTTAAATGAAAAACAGGGGAGGGGGTCAAAGAAGTAAAAATGGCAGCTTCACCCTTGTAATAAAGCCATATCCCTTTTTATTGATCTATTTTATTTATTTTATTTATTTTCTATTCCGCCTTTTTATTATTTTTATAAATAACTCAGGTGGCGAACATACCTAATACTCCTTCCTCCTTCTTTTTCTCCCACAACGACCCTGTGAGGTGGGCTGGGCTGAGAGAGAGCGACTGGCCCAAGTCACCCAGCCGGCTTTCAGGCCTAGGGTGGGACTAGAACTCACGGCCCCCTGGTTTCTAGCCCAGCACCTTAACCACTAGACCAAACTGGCTTTTTATGCGCATTGCAACATGCATGAAAAAGCGGTGCGGCTTTGATTGCATGGGTGCAACCACCAACTTTACTTTTTTGCTCTGCCCAATTGAAAAGCAACATAAGAGAAATTCTGAGTCCAACTGGAGAAAACAAGTTAATATGTTATAAAGAAAGAGCGAGAACAGTTGGACATCCAGGTGGGCAACCTGCATCAAGAACCACCGGCAAAGGAGCACCCGATTTGCCCCTGGCAGCACCCACAGTTGCATGGACAGAATTCAGCAGCCAAATGATCGGATTGGTACAGCATGATTTCAGGCTGGATCTGGGACTTTTTAAAGGGTGAGAGTGTGTCCTCCCAGGGCTTCCAATCCCCTCCACATGCTTAAACATCTCCCCAAAGCAAATATGGGTCCAAAAATTGGAGCACTGCCTGGCCTCCTTTCCTCTCTAGAAGGTTGGGGGCCTGAGCGTCGGCCCCAAACTCTGAGAACCGCCCCCCCCCCACTCTGTACCAAAAGCAAACAGAAGGAAGGTAGGAAGTTGTTAATGGCTGCTTCAGCAGGCGGGCCTATTTTCCTGGGGGTGAATTTCCCAAGCATTTGAGGAGCCCCCCCAGGCAAGACCCCATTTCTTGGGCCTGCTGGAAATGGCCAAGGGCCTCTGGCCCATCTTCAAAACTGAGCAGGTTCCTTCTGCCCATCCACATCGACCTTCTCAGTCATTTGGCGCTCTGGATCTTCGAACAGCCACATTTTTTCCAATAATGTGCGTTTAAAGGAACCCAATGGGAAATTTCAGACTGCCATGGTCTGGGCCTGGAACAGGAGGCACGCATTGTCCTTTTACTCTTCTCCTCTTTATCTGTTGTTAGCTCGACACCTCCTGCTTAGCTTGCTGAAAGAGCAGCTAATCAAGAAGCTTCCCTCAACGTAAAGCGAAGACTGTGGTCTCGAAAAATCTGTACAGCGGAAGAGAGCGAAGTCAGCCGATTTTGTGAGGGGCCCTCCTTAAGGGTAGAAAGGCATCCTCCCCTCTCCTCCCCTCTCCTCCCCAGGATATGTGGGTTTCTGTACTGAATGTTCCTACCCCAAGGCAACACATTTCGCTCTGGAGCCAACCAGAGACGAGCTTAATCGGGCAATTTGTCCACCTCTTCCATGCAATTTTGAAGGAGGAGGGGGAAGGCATGGCAGTGGCTCTTCTCTTTAGTGTAGCGGTATGTGGGGAAGACTTCGGGAGACGCGGCCAAGAGACGCTGCCAAGGGAACCGTCAGGTAAGAGGCGGCTGAGCCTGCAGCTGGATAATGGGCAGGGCAAGAGGCTCAGGAGGGACCCTCCCTCGTCTCCCGAGCTATAAAGGAAATGCTGGGAGGGGGGGTTGTACTTTCGGACTTGCAAGATTCGGTCAATGTAGCTTTACAATACAGTAGAATTAGCTCATCTCCTTGTGATTCCTATCTGGTTTACCTGGTGAGGCCAACATCAGCCTTGCAAGTCTGAAAGTACAAATCTCCCGCCATCCCCTTTACAGCCCGAGAAACTAGGGAGGGTCCCTCCTGAGCCTCTTTCTCTGCCCATTATGCAGCTGCGGGCTCAGCCGCCTCTTATCTGACCCTTCCCTAGGCAGCATCTCTTCGCCCCGTCTCCCAAGGTCTTTCCCACATACCATTGCGTCAGGGACTGCCCTGCCCATGTTTCCCTCCTATTTCTTCTTCCCTTTTTCTTAACAGCGAACATTTGCTGTGAAGAGAAAGAAGGATGGTTACATAGGGCCTTTGGATGGGTAGTGCGTTTAGAGCTTTCCTTTCAGAGGAGTCTTTTGTGGTGAGGTCAGCAAGCTGCTTGGAAGTGAGGGGTGAATCTAAAGAAAAGCAGGGAGGTTTTGATTCCTGGAGGCGGAAGATCTCTGAGAGAAGACAGCCTTCAGAAGCCTGGAAAATGAAAGGGAAAAAACTAGGCAACTAGGCATGGAGAGCTTTGGAAGTCAGTAGAGAAGTCATTAATTCTGAATCCACAGGGTCTCCATATTCTGAGATTTGCAAACTGATTTCAGAGTCAGGCCCCTTGAGGAAGCAGAACAAGGACGAAAGTTGGCTGTGCTTCTGCCCAAGAACCACGTGGAATTCCTCATCATCAGTCACATGGAACCTGCGCAGAGATGGCTCAGCAGAGCCAGGCGGGCGTTGAAATCGGGCGGCCAGGCCTCTTGGAGCTTCGGGAAGGATCTTTTCAGAAATCAGCCACTTCTTCAGTGGGAGGAAAGGCTTCCTCTTGGCACCAGGGCTGAACATTTAACTAGCTTCCTTCCTTCCTTCCTTCCTTCCTTCCTTCCTTCCTTCCTTCCTTCCTTCCTTCCTTCCTTCCTTCCTTCCTTCCCTCCTTCCTTCCTTCCTTCCTTCCTTCCTTCCCTCCTTCCTTCCTTCCTTCCTTCCCTCCTTCCTTCCTTCCTTCCTTCCTTCCTTCCTTCCTTCCAGATCTCCCAGGTCTGCTGCACAGAACTCTGGCACATTCTGGTAAATGTGGACCAAACGTTCCCCCCCATCTCCCTATATTGACTCTTCTGTCTACTTTTGGACATTTTGAGCATGTGGTGGCAACTCTTTTGTGCATGTGCGTATGTGTGCAGGATATCAGCAGTTAAATACAAACAATTTAACTGAAGGGTATTGAGATAGCAATTAAAATCCAATGAAAAATATTTCAAAAGCATGTTAATTATTTGGGGACAGTTTGATCCTGTTGGGCCCGAGGAAGTGGACAGGGTTCTCGGATCTGTAAATGCCACCACTTGCCAATTACATCCATGCCCCTCCTGGCTGGTGAAGGCAGCGCGGGAGGTGACGTGCGAGTGGGTCCAGGCGATGGTGAATTCATCTTCAGAGGAGGTAGTGTTCCTGGCTGCTTTTAAAGAGCTGCTGGTGCACCCCTTCCTCCAGAAATTGTCACTGGATCCCACCGTGCTGGACAATTTTCATCCAGTCTCCCACCTCCTCTTTTTAGGGAAGGTGGTTGAGAAAATGGTGGCGCTGCAGCTCCAGAGGATTCTGGAGGAAGCGGATTATCTGGACCCCTTTCAGTCAGGTTTCAGGCCCAGATATGGGATGGAAATGGCATTGGTCACACTTATGGATGACCTCTGGTGGGAGCGGGATGGGAGCAGTGCATCCATCCCGGCTCTTCTTGACCTCTCAGTGGCTTTCAATACCATCAACCATGGTATCCTTTTGGGTTGGCTCAGGGAGTTGGGGGTGGGCAGCGTGGTTTTGCAGTGGTTCTCCTCCTTCCTCCAGGGCCAGTCCCAGTCGGTGTTAATAGGGGAGGAGAGATCGGCCCCATGGCCCCTCCTTTGTGGGATGCTGCAGGGCTCGGTACCCTCTCCCCTCCTCTTCAACATCTACATGAAACCGCCGGGTGAGATCATCCGTCACCATGGGAAGAGGTATCATCAATACGCAGATGATTGTCATGAGTCAGGATGGCGAGCAGGGGGCTCCCATCCAGACTGTTAAGCGCATGCGTAGCACTGAGGAATTGGTCAGCCATTCAAAGAGACACAGATCGGGACCGCCTTAACCTTTGGGGTTTATATGGCTGGGTTTTTCCCACGCTTCTTCAGTTTGTTAGGATTCCTGTTATGTACAAGCAATAAAAGATTAGAGACCAGTTCCTTGTCTCAGCGTGTTTCCTGGCAGTTAGGACAATGATACTCAGTTATACATCTCCATCCCAGGTGACGTAAGCAAGGCTGTGACCACCCTTTCTCGATGCCTGGGGGCTGTGGGGGTCTGGATGGGGAACAACAGGCTTCAGCTGAACCCTGGCAAGATGGAGTGGCTGTGGGTTAACAGCCCCTCAGCTCCTAGGAATTTGCCATCTTTAGTTCTGGATGGGGTTGCACTGCCCCATTCAGACCCGGTGCGTAACTTGGGGGTCCTCCTGCACTCATGGCTCCTGCTCAAAGAGCAGGTGGCAGTCGTGGCCAGGGGGGCCTTTGCACAACTTTGTGCCATGCGCCAGTTACGCCCATTCCCGGAGTGAGAGGCCCTCCGAATGGTCACTCACGCCCTGGTCATCTCCCACATAGACTACTACAATGAGCTCTACATGGGGCTACCCTTGAAGAGTATCCAGAAGCTACAGCTGCTGCAAAATGCAGCTGCACAAGCAGTCTTAGGAGCCCCTAGAAGGGCACATGTAACATCATTGCTGCGTGAGCTGCACTGGGTGCCGGTTTGCTTCCATGTCCAATTCAAGGTGTTGGTTATCACCTTTAAAGCCCTACATGGCACAGGGCCAGGCTACCTGAGGGACCGCCTCTTCCCCATTACATCAACCCATCCCATCCGGTCATGCAGAGAAGGCATGTTGCGGACCCCGTCTGCAAGAGAATTCCATCTGGCAGGGTCCAGGAAGAGGGCCTTCTCTGCCGTAGCACCCACCCTTTGGAACAAGCTACCCCCAGGGATAAGACAGGCCCCCACTCTCCTGGCCTTTCGGAAGGGAGTAAAAACATAGCTATGCCACCTGGCCTGGGATGAGAGAGGGGACAGCTACTCATGGGGGTGGTTGACCCCGTGAGGGTGCCAAGGTGAAGATCTTCCCATCTTGAATTTTATATTTTGTACTTGTATTTGTAATTTTATGTATTTATATTGAATTGCTACCATTTTTATTATTTGTAAGCCGGCCAGAGTCATTGTGCAGCAGAGAAATTTAATTAATCGATTAATTAATTAATTGATAAGAATACAGTAGCCCAACCAAACTCTGGACATGGGATGCTCTTGAAGCCTCACTCCCAGAAACAGTGGCGTTGAGTAAATTAAAACACAACCATTTTAAAGCCTTAACTAGCAAGAGCTCTTTGGTGGAAATGGGTCCCTCAGGAGCTCATTTCTGCAACCTCGGCCTGTTCTCCCTAGTTTGGGAAACTCATCAAAATACTCCAAACACTGTTTAATCCGCTTCCTGGTACAGCAAGGACCCTCAGGTTGGTGCTGATTCACTTCTGCAAAGTTTCTGCCCGCTTGCCTTTGCGGATCGTAAATAATCTCGCCAGCATATGAAAGGAAGACTGGAGGCACAACTGGTTAATATCATGTTTTTCTGAAGTGACTGATCCTGGATGCCCTTGGAAAGCTTGTCTATGAAGATGCCAGAAGTAGCAGTTTCCCGTTTTTATTCTCTGTCATTTGGGCAGCGAGAGGTGTATCTCAATTGTCCCCCAAGAGGGATTTCCTTTTCAGTGCAAAGGGGCTGAACAGAGAGACATGTCATTGGTAGCAAATCCAGCCTTTACAACTGTTCCTTCCATAAATCTGTTAGATCCTCTTTTAAAATCATCCTGGTGGGGACCATCCCTACATCCTGTGAAACTGGATTCCACAGGAAACGTCTGCACCATATGAGGAAACCCTTCCTGGTATGATGAAAACAACAACACAAAATTTCAACCTGTTGAAATTTAATTTATATCCCTCTTACAAAAGTTGGTCAGCTCCTCCTTTACTTCCACATTGTCTTCTTCACTTGAGCGTCAGCTGTACCTTCCCAAGCTCAGGATTAGGGACTGGGAATAGCAAATGTGTGTGTTTACCTAGCCCAAGATCCCATTCCAGAAAGGGTTGCTCCCTGCCAGACCATCATGCAGGCCCAAATTCCAACCACCAAGTCCCAGAGGAGGCTCCAGAGCAGTGTTTCTCAACCTTGGCCGCTGGAAGATGTGTGGACTTCAACTCCCAGAATTCCCTTGCTGTCTGGGGAATTCTCGGAGTTGAAGTCCACACATCCTCCAGTGGCCAAGGTTGAGAAACACTGCCAGAGGGCTCTTGGCGGATAGTCTAAGGTGTGGGGTAGATGAAGAGGTGGGGCTACCTGAGGGTTGTTTCCTTTTTGTGGCTGCCCAGAGAGCGGGACCGGGTGCAAAGCTCTTCAGTGTTGAAGTGCCTTTGAAGGAATTCCCATGGCTGAGCTCCTCTGGCACAGTGAAGCTCAGCACTCCTTAACTGCAGCTGGGCTGGAAGGGAAGAAGGCTGCAGAGACAGCAGAGCGCCCTGGGCACTGAAACAGGAACCGTAGTGGGCGTGATGGGCTTGGGGGTGCCACCCTTGCCCTGCTGTCCAAGGTTCAGGCTGAAAGAGAGGCCACGTGGGCTGCGTCTCCCAGCACTGAAGCCCTCAGCTCCACCCTCCTTCCAAGATGGGAGTGGGCTGAGATATCCCACCTATCTCCTTCTAACCAGGCAGGAGAGTTATGCGGTTTTCATTGGACAAGACAAACTGACCTCGTCAGTTTTGGAATGGATAGCGGGGTGTGAAATCCCTCCGCTGAGAACAACGCATCGGTTTGGAGCCCTCCTGGCAGACTCATGAGAATGCCCGCTTCCATCAAGAAGGAACGAGAAGCTCAGCCAAGGACTGAACCAAGAATTTGTCACGTCCCACAAGCCGTGCTGGTGCCTTTTGGTTTTGTGGCTAAGCTGCTGGAAAGGCCCCTCCCTACCCAGCAAGTCCTCTGTGGTTTGGGAAAGATGTTTAAATGTCCCCAGGACTACCACACCGGAATGTTTTCCTTCAAGATTCAACACCAGCTTATTTGCATAATTTATATCCCTCTGAAGAGACTTAATCTGTCTTGTCCAATGAAAGCCGCATAACTCTCCTGCCCGGTTAGAAGGAGATAGGTAATGATCAGATGTATTTAATTTATCACCAGATTCACTTCCTGGCAGGATTAGTGCCCTGGATGGGAGCCCGTAGTGCCATGGAACGGAACGGTGAGGGCAGTGGCTCCCTTGCTGGCTGAAGGGCTGAAGGCCTTGATGGGGGCCCTGCGGGGGATGGGCTCGCTGGCCCTTGCCTGCGCAATGATTCAGTTACCTTTTGCCTGGGGGAGGGAGGGACTACTATTAACCGGGCTGGGGAGGGAAAAGCAGGGTCAGGAAGCCCTTGGAAGTGAATGGCCAGTTGCCCGGAATACATTTAATCAGGTCAGTTGATCCCCAGCGGCTTAGTGACGTGCTAAGCCACTTTGGTGTTAATCTCACTTAGGCTTTTGATAACTCAGCTTGTTGCACAAATCTAGTCTGCTTGGTTAGTCTCTGGTTCAAGGCGTTGTGGGAACCGAGAAAAGGGATAAACTCAGGGACCTGGTTCAACATGTATGAATGCAGCCAAATAACTCTGTTGGCATGGCACTTGGGGGGGCAGTTACTACGTTGTGTAGATAGCTAAATGTATTCAGTGCGGTGATGTGGGTATTAGCCAGGTTTCCACCTTCACCTGCCAGCGGTCCCAAGACAGCCCCCAAAGCAGCATTTCACATAACGGTAGTGTTTGCAATTTACACGTTTCTTCCAGCTTGCAATTTATTCCAGAGTAGGGCTGCTTCCTCCCAGCGTTGGTAAAATATTCCATTTCTCTGAGAGTTCAACAGACCCATTTCCCTATTTCGAGCGCCTTCCTCACTGGTATCTGAGGAACTGCAGGACCAACGTGGGCCGGCCACCTCTTCTTTCTGTCGCGTTCCCTCCACCCAGTCCCCTCCGTGCTCTGGTCTTTGTCCCCCAGGATGCCTCTGCGTTGGGCAGCGGGGTCTGGCTGTTTTTAACCAGGCTCCCCGAGAGACAGAGCTGATGGGGAGGGGGCCAATGGAGAGGCCATGTGGCACAGCCGGGGGGAGTCTCCTGCTTCATAGCAGCCGCCTGCCCCCCTTCAGCCGATAGCCAGGCCATTTTTAGACACGGGTTTAGCGCTGCTCGGAAAGAATGCCGCAGCCACGTTCAGATCTTTAGCCTGACAGAGGTGATTCCCACCATGCTGTGCAAATGGGGTAGACTCTCCCTCCTGCCACATCGCCCCTCCTCCTGTGCCAGTCCACTGATCTGGTGAGCTGTGGACAGAGTGGGACTCCCTGGGTCGCACCCAGAAAGTTGGTAGCCATGGGTATGAAGCCCCACCTGACTCTGTCCAGTGGGGACAGAGAATAAAACACAGTCATCGTGGCACTCTTAGTGCCAGTTGCTGGACAGTGGAGGTGGATGGTATTGCTGGTGATTCCTTTGGGTGTCAGAAAGGCCTCTGGTCAGATTCGGGGCATCCCGCCATCTCCTCCATGGATCTGAACTGCTTCCGTTCAGCTGGATCGTGGCCCTCGGCTTTCGGCAGCAAGAGGCTGTCTGGCGCTAGACCGGCGCTGTGTGAAAACACAACCGTGATGCATAGAAATGTACCTGCAGAAGGAAGGGAAGCTTTATATTTTGTAGATTGTAGAATATACTCTGGAACATTTTTTTTTTAAAGTAAGCAGAGACGAAAGGAAGGCCTGGCATGGGTGGATCTCGATTCTCTTGCCCTTGATTTCTCTGTTTCTCTTCGAAGCACACCACAGGGCCCCCAGACCCACATTTCCTGGGCATCATAACACAGGGGGCTGAATTCTGCCCTAGACATTTGGGGCTCAGCTCGGTAGCAGCCCTGCTTGTTCCTATGGCAACCGTGCCTGCTTGGAGGCTGGCTGGGGATTCTTGCCCACCTGGAGGCTTTTATTTCATCCGTTAAGATTTTCTTACCGTCCCCAGCTTGCAGCTCAAGCAGCAACACAAAAGCCACATCAACCTCAGAAAATGAAGGCCGTAGGTAAAACCACGTTAAAAGCCTTCGGCAGAACAAAAATAAAGTCGAATGTCTTCGGAAATGGCCAGTTGAGTTTTTGAGGTCTGCAAAAGGTGCCCCTCCAGATGCCCTGTGAAATGCCAGTGTACTGTCATAAGAGGAGCCACATCTGCAATGTGAAGTTGGGGGGGGGGAAATGGGGAGTTTGGCCTTTGGGAACGGAGGGGCGTATTGACATGGAAGTGCCAGAAAAGGACCAGCATTTGGAGTCTTTGAGGGGCAAAGACACCCCCCCCCCTCTGCCAGCTGCCTTTCTTGGCACTTCTTCATTCCTCTGGCAGGAAGAGCCATGGCAATGGGAACCCGGGGTCAGCCCCTGGACTGGGTTAAGAGATTTAGGGCAGAGACTTCCCATGCGGCATCTCTAATCTTTGAAATTCCCTGCTGCGAGTAACTGTTTCTAACCATTTGAATGGCTTTGTAAAAGCCTTTGACCAGTGTTTCTCAGCCTTAGCAACTTTAAGATGGGTAGACTTCAACTCCCAGAATTCTGGGAGTTGAAGCCCACCCATCTTAAAATTGCTAAGGTTGAGAAACACTGCCTTAGACAAAGGAGAGGGGAGATAACAAGCTGGAAACTCCCTATTCAGAGGCACTCTACCTCTCGTATCATCTGCTGGGAACAGCAGCACAGGAGGGTGGCTGTGCTCAGCGGAGTCAAAACAACACAACAAGCTTGCTTGCTTGCTTGCTTGCTTGCTTGCTTGCTTGCTTGCTTGCTTTATCTATCTATCTATCTATCTATCTATCTATCTATCTATCTATCTATCTATCTATCTATCTATCTATCTATCTATCATCGGTTTATTTCATTTATTTATAGAGCCGCCCACCCCACATACATGACTCCGGGCGGCTTTATTAAAGTAAATGAAAACACATACAAAAAATAAAAACAAGAAAAAATAAAAACAGGACAGCAACCCGGAATCATAAAAACAGCCATGAATGTAACCAGCTGACTCACCCCCAGGGCACAGAACCAGATTATTTAATTGCAAATTAAGCTCTATTAAAAACCAGAAAATAAGAGGACATGTTTCCCTTTTGCTGTAAAAAGTCCTCCAACATTTGTTGGAGGAAATAACCTTGTGGTACTACTAAAATCCTGGCCAGCCTGTTAAAAAGGAATATTTATTTATTTATTTATTCGTTCGTTCGTTCATTTGATTTATGGCTGCTGTCTTGAGTTTTTCCCCTGCCAGCCCCCTCCCCATGGACCCCCTGCAGGAATCAAATGCTAAAACCTTAGAGACGGCAGAGCGTTTAACGGGCGACACGCTTCAAAACAAAGCGTACAATCCTGGTGGGGGGTTCCAGCCAAATTGGTCCACGTCTCCCTACCCAAAAAGAATTCCTCGACTCAGAAGTCTTTCCCTGGCTCAGGGCAGGAGGAGAGCCGTGTCCGTCCGCAGGGCAAAAACCCCACAAGGCGCCTCGGAGCCTTTTTTCCAGCAAACCAGATTTATGAAAAGGCCTCGGCTTTCCTGAGCCTGGAGCTCCCTTCATCAGAGTTCACATAATTATCCGAGGAAGAGAGCACAGCTCGTGAACATTTATGCTTCCTTAGAAAAGGTGCTCCCAGCCTCCACCGGATTTTTTTGATCCACTGTTGGGCGACTTTCTTTTTCCTTTTCTCCTTCTTTTAGTCTTTTGGGACCATCCCGCCTTTATTTTTGAGATTGAGGGGAAGGAGTGGGGCACCCCAGAACCTTCTGGCCACCTCTGCCTCTCTTTGCCCTTTGGGACTGGAGGGCCTCCCTGGGCAAGGCTGGACTTGTCTCCTGGGCAGCCCCATGACCCTGGCCATGCCCCTCTGGCATAGGCAGAGATGTTGCTTCCATTCCTGGGAATCAGCTGCCCATCTGAGAGTCAGCAAAGTTAGTGAATGGAGGAGAGGAATGCTTGCCCTTTCTCTGCAGCAGAGCTGGCAGAGAAGTGACCGGGGGTGGTGGGGCATTGCAGCCTCTTGGCACCAGCTCTTAAAACTCCCTTGCGGCGAAAATGTGAGGCTTGCTCCTTCAAGGGTGACCTGCTTGCCTTCTGTCTATCAGGCAGCCCAGCAAATGGGGCGAGCAGCGTAGCTCACCTTCGTGGCCAGGCACAGATCTGGGTGGATGATGCCCCCTGTGTGGGGCTGAGCCTCAAGGCATGCATTTCCCTACTGCGCTGGAGCATGGATTCCAGCCCAGTGCACTTAAGTGTCTCTTAGGTCTAATTAAAACCAATCAGAAGTCTTGATTTGCATCCCATGTACCACTGGCATAAATCTGCTCAAAAACCATCATGCCGTTCAGTGGCATTTGGTCAGCCTCCAAAAGGTGTGCATGATGGAGGATTTTGCCTTTCAAATTTTTTCATGACCCTCTGCAGCTATCTTAGTTTTAGGTATGTTTCTGTAGATTTCAGTGCACCTCTGTGCCACACCAGTCTGTTCCCCAAAACACTTTACCCGTGCTTGGACTTTAAGCCGCAGGATTTGCTAGCAGATTTGTTCAGGTGAAGTCCTCTCTCGAGTCCAGCTGGATTCCTGGGGTCCACGTAGGACTTGGAGAGGGAGAGGACAGCCTCCCTGGGGGCTGAGGTGGATGTTTGGTTGCTATACAGCTGTGGAGGTTTGAGGGCAGCAGTTGTGGAAGTGGCTTATGTTCTTCTCGAACATTTTCTCAATTTCTCAGTCTAGCCTACCTCTTCTGCAATAGCTGATTGGTTGCATCTTAGTCAATAAACCATGTTAAATGCATGGGATGGCAGGAGCCAAGATGTTTCACAGATGGCTTTGGCCAGGACAGCAGGTCTGAGGAATCCAGAAAGAGGCACCGAGTGGCAGCTGTCAAGAGGCTTGACTAAACAGGCCTGAGTTTAGCTGTGCTTTAACAGAAATCTGAACATCGTTTTACCTGTTGTCTGAACCAGGCCATTACCTTAAACTAGAATGTGGTTTATTTGGAATTTTAGCCCAAAATTGTTGTTATTTCTATGTTCACTTTTAACAAAGAATCCAAGTCGCATCATGGCTTGCTAGCTACTTGCCAGTCTTTTAGTTGGCATTGTCTGTTGCTTGTCAGATCAGATTTGTGATTATTTTGGAACATTATTGCAACACCTTCTTTCCTTCCCATTAAACATTTCAAAGCAAGTAGCAATAAAATAGTGGTACATACTATAAAACTGCTACCAATTTATTTAGGAATGTCCTTCCTTTACCTGCTCCCTGTAATTCCTTCCTGTTCAGCGTGGTTATGGCATCTGTGGCAATGTGCTTCTGTCCTGCCCTTTAATTAGTTTCTGCTAATCTACTGGGGTTTTTTTTCCTTTTTTCATTGAGACAGAGTGTTACTATGGCAACCTGTCTGAGTCTTCCTGCATCCCACTGAAAATGGTATAATGCTGATGGGTGGATTCTGCACTCTGAGGTGTATCCCTAATATTCACGACCAGTTATCCCAGTAACTGAGAGGTGTTTCCATCTCCCATTAGCAGGCAAGGGGAAATAATGCCCAGTGTCCCTCAAGTGCATCTAAACTTGGATGGTAGTGAAGTACAGCGAAATGGCATTTTATCTCAGCAGAAACTGAACCTTGTAGACGCTTGGCGCTGTTTCCTTTTCAGCAGTGACACAGATCCATTTCAAGGCCATGTCCCAGGGATTTCTTGTCGCAGGTATTAAGTGGAGGCCAAAAGTCAACATGCCGTGGTAGAAAACTAATCTTCTACTATGCCAGTTTTCTTTTCAGTGAGCAGGTTATGGCTGCAAACATGGACTTGGTTGTTCATGTGGTACCTGGTCTGTGCACCACATTTGGGCATGTTTCTGCCTTATCCATGTTGCTGAGCCACTGACAGCTTTCTCGTCAAAGCCCCAGACAGGTTCCTCCTTTCCGGCAGCGTCCATTGGCTCCACGGTTGCTCGGCATCAGTGCTGACCCCGTCCTGGTAGGCCTTGGGTCCTAGTCCTGCTGGGTTCATAGGAACTTCTGCAGCAGAGGGAGTCAGTTTCTTTGTGTGCTGGATCATCCATGAGCTGACAGACAGACAGACAGACTAGGCCAATATTTCTTTCTGGTTGAAGGCAATCTCATCTGCAGCAAACTGCAGTGACGTCAGATGAAAGTATCCCTGGTGACATCATTCTGCAAATGCGGCAGCTACAAACGTGGGTCCTAACAGCGAACACAAGTATGTGTGTCGTGGCATTTGTATGATGCTGTCATGCACATCTTGTCATTTTCCTCCTGCCCCTTGCAGGTGCCCACATGGAAGGTGTTCTGCTCATAGCATCTATCAATTAATTTGTGCCTATGATCATGCATAATTTAGGGCGGCTAACAGTCAAAACCAACACAGAGTTAAAAGAGTTTGAAGAGAAAGCTAAGAGCAAGGATAAAAGAGTTTATAAAAAGAAATCCTAATAAAGTTATGCAAGAAGATCAGGGAGAAACAACAGACCTTCAAGCATCTTATTAAAGGCATCCTCCAGTGGCAGTTCTGTAACGTAGCCGGCAGTGAAGACATGCCGGAGTCCCGCATTCCCTTCCCCACCTCGACTGTCTCGAGCTGTTGAGGGGGCCCTTTGGCCCACCTGGTCAGAGTGTATCCCTCAGACCAAGCTCCTGGGAAGCAGCGGGTGCCATCTGCGTCCAAACACAGTCCTTCCACTCTGTGAAAGTCCAAGCCCAGCCTTCTCCAAACTGGTGCCCTGCAAATATCCTGGACTTCGGCTCCCATAATCCTGGCCATGCTGAATTGCAGGTCAGGATTATGGGCCTCAACCCGGAGTGTCTGTGCAGGGAGTCAAAAAGGTCCAGGTGATGGCTCGGACTGAGTGACCAAAGCTCTAAACCTTTTTTTTTTACATGTGATACTTGATCACCAGAGCCATCCTGACTTTTTTACCCCTCCCCCCAAACACTGGGCTGACCACTGCTAGTACACACACATGCGCACGCGCATTGGAAAAGGGCTGAACGGCAACTGTGTGTACCTTCTTGCACATCCCCAGTGAACAGAAGTGGTGAGATTCAAGAGTCTAAGGCTCAACTTGGAGATTTGCCATGGCTTTTCCCCATAGGTCATAGAATCATAAGGTTGGAGGTGTCCTTGGAGGTCTTCTAGTCCAACCCCCTGCCTAAGCCCAAGGCAGGAGTCCTCATACAACCTTGGACCAATGGTTGTCCAACCTTTTCTTGAAAACCTCCAGCGATGGAGCACCCACTGCTCTGAGAGGCAAGGGTCAATAGGGAAGAAGATTCATGTGTGGTGGGAAGCCCAGACTGAGGTCAATTCATCCAATCATCTAATTCAACCTAAAACAGACCGAGTCATTTCCAGGATTAAACTAATTCCCCCCAGTCTTGTGGGAGCACCAGAACCCTTTCAGCTGGGTCCTCCAAGAAAGCGCTGAAGTGGCCGAAAGCGCTGAAGTGGCCGAAAAGACAAGCCTCTCCAGCATAGAGCTCACCACCGGCTGACGAGGTCCCAAAAGAGCATTTCTCAGCCTCAGCAACTTTAAAATGGGTGGACTCCCAGAATTCCCCAGCCAGCAAGTCTGAGTTGAAGTCCACCCATCTTAAAGTTGCTGAGGTTGAGAAACACTGTCCCAAATCCTTGCCAGTGCTCTCCTAGTGCAAGTGCTTATTGGAAGTGAGGGTCTCCCTGGAGGAAGTGGCAGGAGGGGTGTGGCATTCCCCAAATGGAAATTATTTTTGCCCCACTCAGGGGGCTGCCAGCACTACCAGGAAGGAGATTGGACTGGGTTCATGGCTGCCTGGGCTAAGGGTGTGGAGGGCGCAAGGCTGCTGGGTTTGAGTGATGTGCACATGGCTGGGCAATGAGTGAAAACTGGAGGGTAGATTCTGGGCCATTTGCAATGGCCACTTTTTTAGGGGTGGAGGCAAAATAGGAGGAATTGGGAAAGGCACCATGCCAGGCACCCTGGGAGTGAGGGACAGCTGTGTTGAACCAGTTGGTGAATTCCTGCCTGAAATCATTTGTTGGGCCACCTCTTGCCTTGGCTGTTAAGGCCAAGCGGGAGCTTTTGGAGTAGACTCCAAAGCGGGCTGTGGACCCCCCGAGCAGCATCTGGCAAGGGGTCGGTATTGTTAGTCCAAGGGATCTTTGGAGCATTCTTCTACCTGGAAGCCCGTGGATATTTCAAGGCTTGCTCAGCGTCCAAACTGATTTTTCATGCCAGCCGGGATGGCAAGAGGCCTCTGTTCCACGGGCTGCTTTGACTCCTCTGTTTGCACTCGTGCCAGATGTTCCCAGGAGAGGCAGAGCAGGAGGCAGACTCCTGCCCTGCTGCTCACCCTGGGGTTAGAGACATGATCTTCCTCCATTAGACTGTCCTCGCTCCACACCCCTCTTTCGTTCCTACTTCAGAGGCTCCTGCTTGACCTTAGCACCCATGCGAAAGGTCAGGGCTTTGATGCCAGGCTTGTAGCCACCACCATGACTTTCCTGACACTCCTTCTGGCAACCCTGGCTCTGGACAAACCGTTTGCAGAGGGTGTGAATGAGAGATTGGAGGGCAGGAAGGAAAGAACACCGCCGAGGGGCTCCCTTGCCAAGGCTTCTGGAAGAAGCAGGGTGAAAGACTGCCAGGGTGAAAGGCTGCCAGGGCACAGCTGCTTGCACACTCAGCCATAGGCTTTGCACAGTCTGATCCAAGAAGGGTGTTTTGGGCTGCTGCAGAAAGGCTCACGACACGACCATGCCACACACCCACAAGCTCCCGATGGATGCCAGTCTAGCTGCCTGGAGAGGAGGTGGCAGCTGAGGGAATGAAGCACTTCTAGAAGAGCCCAGCTCATCACCAAGGAGAACCACCCTGAGGGGCAGGGGGGGCGGCTTTCGGTGCGGGGCCAGAGGCATCAATGTCTGTACAATTTGCACCTGCTGATTTGTACCGAGAGATGCACATTTTGCAATTCTTAACTGTGTTTGATAGGATTTCTATGTGTTCCCATGGAGGGAAGGTTAAGACCAGGGGCTCTTGCTGCTGGTGGAAACTGGAAGTCCCCTGTCTGTCCCCACTTCTTAGGGTGCTTATCTTGCAAAGAGTCTCAGGGGGGCGCTGCACGAGCCACATCTGTGGCCTCACTTTGCAGCCAGATGACTGATCTGTCTTGGTTTGCACAACACAATGAACCTGTTTGCACAATTAACTTGTTTTCTGGATTGGCACAATGCACTAAATCATCAACATACCAAACAAGTGGGGGTTGCACCTGGACTAAACCACAAAGAGAGGTGCCAAAGTTAACAATAAGGAGGCCATGGTAGTTGTGAGAATGTATTTGCTGGGGTTTTACCTGACTTGCTGAAGAATTCTGTGTGTGTGTGTGTGTGTGTACCCTGACAATCTGTTAGGACCTTTCTAAGGCAGGTATAAGAGTAGGCCGTGAGGTGGGCGAGGGGCAGGGCTGGTGGGTGGCAGAGGAGGGGCTGTTGTCCTCCTAGATGGGCAGGCTCTGCTGATTGTCCTAAGGGCCTTCTTGAATGGGAGACAGATAAATCTGAAGCCATGAAAACAGGCTGCCCCTTTTCCCTTTAAAATTCGGGAAAACAGAAATGGATGCAATATTTATTTCTTAACAAACCTAAATTTATTTTACCGCTTTAGTGACATGTAATGCATAATTTATAACTTGTTAGCAAAGAGCATTGCATTGCTTGGCATGTCTGTAAAACCTGCAGCATGGTCGTATTTACTCAAATATTTTCCCCAGCAGCATTTGACAGGAAAAGCCCTCCCAAGGCAGGTGAGTGCAAAAAAACCCTATGCGGTTTCATTTGGCTAGTAAGGCTTACTCCCAGGAAAGCACAGAGGACTGTTCAAGAGTGCAATCCCATCCTCAGCCCCGTTGAGCTCAGTGGGGCTTACTGCCCGGGAAGTAAGAACAGGACTGCAATCTTACATTGCAAAATCCAAAATGCAACAGCTCCTAGAGGGAGCTACACATGGGTGCAGCTTTTGGGGCCTAAAAATTGATCCTGGTTATTACTAAGATGGGGGGGGGGGGAGGAACCTGATGTTGATCGATTTGGAGCAAAACTGTGGTCATAGAATATCCTGTGCTTGGATACTACAGTCTTGAACTCCACACCGTACCCAGGATTACACTTTTTCTAAAGCCGTAGACTAGCCTTCATTCATTCATTCATATATATATACATGTACATACACACACACATATATTTTATCCAGTAAGTTCTAAGTGAGGAAAACCTGTCCTTAAAAAATCTCTAATGCATTCCAGGAGAGGGGAAAGATTTCTTGCAACAAGACCCTGAATTTCCTCTTGGTCAGTTTGGACGAGTCTCCACCCTCTTTTCCCCTCTAGTTCCCCACGAGCAACGGGTGCCACCCAAGGGGATGGAGAAGCCCAGGGAGGGTGGAGAGGCCAAGGAGATCAGGATACAAGCAGAGGTGAGATGATGCACACTTAACCACTTTACTGAGGAAGGTGAATCTGTCCCTGGAGACTTGAGGATTCCTGCCTCAGTCGTGTCTCCTTGTTCAGGAAAGTATGTGGAAGATTCAGGGATGCACCAGAAGGAGAACCAAGAAGGGAGTTGGTGCGCATCTGGACAGCAATGTCACTATTGGGACCCGGGAAGCACACCTTCTCAGCCCCCAGAGATGCATTTGGCTCCCACCCTGGTGATGTTAAGCAAGTCTTTGAGAACCTGTCTGCTCTTCCAGGCCTTGGGATAAGGTGTTTGTGGAGCCCTGGCTGGCTGGTTGTTGTGCAATTGGTGCAGATCCTTTGGTTCCTTTCATTGCTGTCCTGTTTTAGGTGCAAGTCCGCCAGAGTCGTTCTGGAATCAGGCGGCTTCTACGTCTAATAAATAAATAGAGCCACCTTAGGCCGGGTTTTCTGTGGGTCTTCTGGTTGGCCCTGATGGACAGCTGTCTCCTCTGGCCTGTAGACGTGCTATGGCAGGCGCGCAATTATCTGGGCAAGGGAAAAGGGTGAGGAACAGCCAACCTTCTTGACCTGCATATTTGCAAGAGATCTGGCCAGTCAGGGCTGGGTCTGGAGGCGGGCAGGCAATGGAACCCCTCTTTGGGCTGGCTGGGCGGTTTGAAGGGGCAGACCCAGGTTCTGTCCAAGCAGTTCTGCTGTTAGTCCCAACGCGGGTTCTACCAATTGTGCTGTTTTGTTCTTCTTGCTTGGCTACCTTCTTTGGGCCTTTGCAATCGGGGGTCAAGAGGAGGAGGGTCCCTCAGCCGGGACAGCAGTGAGTAAGTGGTGGTCTCCTGAGGGAACCCTGCACTGCGTGCTTGCCATCCAGTTACAGGCCAAGCAGCTGCGTTCCCACAAGATGCCAAGTCAGGTTCAGGTTTACCAGGGTGTATTTTTTGGGTGGCGCAAACCCAGCCTGTTTAGCCAATTTACTTTGCACTATTTTGTGGAAACCCAGAAAATGGGGGAATTCCGCAGGCCGTCGAGTGCGCTTGGGGGACGGCAGGTGCCATTTCAGCATGCACGACTCCTTTGCCTGGCCAGAACAGCATACTCGGGAGGGAGGGCCGTCTCGATGCGGGAGTAGGGTTAGTGAATGGGACTTTCCCATTTCATTGCTCTGTAGATTTCCAAGTCATCGGGGAAGAACTCTCTGTCTGGGTTTGAGAGTGAGATTTTTACTGAAATGAAAGCCCCTCCCCCTGCTTAGCCCTCCCCTCCCCCATAGGGCCGTGCACAGAAACGCAGAAATGCCTGTTTCCCTTGGCAGGTTGGCTTCCCTGCTGCACCATCTCTGAACCGAAGCAAGGCTGGCTGGAGGCTGGGCTGGGCTGGGATGTTGGCAGGAGCTGAGCTTGACTCAGAGGAGAGTCAGTTAAAGAAAGAATCAGAGCATTTCCATGCCTTTGGGCTGCCTCTTTTCTAAGGTCTTGGCACATCCAGCCTTAACCATGGTTGGATGGCTTGGGAATCCCAAACCTGCAGGCGGGACTGGGAAGTCAGATCAACCTCCCGGAAGAAGCAAATGGCAGGCCGCTTCCACGTCCCTGCCTGGGGTGCTGAATGGGGGTCTCCGTGAAGCCCTTGGAATTGACCTCCCATGTTTCCTAGGTCCAGGTCTACACGATACAGGGGGGTCTGCAAGGTGTGGTCAGAAAGGTCAAGATGGCCTGACAGCCATGGCGGTGCAATCAAAGCTCCACCATCTTGACTTTTATGACCACACCCTCCTCCCTGCCCGGAGAAGTGAAGACTTTGGTTTTAAATAAACATTGCCATATGGTGCTTTCATGAGAAACACCTGAATTGACTTTGATTGCTCTTGTTGGAATGATGATCCCGCTTTAACCTAGATTAGGCTGGTCTTTTTAAAACTGAAGTTTCATGCTTATAGAAATGTCTTACCCATCATCTGTTAATAAAAATCCTTCAAGTTTAGTGTCCTGGTTTCTGCCTAACTGGGGGGCAGGGAAGAAGCTTAGTTTCTGCTTGAGATTCTTGGGAACAGGAGACACATTTCAGATGAGCAGATGACTCTGGCAAGGACAGCAGGAATGTTGGAGGGGAAGGGGGTCTGGACCCCCCTCAGTTCATCCCTTTTAGCGGGCAGAGCTGGCCTCCCTCCAGGCAGCTGGACAGGTGCCGCAAAAAGATGCTTGCCCTGGGTAGATGCCCTGCAAGTGGGCGTGACAAGAAGAGGAGGTGTGGAGTCCTCGGTGCTCTCTGAGCCTGGTTGTTTTCTTGCGGACGCTTCATGGCCAGACTAGGCAGCATCTTCAGTGCGAGGAGGGAGAGGGCCTCGCTCTCCGTTTATACACCGTGGCTTGCCCTGCTTGTGTTGGTGGGGGTGTTGTTGTCTCCCTGGGAGTTCCTTGACAGGGCTGTTGTTTGCTGCTGGGTTGACTGCCTGAGTTAACGGTTCCTTGATTAGGGTGTATTGTGCTGTTCGATGGTTCATCTGGGGTTGGCTGCTCTGTCTGAGTGCCAGGCTTCCAGGAATTCTCTGGCATTTTTGGGTTTGGCTTGGTTTAGGATGCTCACAGTTTCCCAGTTGAAACTATGGTTGAGTCTGTCCGTGTGTTGTGAGATGAAGGAGTTCTCATCGTGTCTTCTGACTGCCAGTGGGTGTTCGTGGATGCGCTCTGCTGGTCTTCTGCCTGTCTGTCCTACGTAGTGGCTGTTACAGTCTTTGCACTGTAAGTTGTAGATAACTCCTGTTTTTTCCTCTTGGGCTATTGGGTCTTTTGGGTTGCTTAAGATGTTTTGAAGAGTTTTAGTTGCTTTATGTGCTGTGGCAATGCCATGCAGTTGTAACAGTCTGTTGGTGGTTTCTGAGATGTTTCTGATGTATGGCAGTGTTATCCTTTTCATAGCTTCTGTTGGTTGGATTGTAGTGGGTTGGGTGGTGAGGCACTTTTTGATAAAGTTGAGCGGGTATCCATTTTGCTGGAAGATGCTGTACAGATGATCTTTTTCCTTGTTCTGGTGCTCTGGGTTGCTGCAGTGTGTAAGTGCTCATCTGAATAACGTTCTCACACAGCTCCTCTTGTGGGAGGTTGGATTGTTACTTTGGTAGTGGAGCACTTGGTTGGTGTGGGTAGCTTTCCTGTAGACTTGTGTTCCTAACTTACCAACATTTCCTCTACTGATGAGGATGTCCGGGAATGGTGGTGTCTGGTTGTTTTCTTCCTCCCTTGTGAATTTTATTCCATTAAAGATATTGTTGATGGTCTTGTGGGTTTCTTCCAGTTGTTTCTTTTGTATTATGACAGAAGTGTCATCAACATACCGGATCCATACTTTGGGTTGTATGTGTGGGAGTGCTATCCTTTCCAGACCCTGCATTACAGTCTCTTCTATAAGTCCTGAAATTGGTGATCCCATGGGTGTTCCTTTGGCCTGTTGAAAGTAGGTTGTAAGGCAGAGGTTGATGAGGTCGATTATCCCGGGTATTTCTATTTTGGTGTATTTGGCTAGGTCAGGTGTGTTGCGCAGAACTGCAGCCATGGATTCTTTCGCTAGTGCCAGGTCTATGAATGTGAAGAGAGCTGTCGCATTGAATGATACCATGATTTCACCTTCTTCTATTTTTAGGTTTTTGACTTTCTGGAGGCACTGTAGTGGGGAGTTGATAGAATGTTCACTCTCCTCTGTGAGGTGTCTGAGTTTCTTTGTAAGCTCTTTAGCTATGTTATAAGTGGGAGTCCCTGGTGATGATACAGTGGGCCAAAGTGGTATGCCTGGCTCGTGTATCTTGGGGCATCCGTAGAAGCGGAGAGGCGGTGCTTCTCTTCCAAAGATAAAATGCCCACTTTTCACATGGTGTGCCAAGTGGAAAGAGTGGCATCCTCAAGCTTCAAAGGAGGGTGGCCTGGATCCCTGTGTGGGGTGATGACAAGTTTGCCTCATCTGCCAGCCTTGGGGAAGATGTTCCAACATGCCCTGGGTGCCCGTGCCTTGGGGTTCCGCTGCCGAGCAATGCCAGCCAGGTTCCTATGGTTACCCAGGTTTGCATATTCACCGGGGTTCCTATGGTGACAGCTGCAGCTTTGCTTTCACTCTTTCTCTGCGTTGGAGATTTTGCTCTCCCCACCCCACCCCAGTGCCCCCAGCCACCTCCAAAGCAGAGGGCTCCTTCCGCCAGCCTAAAGAACTGGGGTGCCAGGAGATCACAGGTGTGAAAGATCATGGAGAGCTGGCTTCTGGGCACCTTCTAGATGCCCACTGGCAAGCCCCAAATACTGGCATGCCCGGCAGTAGAGTGTGCTTGGCCTTCAGTAGAGTCTGGCTCAGGCCCATCTCACCAGCCCCGCAGTCTCGGTTCCTTTAAACGGAGGGATCTTCTACGTGAAGCCTCTGTGCTGCATCTGCAGCTCTACCAATCTTTGCTGCCCTTGAAAAGCTGAGTGGGATCAGATCTGTTGATCCCACCCCCATGGGCAAGACCGGGAAGGACGAAAAGCAACTGGAAAGAATGCCCCGGCCAAGCACGGTGGGGCCCTCGCCAGGGAAACTGCATGGACAGGCAGGAGCTGAACTAAACTCGACGGAGGTTTTGCTTTAGGAATGGCTACACCATGGCTGACAGCTGGCCGGGGAGGTAGGAGAGGAACCGCGAGTCATGTGTTGGCCAGACCTCGCCTCAGGTGTTCAGAGCACAGGGAACGGGTTCAGAGGAGGACGGCCGGGATAATCAGAGGACTAGGGGTGATGAACAGAGAGGGAAGGCGCTGTGGTGTTGCATCCAGAGAGGAGAATGGCAGGACTTTCCAAACCCCTCAAAGGGAGACTGAGATCAAGAGCTGCCCTGTTCTTCCTCATCCCAGAGAGTGGGGCTGGGATGGTGGTCGACTCACAGGAGGGCTGGAGAGACAGATGTGACCGAGCCAAGACTGGATAGCCCAGGACGCCTTCGCTTGGATCCATGCCCTGAGCAGGGGTGGACTGCATGGCCTTGGGGGCTGCTCCCGGTGCACGGATCCCGTGATTCCGCAAAGAAGACAATTGTAGGAGTCACAAAAATAATACCTTGTTTCTTATTTCTTCTTTATCAAATCTGTCACTGCCCATCTCCTCCCACCAGAGGGACTCTGGGCCATTTACAACAAAATATCAATAAAACAATAGACATACAATATAATTACAATATTGTATTATATAAAATATAAAAATGCAATTACATGTAGACAATAAATATAAAATAAAAATAGAATCCAAATGGATGATCTAACTCAGTCCTTGTGTGTGAGGAGCTCTCTAGGGTGCCAGCCATCCCCAAGCGGAGCTACTCCCTTCTCTGCCCCAGGTCGGGTGGCAGAGCTGGGTCTTCAGACTCCTCCGGAAGGCCAAGAGCGATGGGACTAACCTCACCTCCGGGGGCAGCATGTTCCACAGGGCGGGAGCTACCGCAGAGAAGGCCCTCCTCCTGGACCCTGCCAGACGGAATTCTCTTACCGACGGGGTCCGCAGCATGCCCTCTCTGCACGATCGGGTGGGATGGGTCGATGTAACGGGAAGAGGTTGTCCCTCAGGTAGCCTGGCTCCATACCTCCACTTCATTCTGCATTAGCCTGACCTCCTCTAGAGAATACTGCCTGGTTCTTGAGGCTCTTCTGAAGAAGGAGGCCCAGGACCGCCGGTGGTGCAGGCAGAAACGGGCTTCTCCTTGGTTCTCATGGGCTCAGCCCCTGCACTCGGGCGGGGACTAGTGCCGGGGCATCTGCAGCACCCTGTCTGCATTGGTGCCTGCCATGAATGATGCCGCCTTGCTCTGCAACTGCCTCCAGCTTCTAGGAAAGGCGGGGGGGGGGCAGGATTACCTGCCCTGAAAGTATGCAGCAAGGAGGTCCTTTGTGCCCCCAAATGGAAGTGGCAAGAAGATGGGTTTAGCCAAGAGGATCTGGGGGTGGGCAGCATCTGAGGCAGAACTGAACAGAAGAGCTAGCTTCCTCTAGTTCACAGCTCGCGGGGCCAGGTTCACACAACATGCTAGACTAGGCTAAGATGGATTGGCTAGTTTGTCTCTTGGCACGTGTGGGGCACCCAGCCATTGTCTCGGCATGCGGGGTAACTCAGACATCATCCAGTTCGTTTGCTGGGAGACGGTGTGCAGTGGGAACACAGCAATTAGGGACTGCAGCTCAGGGTTACAGTTGAGATGTGGCCTGAGCCAGCTTCAGTCTTCAGCCCCTGTTCACGGTGGCGACAAGGAGCACGTCTGCAGGTTTTGTCTGGGCAGAAGGAAAATCCGGTGGGAACATCAGAAGCGTTGGTGGGGCAGGAATTTCCTCAGAGTGCGGATGAACCTGAAAGTCAGCAAAGAACATGGTGGGGAAGAGAATTCCAGGAAAGGCTTTTCAGGCTGGCAGTTATGGGAGCTAAACTCTCACCTTTCTGAAGGACACCTGGGTGAGTTTTGCCATGGAGCCCCCTTTTGCTTGTGCCGTGGCACCCCAGATGGCCTCCACGTGCTGCTACTGGGCAGACACCGCAGGAGGACCCAGGATCTCGGGGGTCAAAGCCTCAGGGGTGTCACAAAGCCTTCGACTGATCCCTAAAATGGTGAGGACAGGAAGAGACACAAGAGACACCCTGTAAAAATGTGTTTCCTTGGGCTTGGCTTTCCTTGCATAAATAACGGCTGTACTCAGTGTGGATGCTGTGATCATCCAAAATACCCGCTGTAGGGGAAGGGGCACGTGGAGAGAAAATGGCATCAGGAGCATAGGCTGAGCATGGATTGTGTGCCACACTGAGTGTGGCATGGCATGCATCACAAGGGTGGGATGTGGCCCCAGGAGGACCTGACCTGTATAAGCACAGCATGTCCTGGGGTATTCCTAGAAAGCTTGGTCTGCGTTGTGTCTTCTCCAGGGGTCAAAAAAGTCAAAAGTGGGGAGCCCTGCTGCTTCTTTCTGTGCATCACAAGGCACGTGAAAAGGGAGCGGAGTGTCAGCTGCATGGCTGAGGCCCCCATCATGACTTTTTCTTTACTCTGCCTCCTGCGGACACCCCTGGCTTTGTCCCTCTTTTTGTGGCAGAGCCACTGGCTGGCCATCTCTCACAGCCCCCACAGGCCCTCTCCTTTTCATGTGAGTTTGCTCTGTTCAGAATTTCCAATGCCAGCTCCCCCCCTCCTGCCCCACCTGTCCCTCTGCAGCTCAGCAGGGGCCGCCCTGGGCTGACCTCACTGGGTGAGGAAGCTCAGCAGTCGGGCCTTCTTCGCCGTGGGGTGGGAGACCTCCTGTGGGCAAGGAACAGAAATGTCCTCCCTGCTTGGGAAGCACAGGTGTTTCTGAGGCTGGAGAGGGGGATCCATTCATCTGCTGCTGCTGCGTCTTTTTCCCTTGGGGGGGGGGCTCCTCCAGCTTTTCTTGCTTCTCCTGAAACTGATGGTGCGCAGCCCCTTCCCCATAAGCCAGTGTGTAAGCTGGAGGGGGGCCTATCTGCCAGGGGCAGGAGGCACAGCTGGGCGGTGGCGGGGTGCTTGGCTGCTGGAGGGACCGCTGAGCCCTTCCTGGCCAGGGCTGGCCTGGGAGAGAGAGGAAGAGGAGGGAGCTGGTGAGAGGGGAACCAGTCTTGGCCCTCCCTCCCACCGGCAAAATAAAGTCCTGTGCTTGGTGAGACAACCCAATTTACACTCGTCTTGACTCTCTCTGCAGGCTGGAGCTTGTTGGCCAAAAGTGAGAAGGAAGAAGTGATGGCTTATTTGACGGGCTCCCTCTGGGTGAACCCTGAAGCTGAAAAGCTGAGGGTTCAAAGCCCTTCCCGGGCGGGGGGGGGGGCTCCCTGGCGGTGTGCACGCTGAGTGGCAACAGAGAGAAGCCGATCTTGTAACAAGAGGAAAAAGCGGTATGGAAACATGAGGCTGCGACAACCTTGTGACAAAACCTTCACTCAGAAGACTGGCGGGCTTGCCTGTCTCTGAGTCTGGAGGTTGGGAAAATAAGGCGATGGGTCCCAGACACTCCCGTTCCAAGCAGGAAGTGGGGATTTGCCCTGGGGATGAAGGAGTGCTGAGTCTCCTCAGGGCCAGACCCAGCTGGTCTTTCTTCCTCCTCCTCCTCCATTGTAGAGCTGTTCTCTTCCCATCCCTTCTGGGTATCTGCAAAGTCATGCTGTGTGTTTTGATTGTCTCTCTGTGTCCCTTTTCCATTGTCCTTCATTGAACTGCCTCAGCTAAGGGCCCCGGGCGCTCAGATGTGTCTGCCCAGGTCTGTCCAGTGGTGCCCCACTTCAGGGTGCCATTGCTCAGTCAGCCCGCCCAGCCCAGCCCAGCCCAGACACCTAGCTCTCTCCATCCCCTACAATGTGGAGTTGTGAGACTCGCTTGCACAGCTACTTGGCTGCTGGCGCCTGAGCAGATGAGCCCGAAAGCTGTTTTCCAAAGTGACTCTAAAGTCCCACATCCACTGATGTCATGCTTGATGCAGCATGCATATTCCTGGCACATGAAATCCTGGAGTTGGAAGGACACCGAAGAGGTCACCAAATCCAGCCTCCTGCACACTGCAGCATTCCCTACACCAGTGTTTCTCAACCTTGGCCAGTTTAAGATGGGTGGACTTCAACTCCCAGAATTCCCCAGTCAGCCATGCTAGCTGGTGAATTCTGGGAGTTGAAGTCCACCCATCTTAAAGTGGCCAGGGTTGAGAAACACTGCCCTACACCATCCCCGATAGATGATGATCCAGCCTCTGTTTGAAAACCTCCAGTGAAGGGGAAGAAGCCCCTCCCTGTGCTAACCCGTTCCACTGATTGACAGCTCTGACAGTCAAGAAGTTGTTCCTAAAATCTAATCTGCTTCTACATCCTTGAGGTTTCATCCCATGAGTTCGAGTCTTCCCCTCTGGAGCAAGTGAGCGTAAGCCAGAACCCTCTGCAGCAGGGCAGCCCTCCAGGTGTGGGAAGGCTGCTCTCATGTCCCTTCTCAACCTTCTCTTCTGCAGCCGAACAGAGGCAGGTCTCCTCACCCTTCCTCGTAGGCTCCCAGGCCTCTCTCCATCTCGGTAGCCCTTCTCTGGACTTCCCAGCCCATAGTGACGTGCCCACTGTGTGGGGCGGAAGGGGAGTCACAGCTCCTGCAGGGACCCTGTTTTGCTGGAGCGTTTTTGGCGAAGGATGGGAGGTGCCACTGAAGCCTTTCTGCCAACTCAGCTAAAACATCACATCCACAGCTTTTGCGCTTCTGTTCCGTATCTGCTGTTTTCCATGTTCTGTGTCACATTAAAAGTTTTTTTAACTCATCGGGGCAAAGAGGCATATTAAATGTCATTTAACCGATGGTGTGGAGCCTGGTTTTGGAGGGTGATTCCTGATGCTACTAGAACAGAGAGGCCCACCGGATCAGCGGGTGCTGGATCCAGCCTTCCAGCCCAGCCCCAGTACAAGGGGGTCTGTGAGGGGGGGGTCAAAACAGTCCCAGTGACAACAGCCATGCAAGCGAAGCCCTGCTGTTCTTTATGTGCGTCACGTGGTTGTCACTGCCCTCTGGACTGTCTTGCCCCCTCCGTGCAGACACCCTGGCCCCATGCCTGACACGGGAACTGCTTACCAGGCTGTGCTGCGAGGGGACCCTGGGGTCACAGATCTGCAACGCTCCTCTGGACCATCCTCGGGCCAAGGGGCATTCAGAGTCAGGGCAGGTGGGTGAGGTTGGGGGCAGTAGGTACGCAGCGTAGCCCCAACTGAGGTGGCTTGGTTGGGGACCGAAGTCTTGTCAGGCCCAATGGGAACCTGGCTGAGAACCAGTTGCCCTGGGCTTGTGGGGCGTGCCTGGCTGCCCCGAATCGTCCTTCTCATCTCCGCCAAGTTCACGTTACTTCCCCACCCCCCCCCCCCGAGGGTAGCAGTTGGTAGCTGCTGGCTCTGAAACAGTTGTGCATCCCCGGTGACGCCCTAGCCTTGGCCAGAGGAGAGAATGGGAGTCAGCGGGGGGGGGGGGGGGGGCTCCAACTTTGCTGAACCAGCAGGGTCAGTGCTCCCCCAGCCCCTCCTGGCGTGAGACGCTTCCTGCTCCTTGTTCGCTCAGTAGGGACCGTCCATCCGTAGGGCAGCTCCACAGCAGGGCTGGCAACACACCAGCCAAGAGCTAGACATCCCCGGCCTGGCCAATCCTCAGAGTGGAGGATTGTGCTGAAGTTCTCAGGGGAAAGGGAAGTCCTGCAGCCATTTCTCAAGGGCAGGACCTTGGCTCTGCAGGGACAGGCAGCTCCATGAGGGTCCTGGAGGGTTCTGCGGGAGCAAGAACTCCAGATCTCAGGCAAGCGACGGGGCCAGAAAAGGCCAGGAATTCGTATATTCCTCAGGGTCGCCTGGTCCACAAAGAAGGGCAAGAGTGTCCAGTGCTGAGTTTCTCCTTCATGACAGGATTTTCCTTGCATCAAACTAAGGGGAACCAGTTAGGAAAAAGCAGGAGGCTTTAGGACGGCAGAGACGGCTCGCAAGGGACCCTCCTCGGCCTGAGAAAGGCAGTCCAGGCCAGCCTTCCGGGCAGGAGGTGGGGTGAATTACAGGGTAAGACCCTTCCAGTTGAGCTAGGCTCCTGAGGACTTCCTGAACAGATCCAGAGAGCCTCTTGGGGAACTACACAGAAGTGTTGGCTGCTGCCTTCTTCTAGGCAGTTGTTCCAACTTCCCAGAACGAGGTTGGGGCTTCTGGTGGTCTCCCCAGTCAGGATCAAAATTCTGCTTAGCTTTCTCAACCTCCCAAGGTTGGCTGAAGACTGCCATTATGGTTATATAATTACCACGCCCAAGTGGCTGGCCTTGTAGATGAGGACAGAATGTGTTGTAACCACAGGCATCTGGAGGGCTTCAGTCAGGAAGACCGTTCCCGATGCAGCCTCGGAGGCCGCGATATACTGACTCAGGGAGAGGCCACCAGAGAGCTCATTTTCAACTTCCAGATTTTTTCCTGTGCCCCTTGCAAGGAAAGCAGCCTCTCTCCCCAAGTTCTCTGGCCATTTTCCTCCCTCCCCAAGGCCCAAAGTCCTCGATTTCTGCCATACCACCCTTCGACATCTTTCTCCACTTTGCTTGCCTCCCTGCAGAGTCCATGTGCCCCTCTCCTCCACCGCCCTCTCTGTCGTTGCCGGGGCCCAGGGACCTTATGCTTCTTCATCTGAAGCTGCTTTCAAGCAGAACTCCCCCCCTCCCCCATGCATTCTGGATCTGTTGTAACTTCCCGGTCATCTTCAAGGGCAGCCCCATGTAGCGTGTGTTGCAATAGTCCAACTGGAAAGTGACCAAGACATGAGTAACGGTGAGCAAGACCTCCTGGTCCAGGAGCGGGCACAAGTGGCACGCAAGACACATCTGTGCAAAGGGCCCCCGACCATGGCTGCCGCCTGCTCCTTGAACAGGATTCACAAGTTCAGAAGGACCCCCAAATTGCGCACCAGCTCTCTCTGGGGAAGTACCACTCGCCCAGAGTCAAAGGCCGGCCCAAAGCCCAAAGCCGCTTTGTCTGGCTAGGGTGGGGCTGGAGCCAATTCCTCCCCGTCCGGACCCTTGCAGCCTCCGGGCCCTGGGCCAGCACTGGAACGGCCTGGGGTGGAGAGGTGCAAGTGGGCATCCTCAGCAAGGTGATGACACCGCACCTGTCCCGCCAGACGGCCTCGCCTGGCAGTTTCGCGCAGCTGTTGGAGGAGTGGCCGAAGACCCAGGCGCCGAGGCACCCCACATCGCGGGAACCAAGGGCTGGACCCCCCCGCCTCGCCAACAGGAACCGGCCAGGGAGGAGGGAGGGGAACTGCCGCGAGATGGTGCCTCTCGCTCCAAATCCCTGAAGCCGGCCAGAAGGATCCCACGGCCCACGGTACTGAAGGCCACCGAGAGGTCCGGGAGGGCCAGGGCAGTCGCACCACCTCCACCCCGAGCCCTCCAGAGGTCACCCAGAAGCAGGACCGGTGTCGTCTCTGCGCTACAACCCAGCTTGAATCCTGCTTGGAAGAGGTCCGCGTGATCCACTTCATCCAAGGCCTTCTGCTGCTGAGCTCCCATTAATGCACAGATGCTCCCAATTGCTCCATTACACCCTTTCCAGAGAGCCTGATCACACCCTCTGGAACGGAGGCGGGTGCCTGGCCGCTTCCACTGGGGCAATGGCGGATTTAATCTGATTGAGCAAGTTAAGGAACATTCATAGGCCCTCCAGGGATGAGCAGCGGAGCTTATCCTGGGATGGTTGTGGTCTGCTGTGACCCTTCCCCCTTTTGGAATTCCCCTCCTATGAAAATTAAGTCATGGGAAGCACTGATTCACTATGACCTCATCTCATTCATAGGAATTTCCAGGAAAAATAATGTCATCTTTATTCTGGATTCTTCTCTTGTCTTCCCACTGCGAACCAGAAAAAGTCCATTAATTTATTTATTTTATATGTATTAATTTATTTATCTATCTATCTATCAAGTTTTTATCACCGCCCATCTCCCCCCACAAGGAGGGACTCTGGGCGGTTGAGGCCATCGAGGAGGAGGAGGAGGAGGAGGAGGAGGAGGAGGAGGAGGAGGAGGAGGAGGAGGAGGAGGAGATGAAGTAGGTATGCGCCAAGAAGAAGAACTAGTGCAGAGCGCCCTCTGCCTGAAAGACTAGCAGCTTCTTGGAAACGATCCAGGAATCCAGTTTTGCTTCTGCAGAATCATTTCTGCAGTTGTGGGGAAGAGAGGCAGTGTGCTTCCCTCCGTGATCAGCGCCTGAGGAAGTCTTCTTGGGAAGCAGATATATATCACAGGCCAGTACCCCCAGGGAGCTCTGGCAAGAGATGCACACTGCAGCTGGAGCCTTGGCAAATGCGCAAGGTCAAGGTCACCTGGTACCAGCTGGGTCGGTGCCACCAGAGGAGCAACAATGCTAGTGGGCCTTTCTGGCTGATCATAAAGTCAGAGGGGTCCTGGGCCACTGCCTGCAGGAAACCATGTTCTCTGAGGTCCCCTTGCCCACGGTGCTAACACTTTCCAGCCTATTTCCATCCCAGGTAGAAGGAAAGTCATTCATAAAAGGCCTTGCATTCCAGGACAGGTGTTTCTCTCCCTGGGCTTGCCCACTCCTGGGTTCCTCAGCCAAGTTGCCTTCAGGAATGGCCAAGAAGATTAACTGCCTGCCCAAGCCACATGCCTGGAGCATCCAACTGGTGCTGGTCATTCCCTGGATATGTAGGGCAAGAAGGCTATTGTGGACACCCAATCATCAGAAGAGGACTAGGAATATGGAAAGTTCAAGGGCTGCCCCTAACTGGGAAACCTCTGTTTCGTCTGCTTTCACTAGACATCTTGGTTTGACTACTCAGACTCATACTTCATGAGGTTAGAGAAGCATTCAGAAGATCAGACGGATCAGTTGTTGTTGTTGTTGTTGTTTATTCATTTAGTCACTTCCGACTCTTCGTGACTTCATGGACCAGCCCGCACCAGAGCTTCCTGTCGGTCGTCAACACCCCCAGCTCCCCCAGGGACGAGTCCGTCACCTCTAGAATATCATCCATCCACCTTGCCCTTGGTCGGCCCCTCTTCCTTTTGCCTTCCACTCTCCCCAGCATCAGAATCTTCTCCAGGGTGTCCTGTCTTCTCATTATGTGGCCAAAATATTTCAGTTTTGCCTTTAGTATCGTTCCCTCCAGTGAGCAGTCTGGCTTTATTTCCTGGAGGATGGACTGGTTTGATCTTCTTGCGGTCCAAGGCACTCAGAATTTTCCTCCAACACCACAGTTCAAAAGCATTGATCTTCCTTCTCTCAGCCTTCCTTATGGTCCAGCTCTCACAGCCATATGTTACTACGGGGAACACCATTGCTTTAACTATGCAGACCTTTGTTGTCAGTGTGATATCTCTGCTCTTAACTATTTTATCGAGATTTGTCATTGCTCTTCTCCCAAGGATTGAGCGTCTTCTGATTTCCTGACTGCAGTCAGCATCTGCAGTAAGCTTCACACTTAGAAATACGAAGTCTTTCACTGCTTCTACATTTTCTCCCTCTATTTGCCACTTATCAATCAAGCTGGTTGCCATAATCTTGGTTTTTTTGAGGTTTAGCTGCAAGCCAGCTTTTGCACTTCCTTCTTTCACCTTCATCATAAGGCTCCTCAGTTCCTCTTCGCTTTCAGCCATCAAAGTGGTATCATCTGCATATCTGAGATCGTTAATGTTTCCTCCAGCGATTTTAACTCCAGCCTTGAATTCCTCAAGCCCAGCATGTCGCATGTTCTGCGTACCAGTTGAATAGGTAGGGTGAGAGTATACAGCCCTGCCATACTCCTTTCCCAATATTTCCCAATAAATATCCAATTCATTTCACATCACTTTTAAATAGATGAGCATGCAAAATGGGGTTCAGCAGACTTCCAAAGCACCACCACCAGCAGTTCCTCTGGTTAATCAATCTCTGAGATATTCAGGCTGGGGCAGCCAACTGTGGTACATGGGATGTTGAACTGAACGGTCTGAACTAACTAGCAGAGACAAAATCAGGAGAGGCCTTTTGATCAACATCTGAGCCCATGACTGAACGCATCCAAAACCTGCTTACTCGGTTCTTATTGTACACTGTGGTAGATCCTGGTAAGGCCCAAGGGTGACCAAGAATCCAACAAGCTTGAAAATCTCTACCTGCCACACTGATTTACCCCCCAGAGAACAAGGTGACAGTCCAGAGGGGGGAATGCTGGCTCTGTGTGTTTTAAGTGCATCAGCAAATGATTCTGTGCCATTTCTGGACTCTGTGCCTCAATCTGCGGGTGGAAAGGAGAGAGACAAGCAGGGGTGGGGTGGGAACAGTAGCAAAGGAGGAGGATTTGGATCCAGACCCTTCTGAAGACAGCATCTCACGGCTTGGGCAGCCTAGTCTGCCATCAACCATAAAGGTCTCTTTCCAAGCCCAATTTTTCAGCCACCAGGGCTCAGCACAGACTTGCAGATATTCTCAAGAGTCTTCAGAAGGTGTGGTGCACCTAAAACGTTCTGATAAGCTGTTGGGGTGAAGAAAGGAACAATGGCTGATTTCTCCCCCTTTCTAAAACTGTAAAATCAAGCTCTTAAGCTTGGAGGTATCTCAGTCCTTGGGCAAAGCCCAGCGTTTTTTTTGGAAGAGAAAGAAAATTGGCATTTTTCATTCTTTTGAACTCAAAAGCATTTTGGAAAGAAGTTATGTACAGGGGCTTAAGACTGCTTGCCTGCTAGCAGGAAAGGTCTCAAAAATCAGACAGAACAGGGCTGTGTTTGGGATGTGAAGAAAAGTTGGCAAAAGGAAGAATGCGTTGGAAAACAGCTGGGACAGATTGGCCTTGGGGCTGCAGAAAAAGGGACTCGAGTCACCCCGACGCAGGATCCTGACAGGAGTGGCAGCTGGGCAGCAGCTCAGGGTGTGGCCGATTGCACCCTCCTCAGCCCTCCTCCCTCCTGGTCACGTGGCCCAGAGTGGAATATATGTAGCCCACCCTGTGCTTCACATTGCACACTGAGGGCAGAGCAGACACACACACAAACACAAACACATAGGCAACATGTATGCACCAACCCTGATTAGACCTTCATAGACACAGAAACAGACCAGACAGACATGGTACACGTATGCATATGCCCTGATTAGTTCCTGGGGAGAAAGTGCACACAGACACAGACATTGTGACAAAGTACCATGTGTGTGTGTGTGCATGCACGCGTGTGCACATGTGTGTACACGAATACACACTTTCTCTTGCTATGGTCATTGCTGGTAAGAATTGCAGAAGGCCTGCTCTGTCTTGTTACATTATCAGTGCTGGCAATAATCTTAGATGACGTACAAAAATCATAAAACGAGAGAAAAATCGCTCCCTTTAGGAACAGGGGCTGGCCAGATTAATCGTGCACAGAAGAAAAGTGTCTCGGCGGCCCCTCCTCTGAGGCATGTTCAGGCTGAGTCTGGGGGAGAACCAAGGAAGGCGCCTGGGCAGGATGCTTCTGGGGTGGGAACCGAGAGGGAGCCAGAAGGCAGTGGAACTGGCAGGCCTCCTCGATGCCTGATGGACCAAGGTGGGGAACCCCAGCCTTAGGTCTGGCCAGGGCACTTGTAAAGCGGCACAAGCGCAACCGAACTCTGGCAGCCCTTGTGCGGCTGCTCCCAGAGAAGCTAGGACTGGGTCAGCACTCTATTCCTGGATTTTTCAGCAGTGCAAAGCGGCGTGCAACACTTAGAAGAGGCCTCTTGGTAGGAAGATGGAATAGAAGATGGATGGATGGATGGATGGATGGATGGATGGGAGACTAGAGGACTGATGTAGTACCCACTGTCATGAAGCTCAGCCGCTGTGCTATATATCCAGATTTAAAAAGTGCCAAGAATTCCTCTGTGTCAAGCTCGGCTCCTGGCGATTCAAGCAGGTAGCTTTCTCGGCAGCAGGCTAGAATAAGTTGATGGTTGTCTTCTTCCAGGGTGTGTGTGTTGTGTGTGTGTGCTTGTTTTCCCAGTCTAGACTATAGTCCTGATTTTTCTGGGGGGGTCTTCCATCCGAGTGCCAACCAGGTCAGCCAACTGTTGCCACTTCTCTGTGCACCCAACAGAAAAGAGGTTGTCCCATAGAATCTGCTGTGCCTCTGAAGGACGATGGCTCTGCAGCTATGTCTGGAGAGGCTCCAAGTGGCCACAGCTTGACCAGAAGGCTCACAAAGGTGGCTGAGTGGCGTGGTGTGGGGGATTCACCCAAAGAGCTGGCAGTGTCTCCCCTGGGCACATGATGGTGGAAGTCTCTGAGAACAGCTGCTCTTGGTTGGGATATTTTCACAGAGTTGAGCCCAGGGACTCCTCGTTGCCAGTAACTGGGTTGCATTTAACTGGGTTGCTGAACTAACCCGCTGGTTAATGGGGTGTGTCCACTGAACCATCAGTCAGCCAAATGGCTTGGATTTACACCATGTGCCGAGCCACCAGCAAAACTCAGCCAGCGCACAGACCCACGGCTTAAACTGGCAGAGTTTAGCATATTATGCAAATGCAGCCATGGGGCCTTGAGCTGACCTGATTGAAGCGTGTTGTGCAAACACGGGCACTAATGGCCCAACGTTTCTCTTCTGCTTTATCATCTACCAGAGGAGGTCTGGAATTTTTAAAATATAGGCCATACTGAATTCTGTAGAGACTCATGTCCACAGTTTACATTCCTGCTGCATGTATCTGGCCTCTGCCCCTCTCGCTCATTACGCTGCACTAGGCTGTACCCGGTGCCTTCCACAGATACGCTGCCCATAAGGAGTGCGTAGCTTCAGACACAACTGGAGAAGAAAATTAGGGAGGGAAGAACAAAGGCAACTGCTGTTTCACATAATTAAAAGTTGGTCATCTTGAAATCTTGTAATCTCTGTTCACAAAGCACAGTTAACCTCGTTACTGAATTAGCTCATTTTCTGGGTTCATGCAATACCCTGAACCATACACGCACTAACTGTACTGGGTTTCCACATCACAATAAGTGGCAGAAAAATAACCCAGATTAACGTTAAGTGTCTCATCTTGCAAAGGCAGCTGCCAGATCTTTATCTGACCTGGGTGAGTGCTTTGTGTGAATGCAACCTAGATGAAAACCTGGAATGGCAAACAAAATGGAAACGGATGGGAATGTGCTGTGACATGCAACCTGAGGTCCCCAACTGGTGCTGTCTGGTGTTCTGCTTGGACTACAACTCCCCAAATCTGTGCTGTGTGGGAATTAAGTCCAAGTCATCCTGCCAGGTTGAAGAAGCCTGTATGAACATCATCAGGATTGGGTGATTAATTTTCAGATGGTTAGCTGCTCAGAATGATTGGCATGCACTTAATACAAATAAATTGATTAATAAATTAACCAGCATCACTAGTCCATCTTAGCCTGCTTCCAGCAGAAGCCACCAAAGGCCTGGTGGGAAACCCCAAAGCTCAACCTGAGTGCCACAGACATCCCCTCCCACATTCTCCATAGCTTGGAGGGTCTCTGTGGCTCCTGGCAGCTTTCCACACAATCCTGGTCTTTCAATTGCAGCAGCATCTGAACAAAGCCCCCTCCGAGGCTGTCCATCGCTGGCTGCGTCCCTTTCGGCCTCTTTTCCCTGCCTCGCCCACCCTTCTCCAACCCAGATAGAGGGCACCATTTTGGCAGGCAGAGTTGCTGAATGGTGCCAGAGCATGATGCGTATTGTAACCCTGATTCCCCAAGGTAAAGTTTCCCAGGACCTATACATGAGGGATGTAAACTGGGCCTGCCATCAGCTAAATGAGGATGCCAATATAAGGCACAGGAACTGCATGAACTCCCTGCTGATCTTGGGAGTGGCATCCTGCCCAGGATGAGACTGAAATATACCCTTAACCAGCCTGCCAATCCAGGGCCCATCTGGAAGGCAGCATCTGGGGCCTGTCACTGATGGTCTGCGATGAAAGGCATTCCAGGTGGCAGGCAAACAAAGTGATTTAAGTGCCCCCCTCCTGCTTATATCAAAGGACTCAAAACGCTGCAGCAGCACCTGGCTCAAGACTCCATCCTCAACTTAACTGTGTTCTGCAATCCACCCTCTTGTTTGCATACATGGGGGGAGGGGGGGTGCACTCTGAAATCTGCTCTGAGTGAAAATCCAGGTCCCTTGCTGAGCCCTGGAGGCTGATACCTTGCTGTTGATACAAGCCAGGTTGTGCCTGGTCAGGTTTTTTTACTTCTGGGGGCAGAAAATGGTCATGCCCATCCCACCCCCAGCAATGGAAACAGATTACATAACTCACCAAATTTCATAACTCACCAGCCCTCCTCTTCCCAGCAATTGTCACCCACTGGAAATGTCTCCTTTCCCCCTTCCCGCAATGCGAACTGTGAGATTCCACCTCACTTGGCTCTTCCCAGCCACAACTCCTTTCCTAAATAGTCTTGGCAATCCTAGCTTTGCAAGGAGCTGAACTGAGGCCAGCCTAAAATACTTTGCCCCTCGCTCATTATTAGCTGGTTTATTGGCTGAGTTTGGATCAAGGTTTCGGAGCCTGAGCTGCAGGAGAGCTCAGCGCAAGGGGGGCCTCTATCTGGGTGAAGCGGCCATGTCTGTGAAGGGGTCCCTCTCCTCCAAACCTGGGGTGCTTTGCTGGAAGGCAGGCAGATCAGGAAGGGCAGAAAAAGTTTGTGGCTGGAGGAGTTCCTGACCTGAGCCACCACCTCTGCTGGACTATTTGCTGTGGCTCTGAGAGTCACACTGATCCTCCAACTTTGGGCTGGGAAGCCAAAATGGCTGATTCTGCTGCCAGTCCTCAGGGCTCTGGCCTTGCGAGGGCCAAGCCTTCCTTGATACCCTCTCAGGCCAAAGGAGGACGCCAGGGAGTTGAGCTCTTTGTTGGACCTGCTCAGCTTCCTCACAACCTTTTCACACGCAAATACCTCCTCCTCCTCCTCCTCCTCCTCCTCCTCCTCCTCCTCCTCCCCCACTCCCATTTCCCTCAACTCCTTAGGCCAGATTCATACAACAGGCTAAGCCACCAAAAGTTTTTTTTTAATCCGTTCAGTCATGTCCAATTCTCAGAGACTGCCTGGAACATGTCCCTGAAGTTTTCTTGGCAGGCTTTTCAGAAGGGGTTTGCCATTGCCTCCTTTCTAGGGCTGAGTGGGAGTGACTGGCCCAAGGTCACCCAGCTGGCTTTACGTCTAAGGCAGGACTAGAACTCCCACTCTCCTGGTTTCTAGCCTGATGCCTTAACCACAACACCAAACTGGCTCTTTCCACTAAAATTTAACCAAGTTTAAAACTTGTCAATCTTTAGGCATGATGCCAATGTAGCTACTAATACTTTAACCGATTCAATTCAAGTAGCATATTTTCTGAAGATGTGTAGGACATGCTTAACCAGGTTGTGCTAGTGCAATCACTATGTCCTGAATGGTGGTTGCATTTTCACAATACGCTGAAAAAAGTTTAAAACTAAGTTTCTTCTTGTGGTGCTCAGCCATTTTGGGTTCTTTCCAGTTCAGTACGTTGTGTGATCCCAGAAAATGGGTTACTTCAGATGGGTGTGCTGATGGTTAATTCTGCATTTGAACATCATGAAAAAAAAACCACGGCACGGCTGCAGCGGCTTTACGGGGCCCGACACCCCAATGAATGGTCAGCTGAGAGCATTAACTGCTGTTCTGCCTGATGGAGTTGCCTTTAACACCCATCTGACACACTCACACTGTGCAGTTTTATTGCGTAGTTGTGAACAAGAGGGGGGGGAGAGAGGCTTTGTGAAGAAACACTTTGAAACGTGTATTATATTGCTAAAGAAAAGCAAGCTAGATGGTTTAATATAATATACCTACTTATTCATTACTTATACCTTTGAATAGAAATTGAATAAATAATACATAAACACAAATATAATCTGTGCAGAGTCTGTTGCTGATACAAACAATACTGATCTCCCTAATTCTTCCTTTCTTCATTAGGTTTCTCCTTTTACCCCCCATTTTTTTGGGGGGGTGCTTTTTATTGAAACAAATAATCAGTCGAGGGTTAAAGAAGAAAATATTAAATATTTAAAAAGGAGGATTAACCAAGGCAAGGTATTTGTATCCATCCAAGCAGCTTGATCCAGGCAGATTTATTGCAAAGGATCTAGTTTCAGCGAGGTTCATGGCTGAGAAAGTGTCTGAATGAAAAGCAGCCATTCTTCGCGGGCATCATGACTGCCAGCACTCCTCAGCCCAGCGCACTTGGGATGTGTTTGAAGTTCCCAGAGTGGCCCAGGAGGCTGGGCACTGTAGAGGCTGGCCTACTTTTTAGCCAGAGGAGGGAGATCTTGGCAGCTGAAGTTGGTTAAGTAAGCCACCACTGTGCTAAACCAGAATGGCTGGGTGGCCATGCCAAGCCCAAGGCAAACAAGGCCTGGCACAGTGTGGAGTTCTCGATCACATGTCTCTCGAGGATAAAAGGGTCTGCCTTGAACTCCTGGGGGAAAAACCAGCCAGGCAGTAAATCTAGCCAGTAAGTCAACGTGCCACTTTTGCCTATCAGTCACTGGGTGCAGAAGAAGCCGCTGGTTCTTTCTCAGCGAGCCAGAACAGCTTGGAAAAGTAGACCCCTCCCCCAAGCAAGAAAAAGGGTCTGTGCTGCAAAGAGCTGGAGTCAGAGGGGGAGATTTCAGAGCCTGTGCTCAAGCAGGGGTCGGGTGCCATGGGTCCTGGGCACAGACATGATGCCAGGGACACGTGGCTGCCCAGGGCCCAGGTTAAGCACTCAGCATTTGCTCAGCTGAATTGCCCTTATTGAAATGGGGGCCAGGGCAAAGCCAAGAAGGATTACCCTGGCATTACCTCTGGCAATGTTGCCAGAGGCAGGATCCCAGGAGCATTTGGGGCACCTGCCAGTGGCGCCTCAGCAAGAATCTCCACCAACTTCAAGGCCCTTGGAGGCTGGACGTTGGAGGGCCCGTGGGGCCAAAGAAGGGAAGTGGTTGCTCTCTGGACCCTAGACCATTTTTTCCCTTTATTGGGGGTTCGGGACTTCTGAAAAGTTCGGTTTTTCTTTCTTTTGGGAGTAATTGCCCTCTATTTAACAGTCTCTCTCTCTCTCTCTCTCTCTCTCTTCCCCCCAACCCCCCTCCCCCCCTCCCCAATGCTCTGGGGCTGGAATGTGTGTGTGCGTGTTCTTACTCCCTCCCCCGGGATGGGGCCCCTGCCCTCCACGGCGCCCTGCCCCCTCCCTCTCCCTGCTCGACCCTCACCCCCTTGCGTGCAGCCCCCTCCCTCCCCGCTGCCCTGCCCCCCGCCCCTGCCGGCAGGTGCCCTGGGCCAGGGGGTGATGTGCGCCCGCTAGCCGCCCTGCCCACTCCCTGTGTTTTTCCCCTTGCCCACTCTCACGCACACGCACACGCACACGTCCCCGGCACACAGAGCATGCCTCTCAGTCCAGCCAGCGGCAAACATGAGTCTCCGGAGCAGCGGCGGCAGCGGCGGCAGCGGCGGAGGCAGCAGCAGCAGCAGGAGGACGAGGAGGACGAGGAGGAGGAGGAGGAGGAGGAGGAGGAGGAGGAAGAGGAGGAGGAGGAGGAGGAGGAGGAGGAAGAAGAAGAAGAAGAAGAAGGAGAAGGAGAAGGAGAAGAAGAAGGAGAAGGAGAAGGAGAGGAAGGAGAGCACCAGCCCCGCCGCCAGCAGCCCTGCGTCGTCAACGGCGACCCCGGGGAGAGCACGGAAGGCAGCCTCAGAGAGGAGACCCTGTATGATACTATCACGCCTCCCGCCGCCGCCGCCGGCCCCGGCCCCTGCTCCGCCGAGAAGCTGGCCTCTCCCCCGCCAGGGCGGATGGACGAGCCGGCTCCCAACGCCCTGGTCGTGCGCATCGGCATCCCGGACCTCCAGCAAACGGTGAGCGGGCCGACGCGAGGGAGCGGGCCGCGCGGGCGGGCGGTCAGCACCAGGGACAGCGGCGGCGGCGGCGGCGGCGGCGGCGGCGGCGGCGGGCCGCGCCTGGGGCCGCCTCTGTCGGCCCCCGGGCAGGTGGGCGCCAGTTCCCCGCCGGGGGTGGCGTGCCGGCTGCAGACCCCCACCCCCCTCGCCGCGCTGCTGCCTGTGGAATGGCTGCTGGCTAAACTTTTACGCAACTGCAGTCCGGGGTGGGGGGGCGCAGCAGCCCCCGGGGATTTCCGCCTCCCTGGTGGGCACCCTCAACTCTGCGGATGCTCCGGATGGTCCTGCAGGCGGACAGAGGGTGCCCCTCCCTCCCCGGATGGCGGTTCGGAGTTGGGAAGCATCCGGGGGGGGCATCTTGGAACGCCCGCCCGCCCCAGCCCGGGACGGAGGGCTTAGCCACAGAGGGGGCCCACCGAACCTTGCCCCTCGCCGTAGGCTACAGCAGCCGAGGTGGGCAGGGGGAGGGGGCCTGGCCGGGTGAACCAAGGGGTGCCTGAGCCCTCCCCCCTGGACTTTCCAAAATGGAGGGGGCAGGCTGGACTTTGGAGCTGGAGAGTCGTCTACCTGCCAAACCATCCTAGAAGGGGCCGCTGGGGTCCGTTTGGCTTGGCTCCCACGAAACTGGGCGTGCTGGCCAAGAGCGGTGGAATTTGTAATCCAGGATGGCCCATTTTTTGACTTCTTTGTGGGGTTCTGTGGAGCTCCAGTTGCAAGGAGTTGGTGGCATATCAGGGGCCACGGAGGGTCCATTGCTGTTTGGAGATTTGGAATACCCCCCTCCTGTATGGGGCATTGTGGAGGTCTTTAATCCCTGTGGGTCTGTTAGGGACTGGTGGAGTGTTCCAGCTCTTTGGGGGAGATTGGGGGGGCTTCAGCTTTGTGGGAGGAAGTGAAGAGGGGTGTGGTCTCTTCTGAAGTTTGAGCCCCAGTTCTGTGGGGCTACAAGTACCAGCGCACAAGGTGCCAACCGCTGTTCAGAGGCTGGAATTGGAGTGCTGTGTGCGTCCGTGTGTGTGCGTCCATGTGTGTGTGTGTGCGCGCGCGCGCGCACTGCCACTTGCTGCCAGCCCAGCAGCCGCCTGGGGCTGGAAATGCGGAGGTCCTGCAGAAGGGCCAGGGAGCAGGAGAGGAGAGGAGACTTGCTTGACGGGGCAGTGGGGAGAGAAATCTTGAAGCACCCAGAGTGGGGCAGGGGCAGCATAGTTGCCTGGGCTCCCTGTTGGCTTTGCCTGGGAAGGAGAGCCCTGCCCTTCTGATCCCTGGGGCAGGCTTGGGGAAGGCCTCCTGGGGCTCATTCGGGAGTTTGCGGGCAGGGCAGCCACACAGCTTTCACAGCCTCCCTGCAGCAGCAGCACAGCCTGACCCTTGGCAGGCAAGAGGCACGGAGCAGGGCCCTGAAACATTTTGCCAGTGCTGCTAGGGGCACCCATTGGCCTATGTGGCCATGCCCGGGCCTCTCTTGCCCACCCTGGTCTTCCTGCACCTTCCTCCCCTCCCTTTCCCGAGTCCAAGATGCAGCTCCCAGCTCATCAGCTGCCTCTGCTGCAAAACAGAATTTCACAGGAGAAATTCCAGAGTGGAGGGGAAGGTGTGAGGGATCTGCAGGGCTGGGGCTGCCATTTCACAGGGGCCACACCTGGATGGGTGACTTGGGGTGCAGGCAGGAATTCAACCATTTTCCTGGTCCCTGGTCTTCTGCAGTCGTGAAGACGCCCTTCCGTGGGAGGTCTGGCAAAGTCTCAGTATGCTGATCTTAGGGACAAAAACCTCCTTCTTCCTCGGCTGGGGGGCCAGGCTCAAGAGGGGGTGCTGTGAGTAAAGGGACATTTTGATTAGGTCACAATTGTTGGGGGGGGGGGGTTGGATGGAGGCAGCTTTTCAATGGTAACCCTGGAAAAACCTCCAGGTGTGCTGCCTTGATGCAGAGCTTTTTCCCTCTCTTCATTTGCATCAAGAAGAAATGAAAGGGGAAAGGGGGGGGGGTGTCAGAACACCCTCCACGGGGGATGCTTCAGGGACCTGTGTTTCTACTGTTGAAAGAGCTTTGCCCACAGTCCTTAAGAAAAGCCAGCAAGGATTGTCCTCATTCCCTCTGTCCCTCTGTCCCTGCTTATATGTCCTTCCCTTGGCTTTGCCTGTAAACCCCCTTTCAGAATTGGCAGCTGATTCCCAGGGAAACAAGGATTGTTTAGGGAGATTGATTAAGCAGCTGAACAGGGTGGGTGTCCTCTAGTTTGCCACTCCTAGGCTGGCCCAGCTCGTTCTCTCCTGAGCTACAGGGCTTGGGCCCTCTTGCCATTTTCTCTCTCGTAGTTGAGAATGGGGGAGCAGGCAGCCTGGGAGCTCGCTTGCCTTTCCTGGCTTTCCAGCCCAGGAGGAGCAGTGCCCATCCAGTGGAGGAGGGCCTGGGAGGGGACTTGGCAAGTGAGTCCTTGCAAGCTGCAAAGTGGGGGAGAGGGAGGAGAGAGGGAAAGCTGGAGAGGGGGGATGGAGAATCACAGAATTGGAAGGGGCCCTGAAGGCCATGCAGTCCCTCCCCCTGCTCAGGGCAGGAATCCAGATTAAAGCCTCTCTGACAGAGGGCTGTGCAGCCATTGGTGGTGAGGAGCCATCACCCCCAGGACCTTGGCTCCACCCTCCAACTGCTCTTACTTTTAAGGAAGTTCTTCTAGCATCCAACTGGACATGGCTGCCTTCTGGGCCATTCTCCTATGTCCCACTCCCCTGACCAAGGAGTGACAGAGAGCAGCTCTGGACCTTCTTCTAGGTGATGCCTCTTCAGAGGAGGACAAGCATGTCCCCCTCAGTCTTCTCTAAAGGCTAAAGATCCCAGTTCCCTCAATTCTCTCCCTGGGACCCATTGCTCTTCTCAGTGCTCTTCTGGGGTCCCTGGTCCTTCTGGAGCAGTTGGGGAGATGGTGGGAGAGAAGGGAGCCTCCCTTTGGGACCGCACATCAAAGAGGCCTTGGCCTCTGAAGCCATGGACCTGTCTCTCCTTCCATCCATCCATCCATCCATCCATCCATCCATCCATCCATCCATCATCCATCCATCTCCCCCAGCAATCTACCCAGTGCAGTCTTTGAGCAAGGGCCATGCACTGATGAGAAAGGGACTGTGGGTGGCTTTTCTAGCAGTCTGGCTCTGTCAGGCCTTTCCTTCACCTGCAGGAGCCAGGCTGCAAGGCTGCAGGATGGGCACCTGGCAGAATGGAGGAGCTTGCCGTCACTGGTATACCAGGCTCCAGGTGAAAGGCCTTCCAAGTCAGAGGACATGCAAGTCTCATCTCTAGATCTTCTCTCCTTAGCCATCACCCAAGACTAGAGAGGTTTCCATATGTCTCAGCCCAGGACAGAGTCTGTTTCGCACCCTAGGAGGGAGGTAGCCACGTCTGTAGGCTGGGTGCTCAGGGGACATCAACTGTGATTTTCTCAATTGTGGCTTACTCACTAATTTACAGTTGGCTGAGTACACACAAACTGCAAGGAAGCAGGTTCAAAACTAGACATCGGGAAGAACTTCCTGACCGCATGAGCTGTCAGCCATTAGAACCAGCTGCCACATGAGGTCACAAGTTCTCCTTCACTGGAGGCTTCTAACAGAGACTGGTCATCCAGGGGTGGACTAGAGGACTTCTAAGGTCCATTCTGACTCTGTGGTTCTGTGAACACACCTAGGGGCCCTGGTCCTCCAGCTCACCTTGCAGGCTGGGCTGTGACTGGCTTTTTCTGTCTTGTGGCTTCCGGCGTGGTGCAGACTCAACCCAATCGGTGCATTGAGGGCACAGTGTATTCTGCAGCTGAGAAAATGGGCTGATTCAAGCCATCCAGCCTTTTTCCATTTGTTTTGCTATTTCTACACCATGCTTATGGGATGCATCTCAGAGCAGAGCACAGTCTTAAAGAAAGGAATGCCAGCTAATGCAATGTTTCAACCTTGGCCACTTTAAGGTGTGTGGACTTCCACTCCCAGAATTCCCCAGCCAACTGGCTGGGGAATTCTGGGAGTGGAAGTCCACACATCTTAATGTGGCCAAGGTTGAGAAACACTGAGCTAATGTTTTATTTCCCTGCTCTTCCTTTACTTGAATCGTACTATCTCCCATGTGGCATAGAAACAGGTTAAGCTAATTACACATCGAAATTTGATGAGGGCCCTTTTAGAGCAGGCTGCTGTCGAGACACCATGACAGCAGAACCAAGCCTCCATGTTTAGAAGCAGACCAGCTGATGTGGGGAGGAGGGGCAGGTGGGGCCTTTCCTTTGAGCCCATTTGTGGGTTCTTTAGAACTATTTAACTGCCCCCCCCCCCGCCACTGGAAGCAGGATGCCGGTCTGGTTGTTCCTTCTTGGACTGGCTGAGGCAGAGGTTTGCTGAGAGTAAGCTGAAGGAAGATTTGGTCTTCCCCCCAACTCCAGCACAGATACGAGAGGGCACGTAGGTTACACTTGGCAAGTATGCATGGCAGAGCTGAGGGCACTGCTGCTGCCCCATGTGCCCTCTGGCCCTGCCAAGTCACTGCCAGCATCCAGGTTGGAGGGGTGGGATCACAGGGGCATCTGTCCCCAAAAGGGGAACATCCTAGATCTTGGAAGCCTCCAGGCAGGAAGGGCAAGGAGAGACTGCACTGGGTGCAAGGGCAAGTGAGGCCTCCCAGCGGGAGCCTGGGCCTCCCTGGGCATGGGGAGCCAAGAGGTGGCAGCCCAGAGCCCAGGCCAGGCATCTCCGCCAAGACCCTCGAAGTGTGGACTGAGTGGTGGTGCCAGTGCTGGTGCTGCTGGGTCCCAGCCAAAGAGAGCCCTGGGCATCATGCAGTCGAGGCCTCCTGCAGTGCCCCGGAAGCCGCCTGCCTGCCTGCCTGCCAGGGGAAGTGGGTGAAAGTTCTACTTACCTGGCAGAAAGCACCCTCCTCCTTAGCCCCATTCCAGGTCCCCCTCTTATGCCCCAGTCTTAACCCTCCCCAGCTCTTCTTAACACCAAGAAACACCCGAGGCCCAAGATTCCTCTTCTCTTGGGCCTCAGGAGAAACTGAATGAGAACCACCGGGTCTGGACTGTGAACACCTGGGTCCCCAACGTGGCTGCAAAGCATTGGGGGGGAGGGGATCTGTGGGGCGCAGTTTTCAGGCAGGCAGATCTCAAGACAATGCCAAATGTTGCTGTGGGAGGGACTAAAGTTGTTTTATTTATCGATTTGCCCATTCATCCATCCATTCATTCATTCAGGAAATTTGTAACCCTGGGTGATAAACAAACAGTACATAAAACTCAATTAATGAAAACCAGTATAAAACAATGCAGAATACAATTAAGAAGAATCATAATACTATAACCTGAAAACCACTCACAACACCAAGAAGCAGGTGGAGGTCCGCTAACGTCCTGGCCTCAAGGGAGAGCCAGATCTTCATGGCCCTCCAAAAGGCCAGCAGGGTTGGGGCCCTGCAGATCTCAGGAGGGAGGCGATCCCATAGAGCAGGTGCCATAACAGAGAAGTTGCATCTCCCAGGCCCCACAAAATGGCATTCTTTCACAGAAGTAACTTGGAACATCCCCCCTCTGCCAGATCTACAGTAAGATGGGAAGAAACCACAGGGTACAGGTGGCCTTGCAAGTAACCTGGCCCCGTGCCATGCGTGGCTTTAAAGGTGGGGGAATTCTGGGGAATTCATGGCTGGCTGTGGAATTCTGGCAGCTGAAGTCCACTCATCTTGAAGTGGCCAAGGTTGAGAAACACAGTTCCAGACTGTTGCTAGAGAGGGACTGAATTCCAGAGGCTTTTGCTTCCGGCCACCAGAACCTCTAACCAGACCTGCCATCTGCATTTGAATGACACCAGAGCTAGACCTCTGAAGGAGTTTAGATGAGAGCAGAAAACCTGTTCTGGGGTCTAGAAACTCCTGTTCCTATGGAGAGGCAGCCAGAGACCTGTGAATCCCCATCTAGCCTCTTCTCTTGATAATAAACAACATTTCCAGGAGGGAACGGCTTGTTAGTTTCATTAGGCAGGCAAAAGGCAGGGGGCTTTTTTGCCATCCAAAGAAAATGGAGGAATCTTGGGCTGTGGGGAGCAGAAAGGCCCAATCTTGGATTATGTGTGTGGCCTGGATCCCTGCATACGTTTATTTTTTATTTTATTTTTGTATTTTTATCCCGCCTTTATTATTTTTACAAATAACCCAAGGCAGAGAACATACCTAATACTCCTTCCTCCTCCTATTTTCCCCACAACAACCTGTGAGGCAAGTTGGACTGAGAAAGAGTAACTGGCCCAAGGGCACCCAGCCGGCTTTTGTGCCTCAGGCGGGACTAGAACTCACAGCCCCCTGGTTTCTATCCCATTGCCTTAACCACTAGACCAGACTGGCTCTCAATCATCTCTAATGATCTATCAGTAAGTAAAGGCAGCACAATCAGGGTTGATTTTAACTAGCACTGTGAGATGAAGAGTGAGGAGGGGAACCTATGGGGCAGAAGCAGCAGGTGTGGGTCTAAAGGGGTCTGAGAACGTCCTGGGGACTGCGTGTTGGTTTCCATACGTACCTTTTCCAGTGTAATTCCCCCTCCCCACCCCTACTTCCACCAACATGCCTTAGCAAATGAACTTGGAAGAAAGAATGAATGTGAGCTAGTTTTCAGAATGTAGTCTGTTGGGCTGATGTGTTGGACGACAAGTCTCACAAGATCATGGCTTCTGGGGGTCATAAGCAAGGTCGTCTGGGGGGCACTGGGTCACAGAAGCAAAAGGGAAGTTACTGTGGCCAAGTTCATTCCCTCCTGGCCTCAGGACTGCCCAGAATGCCACCTCCTGGCTGCTCTCAAAGGGTTCGCTGGGCGTGGGGTGAACTTGACTTAGATTTTCCCCTTTGCACCAATTCCCTGCCTTCAATTTCTTCAGCTTATGTCTTCTTATTCCTTTCTGCACATTGCATATAGCTGCTTACCTTACCCTGAAACAGATCAAGCTGACAGGTAGGCATGCCAGAGAGTCTGCAGGGAGGGGGTCAAAAAGTCAAGATGGCGGCCACAGCCATGGGACCAAGGCCCTGCCCCTTTTTTACGTCGAGGGGCAGGTTTTGATAGCATAGCTGTGGCCGCCATCTTGACTCCCCGGCATGTGTGTGTGCGTGCTGAGGGTAGCTTGCCACAGTGCCAGGTCCAGAGCATTCCCCTTATTCACACGAGGCCCTGAATCAGCCAGTGGGAGTCTGAGCGGCTGCATGGGCATACTTTGGGGAGCCTGGACACGGTATTTTTAACCTTGCTTGGCATTTTGTGGCATCACATAAGATGCAGACCCAACCCTTTGGAGGAGTTTATTGTTCACATATTGCACAGTCCCAAAAAAAGGGTGGATTTGGTACGGAAGTTAAGGGTGCTATGTGAACGGGGCTTCCTGTGTGCCAGTTTTGTGAGCAGAGAATAAGACCCAGAGCCGCCCACAAGGGAAAGCCCAAAGGGTGGCAGCCTTCAAGCCTTGAAGCCTCCATTTTGTTTTAGCCTTAGCTGGAGCACGGCAGGGGTGGTCCCCCTTTGGGGCAACCTGCCCACTTTCTGAATGTGCTGCCTGATGTCCCCCAGTCCCTTTCCTCGGCTCCATGACCTCACTAGCCCCCTTCCATTCATCAGGCAAACTGGGAGGCGTGTGCTCTGATCTTGGCAGTGAGGTCTGTAGCGGAGAGGCTGGCTTTTTCTGGTTCTATTTCTTGTGGGGGGGAGTGAGAAATAGGGGGGGAAATTGGTTTTTTTAAGTGTCTTCTGGAAGTTAGGCCAATATTTCCATCATCACCTCTTGGTCACCTTCCTTGATTGTTGCATCAGTAAGGATGCTTCTTCATAGAGAAGATGCCCTGACTCGGTTGTTGCTCACTTTGCTTTAACATGTTTGGTTACCTTTCTCTGCAAGGCAAAGGTAACGATGGGTTGGATGAAAGGGTTGGCACCTGGCAGCATCTCGAGGCCTCTGTGGCAAGACCTGGGCTGCTCTGGGAGGAGAGGACCAGGGTGCAACCTGGTCCTGGAAATTGGAGTCCTCCCACCCAGATCTGCTGGATGCAGGGTGGCCATCGTGGCAGCTGGGGGATTCTTATTGCAGAAGGCATTAACCTGTTTTACCTGTATGCTGCCCAGGGTCACTGTGTGTCAGTTGGGCAGCCATAAAAATTTGTTAGATAGATAGATGATAGAGAAGATTGAGATGATAGATGATAGATAGATGATGATGATGATGATAGATAGATAGATAGATAGATAGATAAATAGATAGATAGATAGATAGATAGATAGATAGATAGATAGAGATAAGAGAGATAGAGATAGATAGATGAGAAAGAGATGTGAGAGGGAGAGAGGGAGAGAGATTCTCAGTGGAACAGTGAATGGCTAACAAAACCAGGCAAATGACCAACTGCTACAATGGCCAGTTAGCAATTCAATAACTCAGCCACTGAACTGGCAAAGAAAAGAGCCTGTAACGCAGCTCAGCTCGAAGCATCTTCTGTGCTGGGGAGAGCAGAATAATCTTGCCCAGTTTGTCTCTCTAGCATTCCTTCCAAAAGCCTTTGCTTCCACCACACTTGTGCTGCCCAACTGCAGCAGGCAGTGGGCATGGGTGCCACCCCAGAACTCCTTGCTGGCTGCAGAGCTCCTCCCCAGGGGTCTTCCAGCTGCTGCAAGGGATGCAACTCTCCAACTGGGCAGTGGAAACATTTGAGACCACCAAAGCCTGCGTTGGGCTTCTCCGCCTCTCCCTTCCACCTGGAATCACCCTCCATTCATCTGTTCAAAGGGGAGAACAAGAGACAGGGAGGATATGCTTATTTTAAATACAAATTTTAAAAGACACCAGAGCAAAAAGAAGGATTTGTTCACAAGGGCCCCTGTGTGGGCCTACAATACCCATCATCCTCAGCCAGCTCACTAGCTCAAAGTTGTGCTGGCACATCTGCAGTTCTGACCCTCCCCCCCCCCACAGTGGCAGGCCCCACTGTGGCCAGACTTCTCCATGGGATGACTGAGCCCCACAACCAGCCATAGGAAAGGGGTGTCTTCCTGGAGAAAGCAGGGTGGGGTGAGGAGGGGAGACAAAGGGTCCCCCAGTAAAACCTTTAATGTCATCCTGGCTAGAAGCAAGGAGGGGGCTCTCTCCCTTCTTCCCTTCATGGGGCTCATGTTAGCATCTCAGCAGCCCAAACTAGGTTCAAAACATGAGTGCCAGAAACAGGCAAAACGGCAAAATTGTGCACTGGAAGTAACACCATTCTTGGGGCAGAAGGAGACCTTTTGGGTGCTCCCCCACCCCCCATCCCCTGCTGTGAGACTCATGATTCAAGAGTTCGGGCTCCATCCCCTCCTGCTCCTTTGTCAGAACCCCCCCCCCCAAGTGAGTCTAGGCCAGCATGCGTCTTTGCCTACCCAAACTGCAATCACAACAGTGAGAAATGTGGAACGAGTCACAGACCAACCATACAGGAGGGTTTTTTCTAGTCCTTCAAGCTGCAGAGATGTGCTTGAAAGTCCATGGGACAACTTCTGCTTGAAATCTTAGAGCTTCTTATGTTGCGCCTTGCAGAGACATCCATGCAGTGGTCAGAAGCATCAGGATGGCTGCCGTGCCCATGCAGTCAAAGACCCACCCTTCTTGTGCACATATGTGTGATGCACGTAAAGGAGGGGAGAGGCTCTGATCCCACAGCTGCAGCTGCCATCCTGACTTTTTTGACTCTCCCTCTCCAGCCACTTCTGGTGCCTTGGAACTGTTATGGTTTGGTGGTTTATATAGGAAGGCAGCATAGAAATGTTATGATTTGCGGTTGGACAAGGCTTGGAGAGACTGAAGTTGAGTTAAGTATCTCGTATCATTCTTATCCATCCCAGGGTGATCCTACCAGAATAAACTAGGTAACAGAATAGCCATGAGAGAAGAAACTGACTTTTCCCAGTCAGTTCTGCCCGTCCAATCCAGTCCAGCAGGATGGGCATGTTCTGGGTCCCGTCAGCCAAGGAATGTCGGCTGGCAGGGACCAGGAAGCGTGTCTTTTCTGTTGTGGCGCCTGCCCTCTGGACCATCCTCCCACCTGAGATTAGGATGGCCCTGGTCCTGTTGGCCTTGAAGACCTGGCTTTGTGCCTGGGCCTGGGGCCCCGAGTGTGGGAAGGGCCCCATTTCATGGTTATGTTAACACCATGGCTTTTAAGATCGCTTGGCTGTAATTATATTTATATTTAATTTTTGTTATTGTTTTTGTTTTATATTATGACTATTTTTATTGTTGTTAGCCACAATACAAATGGAATGAATGAATGAATGAATGAATGAATGACGCAAAAATCAAGGGACATGTGGGTCCACAGATTGCACAATGCCAAGCGCAAAGGGACGCGCCACCCCTGGGGACTTTGTGCCGCTGAGTCTTGGCTATGCCAGAGAAGTCCTGCCTTCAGTCAGATCCCCTTCGGCTCTTCTGGTGGCAGCACCCCAAGCAGACCCTTTCTGGATGACCTCCCAGGATGGGCAGAATTGTTTGGATAAGGGGTCCCTAATGGAACCTGGCACCATGCTCTATAGGGCTTTGGGGTGATGACCAGCAGCACTTTGAATTAGGCCTAGAAGCTCAGTGGAAACCAGTGCAGCTGCCGCAGAACTGGTGTTCTTCTGCAGCCGTTGCATTTTGCACTAGATTCAGAGTAGTCTTTGAAGACAGGTCAGAGAGTAATGCACCATGCAGTACAGGTAGTCCTTGCTTACCAACCGCAATTGGGACCAGAATTTCAGTTGCTAAGCAAAGTGTTCATTAAGTGAATCTGACCTTTTTGTGGCAGTTGTTAAGCAAATCACATAGTCGTTAAGCGAATTGCACAGTTCCCCATTGATTTTGCTTGCCAGAAGCCAGCTGGCAAGGTCAAAAATGGTGATCATGTGACCACCATTAATGAATGTGAACTGGTTGTGAAGCACCCAATTGTGATCATGTGACTGCAGGGACACTGTGACTGTTGTAAGTGGGGGAATGGTCATAAGTTGTTTTTTCAGCACCATCTTAAGTCTGAACTGTTGCTAAATTAACGGTAATTAAGCAAGGACCACCTGTACCAACTGCATGGCAATAAGGAGGGGAGTCACTGTCAACAGTGCCCCCTGGTCCTGGTAGGATCATAATGGGCAAAACAGACAGAGCTGGTCAAAACCCCTTTAGCCACAGCCTCCACTTGCTGCTCCAGCAGAAGCTACAACTTCAAGAGGAACCCCAAATCATGAACTCAGCCCTGCAAGGGATGCAACACCCCGTCTAGAGTAGCAACTGCAGCCAATATCTCAGGGAAGCCTAGACATCAATGGATGAAAAGCCATGACTTTGGTTGCTATGTCTTCATGACTACCAACTGGAACTGCCCACTCTGGTAGGGGCAGAACCACCACAGAATGGTGTCTGTAATCCCCAATTCTTACAGGCAGTCCAGAAGGAGACCATGGTTGATAGTATTGAATGCCAGCAAGAACTCTGATAGGACCAGGAGAGGTGCACTCCCCACACCCAGGCCCCAGCAAAGGTCATCAACTAGAGCAACCAATGGGCTCCAGATTGGAAGTGGTCTAAATAATGGCTTCTTCTAGTTCCCATTCCCCACCACCTTCTCAACCATCTTCCCCCCAAAAATATTCCTCAGAAAGCCACTAAATGTCTTGACCTCTCCGCTGGTTGCAGCCTCTTCTCTTCTGTCCAGGTACAGCTCATGAATGAGCTTCAGCTTCCAACGTGGCTGGCACGGCCACCAAGGCTTGGCACGGAGCTCTCTAAATCAGGGAGCAAATGGATTGCATGGTGGAACCAATTAGGAACCATCTGTTCCAAGACGGCCATCACAGGCAGCCTGCTGACAAAGGGGATTCCTTTCTGGACAGAACCATCTTCTCAGAGCCAGGCTGTGGAATAACCTGGAAGGTCAGACAGTTTGTGGCCATGCAAGTTTGACATCCTCTTCCTCAAGGAACAGGGGTGTCAGATTTCTGGCAGATGTAGCAGACTTTCATAGAAACCAGCCTGGACCAGAGTTGGTTGACTGAGGGAGTACTAACCTTCCTCCCTCTTGCTTGTCTTCCTTTTCTGCCTTGGCAGGAAACAGCAAGGAAGAAATCCCATGGTTTCTGCCCATCCCACCAGATCATGCAGAGTAGGTCACATTGGTGGGTCCTAGGAAGCATGCTTTGTCTGTTATGGTGCCTGTCTTGTGGAACAGCCTCTGCCCTGAGATGTGGTCAGCCCCCAAACTGCTGGCCTTCCAGAGGGTCATAAAGATCTGGCTAATCTTCCAGGCATTGGGGCCAGGATGTGGATGGAGCTCTGGTGTGGGTGCGGGTGCATCTGTCATGTTGCTGTTGAGGTTTTTTAGGAGCCTCAACCTTTTTTTGTCTCCCTGTAATGGATCGTGACTTTGGTTCTGTTCTTATTTGTGTTCACTGCCAGACTGCCTTGGTAGATGGGCAGTTATACAGATATATTAAATGAATAAATAAATCAGAAATCAGAAGCTGATTGAGGAGGGATGCTGACAGAGGCAGGTCTGAACTCTGGCAGATCCGAGAACAGTCAGGACCATGGAGAGCTCCATGCCAGGAGCCCCAGGCTGGGCTAGCTCTGCTGCCCCAGCCCTTGAGGAGCCGAGGGGAGGTTATTCATACAATGTCCCAGGGTTGGCACAGCTCTTCGTTTTCTTCCTTCTGCTTCTGAGCCCAGAGATATATTTGTCTGGCTGATCCATACATTCAAGACTGCCAAAATCCGAATAACCGCTAGATGACAGCAAAGCAATTCAGAAAGCTGCCTCTCCACTGCCCTCTTGTGGCCATCCAGATTTCTGTTTAGTTTGGTCAGCTAAACCTTTAGAAGCTGCAGCCTCACAACACATCCAAAGCTGGTCAATTTCTATCCTGGTGGCTTGGGGAGTTTAGCAAGTTGTGCGAATTCAGAGAAGGAGGTAACTCAGTAAACAAGGGTGTTGCATTTGTATGTGGATTCCAGATCCATATGATCTACATTCACCTTTTATACAGTAAGTCCCCACCACACCATCCCTTTTGGGGGGTAAGCAGCATTATGCAAAGCGCACAAAAGGAATTAGAAACAGTAAGCCGAAGAAATTAGAGGCACGAATAAGAGAAAACAACAGGTAAAGGTAAAGGTAAAGGTTTCCCTTGACGTAAAGTCCAGTCGAATCCGACTCTAGGGGGCGGTGCTCATCTCCGTTTCTAAGCCTTGGAGCCGGCGTTGTCATAGACACTTCCGGGTCATGTGGCCAGCATGACGACTCGGAACGCCGTTACCTTCCCGCCGAAGCGGTACCTATTGATCTACTCACATTTGCATGTTTTCGAACTGCTAGGTGAGCAGGAGCTGGGATTAACAACGGGAGCTCACCCAGCCGCGCGGTTTCGAACCGCCGACCTTCCGATCGACAGCTCAGCGGTTTAACCCGCAGCGCCACCGCGTCCCAACTACAACAGGAAACAGAGCTAAATCGAGGGCTAAATCAAGTCTGCACCACCAATCTTTATACCTCTTCATACATTATGTTTTATCTTGCAAGCCACCATGTCCAGGCACCACTTCCCACGTTGCCTTCGGTTCTTCAGCCATTCACTTCAGAATCCTATAGTGCAACTGAACAGCAAGCAAACACTGCTGGATTTATTTGAAAGTCCATCACCTCTGCACAGGGACCCTCAGTGTTGGAGGGCCCAGGGAAGAAAAGGGGAAGGGTTGAATAAGGTGTGGTGGTGGTGGTGGTGGTGGTGGTGATGACGATGATGATGATGATGATATCGGTTCAATCATGTCCAATCCTCGGTGACTCTGTGGACCAGCTCTCTCCACGTTTTCTGATCTTGTACAGCTTCTTTTAGTTGTTTCATGCTCTGGCTGCTGTCAGCTCTGATGATGTCCAGCCACCGTGTTGTTTGGCAGCCTCATTTCCTTTTACTGCTGACCATTCTGAGCATAACTGTCTTTTTCAGCAAAATAAGGTGTAAGTTGGTTCAATTTGCAGGTCAAGCCAGGTAGTCAGGGCACCTCCCTGCTGAAGGTGCCCAATGTGTAAAAGCACCCTTCCTCCCTCAGAAGGCAACAGATGCAGTCATTTCAAACAGAGGAAGAAGAAATCGACTTTTTTCTTTCTTTGTCCTTCTTCTTCTCCTTCTCCTGAAATACATGACTTTAAAAAAGGGACAGCATCGCTGAAAAAGTCCATTTACAATGGCACCTGTTGGTTATTTCAGTTAGACTGAAAATACAGCAACAATTTTGGCTGAGTTAGAAATAAATCTGTCTGTGGCGCTGCCCACTTCTGACGGGCAGCATCAAGTCCTCTGCCCTCCCCCGTATTTCTCTGGGGCTTCTTTTTCTTTCAGTTGCACATGGCTGCCCTCTCCCACTGCTGTGGCTTTTCTGCCAGGGATCAGCTTCATAGAAACCACTTCTGGGGCCCATCTTGCTGGAAAAGATGCCCTTCCTTGTGGTACTTCTGCTAGGCAAGACAGGCCAGCTAAACGATGGAGCAACTGGGGTCTGACTGCCGAAATTCAGATTCAGAGCCTCTCCCAGAGAAGATTAGGAAAAACACATGCCTAAACGTCCATTCCTGTGCTGAGCAGCATTGACTGGACTCATGGGGGGAAGCATTCTGCCCCCTCCTCATACTCCTGCTACCTGTGAAGGCTGCTTGGGGTCCAGGGCCTAAATGCTGACTTTGGCAGTGGAAGGCTGCCTGACACTGAACTGGCCTTGTGTTGCTCCATAGTTCCTTATACCTGGACTTTCTTCTCTTTGAAGGACTGATTGCTTTGAGCCTGTTGCTGCTGCTGCTGCTGATGTTTTTAATGGCCCTGTTTTCCCCTGCACTTCGGGTTGCAGAATGTTGTGCCTTTCATTTGCCAGCCCATGAATGAAACAGCCTTCAGTTGCTACCCAGTGTGGTCTTTCTCCCTTTCAGCCAACACTACCCCACCAACCTGGAGGCAAGATTTAATGACCTTTGTGGTGTGATCAGAGGGAGTTTGGAGGTATAGGAGGCAGCAGACCTCCACCTGCTATTTTGTTTGTGGAAGAAGACAGATTTATGTACTGCTGGAACTCTGAAATAACCAAACCTCCAATCACTATTGGGAAGAAGCAGGCATATAGAATCATAGAACGGTAGGGTTAGAAGGGATCCTGTTTCATGGTTCTCACAGTCAGAAAATTTCTCCTTGCTTTGAGCTTGTATCTCCTCCTATAAAGCTCCTACCCGTTGGTTCTTCTCTTACCTTTGTGTGCTCTGGAGAATGACTCCCCACCCCTTCCTTGGGGCAGCCTTCAAGGACTGGAAGACTGCTATCACATCTTCCATTAGTCTTCTCTTCTTTAGGCTAAACATACCCAGTTCCTTCAACTGTCCTTTGTAGGATTTAGCCCTCAAGACCCGCCCCATCATTGCTGCTCTTCTCTGACCTCTTTCCAGTTCTTAAATGTCCTTCTTGTCCTTCTGGCAACCAGAACTGGACACAAAGCCATCGTTCAACAGCGACTTGTAACAGACGTATTAGTGGCAGGACAGAGGTTGGCCATGGCAAGATCAGATTTCACCCTGGGATCCTTTCTGGGTCAGCAAATGGGTGGGTGGGAAGCATTTTAATTCAGTAATGAGGGAAAACCATTTGTCTTGCCAGTTCCTCTAGACCCATGGGCCAGGGCTGCATCGTTGGTGTCAGGGAAAAGCCAACCGGGTTATGCCCAAGCCTCGGTCCCCTTTTAGTTAGAGGAAGAAAATGGCCCATTTCCTCTGCAGTTGTAGTGGGCAGAGGGAATGGCCTGGAAGGACAGGAGGAAGAGCTGCTACCAAGGCAACAGTCGGAGAAGAGGGGCCTGAGCCCAGGCCAAGAAAGTAACTTGAGGAGACGTCTCAGATGAGCCCTTCCCTACTTCGCTCAGAGATAAAGTGTGGGAGGGGAAAGCACATTCAAAATTGCAGGATTCTGTTACTGTAGCTCTTGCAATCCAAGTAGCCCTGACCTCTGTGGCACTGGTTTCTTAGTCTGGTCTGCCTTGTAGAGCTGGCAGCATTCGTCTCCTGTAAGCGTTCTGCAAAAAGCAATGGCTCCTGAGTTTTAGGGTTTCTGGCTGTCACTGGCTGGGCTGCTTTTGGGTCACAGAGAGTCTAGATGGGCAGCCATGGGCAGGGAGGGAGTTAGATCACTCGGTCCTGCTGCTCCATGGTCCAAGAATCGTGGGCCTCCTTGCTGAAGACTGGGAAGGCGAGGCTGCTGAAGAGCCTTCCTGATCCAGGAGGTGGGATTCCTTTGGGACCTTGAAATGAAAAGGGAGCAAGGGAGGAGGTAACCCTGTTTCTCCCAAGGAGTGATGCATGGAAGAGGCAGGTGCGGGGTGGCCAACGGAAGCCTTGCGTTGCCCATTTAGGAAGGAAGACCATGATGGCCAGGCTACATGGAGAAACGGCAGCAGGTGGTGAACGCAGAGCCTGTCCAAAAATTCTTCCTGCACTTTGTTGCTGGGTGGAGGAATTTCCATCTGCACTCTTGGATGGGAGCACTTCCCCACTCAAGAGTGGGGAGCTCAGGGGGTCCTCTTGGACCCAAAGCTCCTTCTCAAAAAGGGGGCCTTTGCACAGCTCCATCTGGTGCGCCAGTTGCACCCCTTCCTGGATTGGGATGCCCTTCAGACAGTCACTCCCACCCCAGTCACTTCAAGGCTCGGCTACTGCAATGTGCTCTGCATGGGGCTGCCCTTGAAGACCACCCAGAACTTCAAATGCCCAGAATGCAGCACCATGAGTGATGAGGGGTACGCTTTGGTACACTCATGTGACACCTTTACTCCACGAGGTGCACTGGTGGCCAGTTTGCTTTGCTTCCAGGTGCGATTCAAGGTGCTGGTTATGACTTGTAAAGCCACATGTGGCATAAGACCAGGTTATCTGGGGGTTTGCCTATCTCCCCTGGTTTTTCCTGGCCAATACAAGCCACCAGGGCTGGCACACTCTGGGTCCCTTCGCTTAAACGGTGTCAGGACCCAGGAAGCGTCCCTCATCTGTTGCAGCGCCTGCCCTCTGGCATCCATGCGCTCCTGCCCTGCGGGTGTCCTGGAAGGCCTCAGAGACTGGCTGTGCTCCCAGGCCTTGGGCGAGAGGGACGGGCCCCTTGCTGGACCATTCTGTCTGGGTTTTCATAGAGAGTGACCACCTGGTTTTGTTTTGCAGTGTGTTTTTATGGTTTGTTGTTTGTGAGTTGCTTGGAGTCAGTACAAAGTCCGGCGGTGCCCAAATTGAAACCAACCAAGCAAGTGGGACTTCAATGTCTTGAAGTGGCATCCGAAGGAGCCATGTGGTTCATCCATGGAGGAGACCCTGACCAAGGCCTGCCCAGACTAGCGTGGGCCTCCTCAAAGCAAAAAGGGCCCACTTGGGGTCCCCTGGACCAGGAGACGGGGGTCTTTGGCCTTTTGTCTTGGAGGGAGAAGCGTCTTCCTGCCTGGCCCCCAGGCCTTGTCGCCTGCTGGGAGGTCCCGCTGAAGGTCCTGCTCTGGGTCACAAGCAGAGGCGGTCTCCGAAGGGCCAGCCCATGGCATTCTGGGCTGTGACGCGTGTGGGAGTGTTTGCACATGCTTCGAGGTCTTGAACGGATGGGCTTGTCTTGTCCTCCGAAGGAGGTGTAGCAGCTCCCCCAAGGCAGCTGGCCAAGGGAACAGTGCACTGCACAAGTGGGGGACAGGCTGTGCCAGCAGTGGGTACTCGGGTGGGCATGGCTGCTGCAGTCCCCCACGTATTTGTTCTCCTTTCCTTCTAATTTGCCCTATAATTTGCCTGTTCTTGGCAGATCACAAAATTATTTAAAAATTAATTATTTAAAACATTAATATCAAAAAACTGCAAAAGTAATTTAAAAATACCTTAATAAATAGCACAGTGAAGAGATTAAAGGCCTTAATAAATGCAGCCTGGATAACAGAGCCCCACGCACCAAAAGAGCTTCATGTGATGGAGACAGTGCCTGAGCTAGTGCAGAGTGCTTTTTCCCCAGCAGCGTGGATAACACAGCCAACACACACACACACCTGGAACAAACTGGGTGAAGAGTTTGCAAACCTGAACGTGTATTTTTCTTGTTGGAAATGATCCATCAAACCTGAACAAATCTGTCCAATTCTTTCTAAAGGCAAATTGGGCCCCACAGTGTGGGGGCATGACAAATAAAATCCAAATCCCAGCCCCCACCCCACACCCCACCAGCAGTTAAAGTAGCAAAGCCAGGATGGTCTGCAAACCTTTACAGTGAGATCCATGTCAGCTCCCAGTGCGGTCCACTGACTTCTTATTTTATTTTTATTTACTGGAAACATTGACTTAGGCTGCTTCTCAAATACAAAACCCGCCTTCCAACGCACATGCAGTGATGTGGAACCAAAAGGCTGACTGAGCCTCACAGAATAAGCACCTGCCACAGAAATGATTTCGGAGCCTGCCAGGCCAGTGGGCTTCTGCCAAGGCATCCCCACCCGAGGCTGGAAGAGGAGGGACTGAGCCCGGGAGGGGCGAGCAAAGAGCTGGCCGGGCTAAGCCAGGCATCCCCATTCAGGGGGGGTTGGGGGGAAAGGTGGTGGTAGCTGAAAGGTCCCAAAGAGCCCCCTGGACTGTGCCCCCTCTGGCCCACCCCTGTGGCCCCTCTGCATGGCCAGGGGGAGGGCAGGCCCAGCTCCCTCCTGCTCCCTCCAGCCCCATGCTGCTGGGAGACCCAGACCAAGCCCTGGGGTCTGCTCACACAGGCAGAGAGGCTCTGTGTGGGACCGGCACTTTCTGAGTGCGGTCATTAATCACCCAGGAAAGGTGCGAACTGCAAAACTGCCACATTGGCACTTCCTACCGTGAATCCCTTCCAACTCTAAAACTGGAGAGTCAGATTTTGCTGCAGTGGGGAACAGAAGCAGCACCAAGGAAGCAGTCAGCGGTGGGGCCACCCGGAGATGGGGCTGGGGAACACTGTCCTTGCTGCAGGTGGGCACAGCATCCTCCCCGCTGCCCCCAGCTCTTGCCCTCTGAGGGAAGATCTGGCACTCTTGCTAAGACCTCCTGGCTCCCTTTGACTCCGAAGGCTGCAGCATTCCAGAGCACAAGCTGGCCAAGGGGGACAACCAACAGAGGGGTCTGGAAATATGTTCTTCATCATCATCGTCATCATCATCATCGTCATATTTCATCCCCATTTATGGTCACAAAACTAAAACAGTGCCAAGATAACTGCATTAACAGTGTTCCCAGCCTTGACAAGTTGAAGATGGGTGGACTTCAGCTCCCAGAATTCCCCAGCCAGCTGGCTGGGGAATTCTAGGAGTTGAAGTCCACCCATCTGAAAGTTACTGAGGTTGGGAAATGCTGGCGTAGAGACTCAAAAATGGTGTGAAAAGGCTGCACAGAGAAAATGCTTCTCCATTTCATATCCATGTCTCAGAAGCCTATTTGCACCAAAGCACTTCAATAGATCAGTCAAGATGCAGACAACAAAGGGAGCTTCAGGGGCTCAATTTATACAGGTGGGAAAACAGGGCTTCCATACTACAAGCTACTGACTTGTAGACCTGTGGAACTCTTTCCCACAGGAAAGAGCAGCAGGCTATTCCTGCAAAAGGAGAAGAACTCTAGACTTTTGGTTTGCACTGATGCTTGATCCGTCCCTGAAATTTAGATTTGCTGAAGGTGGAAAATCACAACGAGGAGTGGGAATTCTGAGCGGATTCTGCTGCTGTTTGCCATCAGTGCCTAGAAGGATGCCTTGCGATGCTCACCTTGGGGTGGAGGGCTGGCCTGACTCAGAAGGGACTGTGTGGTGTTTGGAAGGCCTGCTAAGCTTTGTCAGCTTGATCTTGGTGTGGAAAAAAACAGGAAGTGCATAAGGCTGGAAACACTGGCTGACAAGGAGATGGAGAAGGAAGTGCCATCCAGGGATTAGGGGCATTTGCCAGCAGACTGAGTTCAGCGTCCTCTTTCTGGAGGCCAAGAGCAGATGGCTGTGCCTCTGCAGACCTGGCTGGGCCATTGCGCCACCTCCCCCCCTGCCCCCCGGGGCAGAGCAGGTGCTGAGCGAGCAGAGCCAGGGGGCAAGGCAGGCCAGAGGATGCCACTGGGCCCCATTGGAGCAGAAGACCTGAAGGGCGAAGCCAGCCTGGCCAGACCCCAAGCCCACCCCTGAAAAGGGTCACTTGGGTTTCCAGCAGTTGAGCTGCCCTGCCCATCCCCCACCCCACCAAGGGCTAAAGCGTCCTTCCTTTTTCTTGCTGCCCCCAGACAGGGAGACCTGCTGGTGTCCCTGGGGAGTTCAAGCCGATGAATGGGGCTGGTGAACCGTCAGCCCCACCAGCAGGGCCAGAGCAGCCACAGCCCGGCCTTGAGGTCCGCAGCACGCGACTACCACGTCCCTGGCAGAGAGGCCAGGAGAGGGCCAGGGGCCCTTCCAACTCTACCTGCAGAGGCAGAAGAGCAGGCAGGGAGCTGCGGGGCAGCCCTCTCCTCCCCCGGTCCCTGGGTTGGCTGGTTCCTGGGGAGGCTCCCCCGGTGACAGTGCTGCTGATGCAGGCTCCCTCCTGGGCTCGGGTGCAGGCCAGGCGCACTCCTGTGCCGCAGCGGGTGGCCCAGCGCCCTCCCTCTAGAGCCACGGCCGGTCTGCCCTGCTTTTCTCAGCTGAACCCAAGGCACTCAACAGCAACGAGCTGGGGGTGGGGTGGGGGATTGTAGGCAAGAACCGGGCGCTTTTTCCCTGGAGATCCAGGCCCACGGTGTGCATCTTCTGACAGGAGGAGAAGCTGGCAGGCAGAAAGTGAGAGGGGCTGGGACAAAAAGGGGGTGGGGCAGACCCAAACTAGCTTGGATTTCATTTCCAGTAGGTGAAAATCTTGTTGGTACAGGGAACGGCCCGCTTGGAAGGGAGGGATGCTTACTGTGCCGTCTTCAATTGCACAATAGGCTCTCCCCTCCCCCTCCTGCCCCGCAGCCCTGCAGAAGAGGGATGGCGTGGTGGGACTGAGACAGCTGTTTGGCACTTCATTGCCAACTTCACTGGCGGGGCCCTCCAAATGCCGCAGTGCAGAAGCCTGGCAGATGGCCAGGGACAGTTGGACCAGTCACTCCCCAGGGTCCCCTCGATTCAGCCCTGAGGGGGCAGTGCCAGAACTCAGGCTTGGCCTGGGCAGCCCTCCTTCGCTTGGGCAAAAGGGGGCTGGGCAGGGACACAAGCCCAGAGGGGGCCCTTCTTTGCGGTGCTGTTGGGAATATTGGGCACAATAATCTCCCGGTTCTGGAATTCCAGCGTTCCTTAGGAAGTCTTTCCTTTATGGCAGAACAAGGAAAAATAGGCAGGGGGTTGCCTCTGCGTTGCGCAGCAAGGTCAGCCTGCTCCAGCCTCCTGGGCACCAAAGCACTGGGCAGGGATGGCCAAGCTGGGCAGTCGCTGCCACTGCGGCCTCTTTCCTTTGGTGCTGTTGAGTGGATACTGTTCACAGCTCAGGTCTCTTGCCTGATTAAAATCTCTTTATTCATTAATCCCACGTGCTCTGGCTGATTAATTAAACCTCCATCCATGCGCTAGAGCTCTGAAGGAACTGCAGAAACAAATGTCTTTGCGTTCAGGCGATGGAGCCCCTTGGGGGTGACAGGGAAGAGGCGCTGCCTCTCACAAGGTGCTCCCAGGCTTCGGAAAACCCAACAGGCCCGTTCGGAGCACCCGTTTTCCTCCTGGACAGCTGGCCAGAGACACGGAGCCCATGGCTGGAGCTAACCCTCCCCTCCCCTGCACTGGGGGCTGCTGGGAGGGCAGGAGGAGCTAGAACATCCCAGGAGTCCAAGGGGGGCTCCCTGCCCCCTCCATTAGGCAAGCCGTTTCCTCTGCCAGATGAGCCCATCGCCTTCAGGCCTCTGGCTGCCTCAGCCAGCCAGCCCCTCACGTTAAGCCCAGCTTCTGCTCCGCTGGGGCTGGAAGGAAAATAGAAAGGCCTTGCTTCCTTTGAATGGAGTTGTTTAGGTTTTTGTCAAAAATAGTACAACAAAACCATTATCTTAAGATTTCGCAAACGCTGCACCCCCAGCCTGTTAAATGCCTCCAGTTCCGCTGTTCTGCGCTTCCTGGCCTGGTGTCATGTGCCAGCTGTGCTGTGGTTCCCTATTTGTTCAGCTGATTTATTATAAAAATATATACCCTGCTTTCCCTATTAAAAGTCCAAGGTGTGACAAATAACAGCAAAACCACAAAACTGCAGCCATACACAATAAAATAAGAAGGGAAGCTAAAGGCAGCAATCCGCTGGAGCAAACTGAGCATGAAGCATTGCAGCCAAGCGGGGGGACGCTGATTCTCACGGCTTGTCAAACCAGGGTGGACTTTCCGTGTTTGGCACAGGCCAGCAAAGCGCCTCGGAGGTTCTCCTGGACAGAGCACCAGGTCTCTGGGGCAGCCCTCAAGAAGGACCCCACCGCCTGCCCACAAACAGCCTGCCAAGTTGGCGAGAAGCAGGCCTGGCTTTGGAGGGGGCGGGGGGAGGCAAGGCAACCTGTTTCCAGGCACTCTTGGGTGAAGTTGATGCTCTGGGTCCTTCTCTCTCTCTAGGCCCGGAACGGAAGCTGCTTCAGCCTCAGGGCTTTGCCTGACAAGGGGACAGTTTGGGGCAGTGTGGCCGGGTCAAGGAATGCCCCAGATGTGCATTATTGCAACAGGACCATGGCTGACACTCCGCTCAGCTGGATTGCCCTTGATCTGGATTGATCTGGGGCACACGGGTGGGCAACGACGGCGGCAGCAGCCGGCAACTCATCAAAGCAGCAGTGTCTCTTCCCAGAATTGCCTGGCTGCAGAAGAAGCTGCCCCACGGCAATCCCAGAGTCTGAGATAAAGACCTGCCCGCTTTGATGATTCACAGACCGGCCCTGCGTTTGCAGTCCCATCATGCTGAAACTCCTCTTCTGCACGGAATCCCAAACATTGCACACTATCCAGAATATAACAGCCTCCTGTTTGGTTTCCGCCTATGACTGCATTCACATGTTGCTCTAAGCCCTAACATGGTTCCCTGGTTTTGGCTTCGTGCAATGCGTGAGGGTAGCCATTGTGGCTTATGGCTTAGTGTGTTGTGAACCAGGTCGTGCTGTCATATTCAACAAACCACTGTTGAAACAAGCCATAGCTCAGGGCCATATGCAATCCTATTCTCTCTCTACTTTTGATGAAACAGTCACACCCAACTTTAAAATTCAAGAGCTTTTTTCCTGCTTTTTCAAAAAAAAAGAAGCAGATTTCTCTTTACAAATCTTGCGTACTATCCAAGACCCTGAAACTACGGTGTGTGTGTACGTGTGTGAAAAAGAGAGTGGAAGGAAGGATGAAAGAGCCCTGATTGTGCAGCCTGCCTGCTCTCCAACCCGGCTGTGCCTTGAGGACAGAGAGAGCGTAATTGAGCCATAACTCAGCGTTGTGGAGGAATCCTGGACCATAATGCGAGGCGCGGCACTGCAGCTCTATATTACAGCCCTCTCCAGGGGAGATTATTTTTATTAAAATCTGGGTTGATGGCAAATGCTGAGATTAACTTCATTTTTAATGGATGGTTCCCCACGGAGGCTCGTGAAGGGAGCCTCCCAAAGCCGCCTCCACGTGCCGGATGTGTGGCAGGTGGTTGCTTGCTGACAGCCAAGTACAACAGACACTGCTCTGGAATGTGGCCAGGAACAAACCCTTTCTCCCAACCACTGGTGGGTCTGGGGAAAGAGATGCCCTCCCCACCCCCCAAAACCGAGACTGGGAATGGCTGGGGTGACAGAGCCCTTGCTCTGCGCAGCTGCTGGGAGCCAGCAGGAAGTGATTCCCCTGGGGCTTTGGGCCTCCCTCCCCAGCAGAGAGGGAGGAGCAAAGAGGAAGAGACCCTGCCCCCCACAGCTCATGCCCAAGTTTCTTCTGGGCTTCTGGGCACCTCTAGTCATTCCATGGATGGGTGCCACTCACTGGATCCCAGAACTGCCTCCTGGTGCCCTTCTTTGCTTTGCTACGTCTTTGCTTTCATTAGGGATCCCTATTCCCTGGATGTAAAGGGGCCGTCTTTTGCTCTAATAGGAAAAGTAATTATGCAAGGTAGAAGAAACGTCTTTGGGAAATCTCTACATCTGGGTGGGCCTTCCTTCAGCCCCCCTGATGTTTTCCTCCTCCTTCCTGGGGGCCACTGCGTAGAGAAAGCTTTAAACCAGGGCTAACCCGGTTAGTCTTCCTCCTCCTCTTTCTGTCTGCCAACATCCCAACTGCAGATGTTCCTGCAATTGGCTTTCTTCTCCTGGAAACACCCAACTGGCAGCTGGGTTCTGTTGGTGCTCTGCAGCCATATTTTTCAGCGGCTGTATTTGGGCATTGTGTTCAAAATAGCGACACTTACCCTACATTGAGGCAGGACGCGCTCCAGCGTCATAGACGGGGAACAGCAAGCCTTGCAAATACCTAACCTGGTCAGTTAACCCAAAGGGGTTACTTTTAGGCCCCAAACAAGCCTGGGCTTCCTGGGGCTATAGGAGGTCTGCCGGTCTGCCGTGTCTTCCCAACAGTTTGGGGACCCTTCACCTTCTGTATCAGAGAGGAGGCCCCAAACAACGGAACTTCTCCAGGCTGCTCTGTCGCTGGTTTGGTTTCCTCCTGTCCAACCACGTCAGTGTATAGAAAGGGGCAAACATGGCCGGGTTGGAGATGCCTCAACCCTGAAGCCTCCTGCAAGTGCCAGAAAGGGGGAGAGAAAGGCCTGCCCCATTGGCCACCCTCCAGGCAGTGGGGCTGCAGGACGGCTGGCTGGAGGACCACCCCCTGCCCCCCACGTGCTGCTGGTAAGGGAGCGGTGCCTCCTTCAGCCAAAGATAGGCTCTGTCAAGGAGATCCTTGCATTCATTAGACTCCTGCCCCACCTTGTCTTCATGGCGCAAGACACTCCCCCCACCCCCCGGCATGTCTCATCCTTAGATTGGATGATGTAAGGGACAGGTTGGGGGCCCAAGTGCACAGTCTGAGGCCTGTGCTGCATACAGCAGCATTGGGGGGGAGGGCGGAATGATGAGGGCACCCTCACAGAGCCACAACGCAACCCCTTCTGCTTTTGTGAGGTGTAGGAAAGGGAGGGAGCTTGCAGTGCGACACCAGCCTGCTGCTTTCACTTTCTGGAAGCCCCTCTGAGACAGCCCAGTTTCTCCCCAAACTGAACTGTGGCAGGAGGGGGAAATTCCAGGGCAGTGAAGCAGTCAGAGAGTTGACAGAGAAGGAGGGAGACCCAGGTTCAGGTTCACCCTCAGCCCTGGAAACTCGCAGGCTGAGATTTGGCCAGGCACTCCCTCCCACTTAACCTACCTCACAAGACTGTTGTTGCAGGGTAAGATGAAAAGTAATCCCATTGAAGCTATGTGTAGTCCTTGAGGAAAGGTGGGATATTATTCTAATCAATAAACATACAAACAAACGGACAAACAGGAGAGTAATGTAACTGAAACAGACCACATCAGAGCTTTCTCTTGCCTCCACCCATCACTTTTTGCAGCGCGGCCCCACCACGCTGTTCTGGAGGTTTTCATGAATCCCTGGTTCCCTCGCCCTCCCACCCAGCACTTTGTAGTCTCTTGCGTTTCCTTCAACGCTGCACCTGGCTGTCATTTGTGTCCAAACAGATCTGTAGAAAGGGACATTTATTCATTCATTCATTCATTCATTCATTTATATTTCAAATTTCTATCACCGCCCATCTCTCCCGAAAAGGGGGCTCTGGGCGGACATTTATCATGGGCTGAAAAAGACCTAGGAGTCTTCCCATTACATCTGGAATCTGGGCCTCATCCTTCTCTTGGCAGACTAGAACGGATTAAGAAACCATGAATGGTGAATGTTCAGTGAACCATGATTAGGCAAACCGTAGTTTAGCCCCAGGTGTGGACCAAGCTTCGAAGTAGCCATCTGGGATGTTGGGTCAGAATGACCCTGAGCCCCCTTAGAAAGGCACCTCCCGGCTCTTCCTGATCACTCCGCCCTTGTGGCCAGACGGGTTGGGAGCTGGGGCTGGGCCTCGGTGGAGGGCTTAGGCCAAGGCCACCCAGGGACCCAGAGACAAGCTCTGCGGGCCAGGCAGCCTTGTCTCAAGGGAGAAGCTGAAGAGAAGCCCCCAGCTCTTCTCCTCCCTCTTGGATTAGCGTTGAAGTCTGCCAAGATCTCCCAGATGAGCTCTGCACGGAATGAATACTCTTGGGAAACTGCTGGGGGAAGAATAAATATGGGAAAGTTTCGCGCTGGGTGAAGTGTGTGATCAACGTGTGCTTTGCCTGTTTTGAAGAAATGGAGAATCGGTGTGTGCGTGCGTGCACAAAACCCTGTCTTCCTTGGACTCGCCTAGGCAGGGCATTTGTTTCTATGAGATTCAGGGGGGCTTTGAAAGCAAACCAAGTTCCTCCCTCTGGTATTTTGGAGAAGAAATTCGGAAACCATGCAGTCCATCTCTGGAAAGGTGAAAACAGATGGCGCAGCCTGTCACGGCTGACCCAGAAAAACTGAGCACATTAATCAGCCCCCTGCAGCAACAGGGTCAGATCCATCTCATGAGGGCCAGCTCCTGTAACTCTGGAGCGGCCCGCTCAGTGGGAAGAGGGGCGTTGGCCAGATGTGGTCCCAGCCAGCGTTCCTCCTGCTATGGATCTGCCGCGATGAAGCACCCAGGTTTTCCCCAGAAGAGCTCTTTTTAATTGCTTCTAACCGGACTGAGGGTTCATCTAAGGGACCACCACCACCACCACCACCCCCGCAGGCAAGAGGAAGCCAGGGCAGTCCTCTAAAAGGTGTGGGGGTGGGGGGCAAGCACAGCGAGAGGAAAGGGGGTGCCTGTTTTCACTGCTTGCAGCTTCCTGAAGATGCTTGGTTTCCATGACATTTCACATGCCTCATCTGTGGGTGTCTCCTCAAAGCCATACATGCTCAGTCCGAATGAGCGAATCCAAAGCAAGAGCCTGCGGAGGCATCTCTTGCCTTCACCAGACTCAGGGGCCCGAGGAGCCACCGCGAAGGCTCCGGCACATCAGCCCGTCCTTAATGGCGATGAATTGATCCTTTGCAAACATCACTACAAGGAACGGGGGCCTCTCTGGCAGCCTGATGCCCCCCTCCAACAACCTTTGCTTCAATTTATTTCTAGGTGGCTGGGATCGATCTGTTTTAATGTTTTAATAACACTTTTATATTGTTTTAGCGATATTCGGAAAGAGCCCTAAGGGTCAAATAACTGTCTTTTTAGAATAATAATTTATGGATATGTTCTTCCTCCTGTCCAGTGAAGATGTGGTGGCCTTGTGGTGTGGGAGACAACCACTGATTTGCCCTGAGCTGAGAAACCGGGAAAGACCCACATTTTTTTTCAGAGACTGACCTGGCCTTCCATCTTAGCATTTTAAAAGCAGCTGCAACACAATAATAATGAGTCAAACATGCAAAGGCTGTTCCTGGGCTCATGACTTTCCTGAAATGTGCAGTGTTGCCCACCCAGCTCACTATCAGGGCTGGCTCAATGGTATACCACAGTGTTTCTCAACCTTGGCAACTTTAAGACGTGTGGACTTCAACTCCCAGAATTCCCTAGCCAGCATGTTTGGATGGGGAATTCTGGGAGTTGAAGTCCACACATCTTAGAGTTGCCAAGGTTGAGAAACGCTGGTATACAGCATGGTGCCCCAAAGCCACCTTGACTGAGGGCGCGCCCTCCTGCTGATGCGCAGATTTGCAGTTTTAGAGTAGCCTTTGTTTTCAGAAGGAGGGACAGTGTTGCACCCCCCCACCCCCCACCCCCACACAAAGCTTTGGTGCTCTAATCTGGTGCCTGCTTGGCCTTGGCCTAGAACCAGCCCTGCTCACAGGTATTTGACCAGTGGCGATTCCTCTAGCTGGGTCTGGATAATGTCATTGAAAACCCTGAGGTGGGATTCGAGGTCAGCAGAGTGTGGACAATCCCCAAGTCAGCTCTCCCTCGCCCAGTGCCTCCAGAGGCCTGGACTTCAGTCCCATCTTCTTCCCAGATCAGTTGGGGAAACTTAATTGAGGAAATGGAGGCAGGCAAAATATGGTGGGAAAGTGGCCATGTAAAGCTGAAGTTCTTGATTTTAAAGGAAAGAAAATGGTGGGTGGGCAGACACATCTCTTGGACTTCCCAAAACTAGATTGCATAGTCTCAGAGTAGCGGTAAGTAGGACCCTGGAGTCAGAGAAGCTGCCAGGGACGGGCAGGACAACAGCAAACAATTCCAGTCAGGAGGAGAGGTGGAGGTCAGCAAGGAAACCAAAGTGGCTACAGAAAAAACGTAGTAAAGACCTGAAAAATGGAAAAAGCTTCAGACACAAGATGAAAACAGCATCTATGGCCTCCTTGGTGTTCTCTGAGCTTGGTTGTTTGCTTGCAGGCATTTTGTTACCCGACTAGGTAAGATCTTCAGTGCTAGCAATGAAACGCCTGCAAGCCCACAGCCAAGCTCAGAGGACAGCAAGGACTCCACAGGCCAACCCTGAGCTGCAGAGATTCTCTTCTGTTGCAAACAGGACCGTCCACACCAGCAGATGCCGCTGTGGAAGCTGGGTGCCTGCTCTCCACTGCAGTCCGAGCCAAAATGGAGGGCAGAGCCAAGCAACTGGAGGGGAGGCGCTCGCCCATGGGCATGCGTCTTTTAAGGATGGATGGTTGGTTAGGCACCCTTGTGGTTCAGTTATGAGTCCTCTAATTCTCTCTCTAATCCTCAAGTGAGGCAGCAGTGACAGGAGACCCTCCAGAAGAGTACGGTTGGGTAAGGCAGTCCAGTGCTGGAAGGCCTGAGGGCTTTCTAAAACTGGCACTTTTAGTAGGGGCAATTCAGGCGTGACCCAGGAAGCATGGAGGTTGCCCCAAGAGGGGGTCTCACTAAGCACTGGCCAGTAAAAAAGCTCAGATCACCTGGGGAAAGGCTGACTTTGCCTGTGAAGGCCAGAGGGTGCTGGAGGGTGGCCAGAGTATCCTGTGCTGTAGAGGTCATGAGCACCTGCCTTGTAGGAAAGTGATCTTCCGGAAGTTCAGCAGCATCTCAGCTTAGAGTATCTGAGTCAGTAGCATCTGAATCAGACCCTCCTCAATCTGCATCCCTGGGTGTAGGTGAGAAACCCAGCATCCTCCATCATCCCATGGTGGGGGTGGCCGTCCAAGACACTTAGGGAAGTCTACCCTGAAGGAGGCTGCCATATTCCATCTCCTTGGTTTGAGGCAGCCAACGCTGGATCTCCTGGCCACCTGGTCTGAGCTCCAGCTGCCGTTTACGAGCTCGATACGGCTGCTTGTCGTGAGGTGGCTGCTGTTGGGTCAGCTTAGTGGCGGACAGCCGCGGCTTTAGCACAAGGCAGAGGCAGGGAGGTTGTCTCCAGCACCCTGGATTGGACAGACATGGCTGGAAAGGCAGGAGCTGGTATGGGACTGAGCATCGCTTGAGTCCACACCTCCCTCCGGAACCTGCCCAGGCAAACTGCAGCTAGGTCACCTTCCTAGATGCCCTTCCTGCCCTGTATCTGTTCTGATCCTGATGCCAGGAAAGGGCTTCCAAAAATAATAGAGCCTTGAAAGAGAGCAGGGAAGAGGGTACTACGCTTCCCAGTTCTTAAGCCCCTCCCCTCCCCATGGTCCTTGGGGCTGTGTTGCGATTCATCCTTCCCAGAATGAATTTCACCATTGCTTCTGAGAGCCAGTTTGGTCTAGTGGTTAAGGCACCGGGCTAGAAACCAGGCGGCTGTGAGTTCTAGTCCCGCCTTAGGCGTGAAAGCTGGCTGGGTGCCCTTGGGCCAGTCCCTCGCTCTCAGCCTCACTCGGTGCAATGTGGTGCTCCTCACGGTGCACCCTGGGCAACGTGGCTTGTCAGGGCTAAATAGTCTACACATCTGGCTGCTGGACCTCACAGGGATTTCCCAGCAAGAAACAGCAGCATGAACACCGAACTGCTTTGCCATGCGATTTAAAACCATTGCTTCCTAGCCAAAGACAGGCTGTCTAAGGGAGCCTGATTCCCAGATGCAGCTCCATCTCATTTTCTGGCATGGGCTTTCAGGACAGCTGTTCCCCAAAGGAACAGAGAGAGGCCACATGGAAGATGAGCCTCCTGGCAAGGAGGTCACCACTCCCAAGCAAAACCTTGCCTGTTCTGAACCAGCCACAACAGTCCTCGCATGAGCTGGGAATGCTGCGTGTGGCACAGGTGCAACGAAGGCTGGCAGTCTTGTCTGCCCTTCTCTGTCTTACTGAAAGGCAGCGCATAAAAGCCTCTATTGGCTCAAACCAAGATGGATGGTGGACGTCAGTATCTATGGCCCATTTGGGGACAACTGTGGCATATGCAAGGTTGCAACCAGTATGGAAGATGAGTCAGCAGTAAAGAGCATGAACTGACAAATGAAAGGAAAAAAAATAATGATGAGTGGGATGTAGAAAATGGTATGTTGGCTTTCAAGGATTATGATGGTGATGGTGATGGTGATGATGATGATTGCTACCGCACTCCAAAAGACTCTGTGCACCTTGCAACTTCCAAAACACAATTAACAACATAACACAGAATAATCAGGAGAGATCTTAATTTGCATGGAAGAGTGCGAGCACGCTAGGGGTAAAGCTGGGCTGTGGTTACTTGTGTGGGAAACAGGGCAAATTGTGCCGAAACGGGGATTGTCCTTACCATTAGCAGTGGCACAGATATGATTAAAGCTGGAGATTAGGACTCTTCTGCAGGGTAGCCCTAAGCTGCACGTCTCTTGTGCTGAAACCAGCTGGAAACGAAGCCACATAAATCATTGCTGTCCAGAATTCAATCCGTTGTTCAGCTTAGCCAATGTGGCTGGCCAAGAGTTTGCTCTAGATGGTGGTTCTCGTGGTCCCAATCGGGGGTTCTTCTGCTTCTTTTCCTCTCACGCCATGCCAGGAAAGCAGCCACCAATCACTTTCCTTTCAGTGGGTGGGTTCTGAGGAAGGCAGGCAGGCAGGCAGGCAGGCAGGCAGGCAGGCAAGCAGGCTGATGGAGAAGAAAAGAAGGAAGGGAGGGAGGGAGGTTGATGGAGAAGGAAGGAGGGAGGGAGGGAGGGAAGGGCATGTCAACAGTCCAGCATAGGAAGGTCCCTCCCAAATAGAGAAGCAACCCAGCAGCCACAGCCCACGGGACCCACGAGGTATTGGCCAACAACACAACACAGTGTAACAGACAGGTACACAGCACCACTTTTACCAGCAGAAGTCAGGAAATGGTACTTTTGACAAAGAGCAAGTAAAGAAGTTGCCTTCGGAGTAGGCCAAGGGAAGGCTGAGAATATCATGCACCTCTGTCCTTGACAAATGGCTGGTGAGCTGTCCTCATGCACGCCAGAGAAAGCGGAATGTGCAAATGAGGGTCACCTAGATCTTCTCTGTCTTGGTAAAGAGCCTTGGTCAGCCAAAGCCGGGATGGGCAGTGGAGGTCAGTATCTGTGGGCAGATCTCCTGACAACTGAAGCATATGGAAGGCAGCAATCTGGAACGTAAAAGCAGCTGCTGGCAGTGAGCATGAATTAATGAATGAAATGGAAGAAGGAAAAAACTGATCTTCATATCTCCTGCCTGCTTGTTTGTCTGCCTGCTACTTCCCAGTTTTCTCTGCACTTTGCATAATGTTGTTTATCCAAATGAGAAGGGCATGAATGAAGTCAAAAAAGAAAAATAGACACGTTTTGTGTCTGAAACTAATGGAAAGGGGAAAGGTGGAGGAGATATGAATGGAGGGCTGATCTTGTGCAGTTGATAAATGGGTGCAGAGAAGTGTGGGTGTGGGTTTCATTATTACCAAAAAGTCTAAAATGTATGTCAGGAAATATGAATTGGTGTCATCTGGGTTGCTGCGGGTGCGTAAGAGAGGAAGAACCCATGGGTTGGTGATAATTGCATGTTATGCTCCAGGGAATGGAAATAATGGAAGAATCAGATATTTGTTTTCAGAAAAAAAATAGTGCAACATTTGGGAGAACGTGACCTAAAGGAGAAAGGATTCTATCAGATGACCTGAATGGATGTGTGTGAAGGAGACAAGAGAGTACAGAAGACGGGGCTGGGTCATTCAGCGACCCAAGAGTGGAGGATTATGAGCTCTGCTGAGCATCCCCTTAGAAAAAGTTGTTTGTTTGGAATATGGGTCTATGCATAAGTCTGTTCATAGGAGTAGATGGCCCAGGAATAAACAGAAATCTGAAAGCATGATTGACATGACTTTTATGATGAATGAGAGGATTAGTGAATAATTACCTAGATGACTATTTAGTAGTGTCAGACTCAGATTTTGGAAACCAATAGACATGGAAGAAAAGGAAGGGAGGGAAAGGACCTAGGTGAAAGTAGAATAACCAATGGCACCGAGAGTGCAAGCTGGTGCGCCAGAGGGCTTGCCATTGCCCTGTGGATAACTGTGTAGGTGTGAGGGTGTGGATGGAGGGACCCCTAGTCCAAGCGGGAGACTCCGGAAGTGCTGGAATGGGGCTAGGTGGATTTGGAGTCTCTGGGGGCTGCAGGGCGGGCCATACTATTGAGGTGGTGACGGGTAGGGGACGTTATGGCGGGAGCCGGAGGGCGGGCCATCTTCGGGGAAGACGCCCCCGGTGTTTGTTACTGGTGGTGTGTTCCGGCCCTCTGTGCTCAGACCCAGGCCCTGGTCAGCAGATTAATGGGGGCCCTGGACTCCAGCTGCTGCTACTTAATGCCAGGTCTGTTAACAACAAAGCCCCCCTCATAAGTGACTTGATCACTGAGGAGGGGGCAGACCTGGCATGTATTACCGAAACCTGGCTGGGCCCTGAAGGGGGGGTGCCCCTTTCGGAAACGTACCCAGCCGGGTTTACAGTAGGGCACCAGCCGAGACCCCAGGGCAGGGGAGGAGGGGTGGCAGTTGTCATCCGGGAGTCTCTGGTGGCCTTCAGGGGCCCTGCTCCACAAGTGGCCAGGTGTGAGACCCTGTTCTTCAAGTTGGGCTCCCAAGAACAGGTGGGAGTGTTGCTGCTGTACCAGCCTCCCTGCTGCGTGGCAACCTCCCTGCCCGAGCTGCTGGAGGCTGTCTCGGGGCTGGCGGTGGAGCTCCCCAGGTTCACGGTTCTGGGGGACTTCAACCTGCCGTCCCTGGGGCGTGCCTCGGAGGCGGCTCGGGAGTTCATGGCTACCATGGCAGCCATGGGCCTGTCCCAGATAATTCGGGACCCGACTCGAGACAGTGGTCTCACCCCGGACTTGGTTTTCTTGTTGGAGCAGTGGCAATGCGATCTAAGGGGAGAGTTACAGCTGTCCCCTTTGTCATGGTCAGATCACGCCTTAGTGACCCTGAGATTCTTTTATGCCACCCCCCTCTGCAGGGAGGCAAGACCCATTCGATTGGTCCACCCCGGCGACTGATGGACCCAGCAGGGTTTCAGAGAGAGCTGGGGGTTATACCCGAGTCTCTCTTGCATGGTCCAGCGGAGGCCCTGGCTGCTGCCTGGAACAGGGAGGTGGCCGGGGCCTTGGACAGGATTGCGCCTGTGGGGCCTCTCTTGCCCCATCGAACCCGACGCTCCGCACGGTTCACGGAGGAGCTGAGGGTTCTGAAGAGGATTAAGAGACGTCTAGAGCACCGCTGGAGGAAGACAAAGACCGAATCCGACCGAACACAAGCTAGAGCCGCTATTAAGGCCTACCTGGTGGCGATAAGAGTGGCGAAGCACCAATACTTCTCTGCCCTTATCATGTCTGCAGAATGCCACCCAACGGCCCTGTTTAAAATCACTTGATTCCTTTTGGGGACAGTGGGCCTAGTGACCCACTTACAGGGCCGTGCAGAGGAGTTTTCGGAGCATCTGCAGGATAAAATCGCTCGGATCCGCTCCATGTTAGATTCCAAGCATGAGGCAGGGTCTTTGGAGATACCAAGGGAGCGCTCTTACCAGTTATCTTGGAACAGTTTGATCCTGTTGGACCCGAGGAAGTGGACAGGATCCTCCAGACAGTAAATTCTACCACTTGCCAATTAGATCCATGTCCCTCCTGGCTGGTGAAAGTTGCTCAGGAGGTGACATGTGGTTGGGTCCAGGCGATGGTTAATACATCCTTGAGGGAGGGGTTGTTTCCATCTGCCTTTAAGGAGGCGCTGATACAACCCCTCCTCAAGAAGCCATCGCTGGACCCTACTGTTCTGGACAATTTTCGTCCAGTCTCCCACCTCCCCTTTTTGGGGAAGGTGGTTGAGAAAGTGGTGGCTTTGCAGCTCCAGAGGGTCCTGGAGGAAACAGATTATCTGGACCCCTTTCAGTCAGGTTTCAGGCCAGGATATGAGACAGAGACTGCATTGGTCACGCTTTCATGGTATGGTATCGACCATGGTATCCTTTTGGGACGGCTCAGAGAGTTGGGGGTGGGCGGCATAGTCCTGCCCTGGTTCACCTCCTTCCTCCAGGGCCAGTCCCAATCAGTGGTGATAGGGGGGGAGAGATCCAACCCTCGACCCCTCCTTTGTGGGGTGCCACAGGGTTCAGTTCTCTCTCCTCTTCTCTTCAATATCTACATGAAACCGCTGGGTGAGATCATCCGTTGCCACAGGATGAGGTATCATCAATATGCTGATGATACTCAGTTGTATATCTCCATCCCGGCTGAGGTAAGTGATGCTGTGACTGCCCTCTCTCGGTGCCTGGGGGCTGTGGGGGTCTGGATGGGGAACAACAGGCTTCGGCTGAACCTTGGTAAGATGGAGTGGCTGTGGGTTAAGGGTGTTGGCAGATGCTGGGAAAGCCTTTAGCCCAGGAGAGGTCAAAAAAGTCACACACCAAGCATTTCTATAAAAATAATTTATTTACAGAAAGCAAAACAAAAGCAAAACATATTTAAAGGACTTAGCTCCCCTTTGGAGCAAGCCTTGCTTGGCTACATATCGGCAGAGAGAAAAAAGAGGAAGTAAGAACAAGTCCGGGCAGGTTTCCTCCCCCCAGGCAATTTGCATGAAGCACGTGCGAGGAGACAATCAAATACAACCTCTTCACCGGGCCTAAATGATTAGGTACAATAGCAGTCTTAATCGTTAGTAGGAAAACCTCAACAAAGGGTTCCTCTGTATCCGGGACTTTGTCATCTTTAGTTCTGGATGGGGTTGCACTGCCCAAACAGACCCGGTGCATAACCTGGGGGTCCTCCTGCACTCACGGCTCCTGCTCGAAGAGCAGGTGGCAGTCATGGCCAGAAGGGCCTTTGCACAGCTTCGTGTTGTGCACGAGTTATGCCCTTTCCTGGATTGGGAAGCCCTTCGGACAGTCACTCATGCCCTTGTTATCTCCCACATAGACTACTGCAATGCGCTCTACATGGGGCTACCCTTGAAGAGTATCCGGAACCTTCAGCTGGTCCAGAATGTGGCCGCGTGGGCTATTTTCAGCGCCCCTAGAAGGGCACACATAACACCTTTGCTATGCAAGCTGCACTGGGTACCAGTTTGCTTCTGGGTCCAATTCAAGGTGTTGGTTATCGCCTTTAAAGCCCTACATAGCATGGGGCCAGGCCAAATAAGGGACTGCCTCTTCCCCATATCATCAGCCAGTCCCACCTGCTCATGCAGAGAGGGCATGCTGCAGACCCCATGGATAAGAGAATTCCATCTGGTGGGGTCCAGGAGGCGGGCCTTCTCTGCAGTAGCGCCCACCCTTTGGAACATCTTGCCCCCGGAGGTGAGATTAGCCCCATCGCTCCTGGCCTTCCGGAGGAAGTTGAAGACCTGGCTCTGCCACCGGGCTTGGGGCAGGGAGGAGAATCAACATACTTGGGGTTGGCTAGTGCCTTGAAGTGCCCCTCCTACATAATGACTGAAGGAGATCACAGCCATCTGGATTTTATGAGCTGGGGTAGTTAAGAAATTGTTTTAGAGGGATTTTATTAGAATTTTATTGTATATTTATTGTTCTGTATTGTAAACCTCCCAGAGTCCCTCCGGTCGGAGATGGGTGGTGACAAATTTGACAAATAAATAAATAAACCATAGGAAGAGAAAGTATGCAACAGTATAAGATCAATTAATCTCCCAGCAGAGTGGATGATGGATGTAAGGAAACAAGCTGGTTGGAAAAGAATTAAAAGGTTTACGCTCCTGGGTGCCACAGAAGTGGGCCGTGACACTTTAATGGGAAAGATGGAATGAACGAAGTTGTGCATGAGGAGGATGCATATAAGAAAATGATTGCTGCAGAAAATGACAATGAAAGAAAGATACTGTATAACAAACATAGTCAAAAGGAATGAGAAGGATTAAAAGAGGTGTAGAAAATGCAGGTTGACTTTGATGGAAATAAAAAGTTTTGGAAGTGGTTGAAAAGAGCTAAACTAGCTGTCTCCAGCAGAGTGAAGAGAATTAAAAATAGAGGTCATGGTATTATTTGGGATGAAACCTAAGTGAAGGAAGGTTAAAAGTATTCCACTCAGAGGCCAGATGCGAGGAAGGCCTAAGGAACCTCTTGCTGAAGTTGAAGGAAGGGTACCCCATCTCATCTGTTGTTCAATCATGGTTTTAAAAAGCACCTAAGATCATGTCAACAGGGCATGCCAATCCAATATAAACAGATGAAAAGAAGTTGAAGTAATAACAGTCTTTATCTTCCTAGGCTCAACAATTCACAGGGATAGTGACTGCAGTCATGAAATAAAGAGACGACTGCTACTTGGGAAAAAAAAAATATGACAGAGCCAGAAAAAAAAATCAAAGTGCAGAGACATCACTCTGACGAAAAGATATGTAACGTCAAGGCGATGGTTTTCCCAGTTGTAACATATGACCGTGAAAGTTGGACTGAGAGAATATCTTTGAACTGGGATGCTGGAGCAAATTCCTTGGCCCAGAAGAAGAAAGCATTCAATATTAAAAGAAGTAAAACCAGGCTGCTCACAGGAACTACTAATAATGAAGCAGAAGCTTCGATATTTTGAACACACAATGTGAACTGCTCCCCTCAAGTCCTGCTACATCATGGCAGAGGTCAGGTGGGGATCCAGGGAATGATGAGCGAAGAACATCAGGAGGGCATGCCCAGAGTATGTATTCCCAGCAGGGTCAGCCAAGGCGTGAAGGTCATCCCAGCTGCCCAGCTAAAGCCAGCAGGCACCTGTGCTGGGCAGCAACAATAGAGGAAGACACTGGAGGCGGAGGATGACTTTAGTGACAACAGCAAAGGCATCCATTCATCTGCGCCGGAGAGGGCCATGGTAAACCACTCCTGTATTTTTTACCAAGAAAGCCACATGAATGGAAAATATGAAGTTATAGATGATACAAAGCCGGATGATGGGCCCCTTGGGTTGGATGGCGCTCAACATGCTACTGAGGAAGTGCTGAAGGGTGATGTCCCCTTGGTTTTTGATGTATTCATGGATAATGGATAGTTGTGATGACGTTTAAGGGACAATAATGTATAGGTATTGTATATAGGTGAGGTTAGCCCCGTGACTCCTGGCCTTCTGTAGGAACCTGAAGACTTGGCTTTGCCGTCTTGCTTGGGGCAGAGAAGGGAGCAGCTCGGAGTGGGGATGGCCAGCAGCTTAGAGCGCCCCTCACACGCATGGACTGAATTAGATCTTGCCACTTGGATTTTACTCTTATTCTTATATCTATTTATTAATGGTATTTATATTTTTATATACTGTATTTGTATTCTGTGTTTACTGTTTTAATTGACTGTCTTCGCTGTAAACTGCCCAGAGTCCCTCTGGTGGGAGGAGATGGGCAGTGACAAATTTGATAGATAGATAAATATATAAATAAATAAATACAAGGTTGCTGGCTGAGAATGCAATTTGCAGCAAATGTTAGGTGGGTGATACATAAATGGCAAAAAACAGAACAAGTAGGCGAGTTTATATTCCTTGGTAGAATGTGTACCAAAGATGGAGAAATGGGTGGAGAAATGTTAAGACCTGCAAATGCTGTTAGGAAGTTAGTAGCCAGCTTGTGATCCGGTGTGAGGAGTGATCTTGTTGTGGTGGTTGAAAGAAGTGGAAATGGTCGAGTATCAGAAGGTGCTTCTGCCTATTTTGTTATATGGAAAAGAGAGTTGGGCACGTCAGGAGAAACATCAGTGGAAAGTGTGTGCTTTTCAGGATGAAGCGAAAGCCGTTGTTGGATGGAGCTGGTGAGATTCTCAAAATAGAAAGGTGAGGAGTTTAAAGAACAAAAAATATGAAGCAATTTATGGTTGAGGTGGAAGCAAGAATAGTTTACAAGGACAGAAAGGTATGAAGAGGTGTGGTGGACAGTCTTGGTGTCAACTAGATTGAGGTGTATTTTCTTATCTGATGTCTCTAATTTCTTTGGCTATTTCTTGCTCTTAGTGGTAACAATTGTCTGCTTCCTTGGAAATTCGGCAGTCAGGCGGCCTTCCCTGAGTGAAGGGACTGGAGGGGGCCCACTTTGCCAGGTCTTATTGGATGGGCAAATAACTAGTGGGAGTAGGTACAGGCAGATGTTCAGGTCCTCAGCCATGAAGGGCTTCAGAGGTAACCACCAGCACCTTGAGCTGCGCCCAGAAACCAACTGACAACCAGCACAGCTTTCAAAGTAAAGGCATTCTACGGGTGAATCGGGAACACTTGCAGTTACTCAGGCCGCTGCACAACTGGCTGCAGCCGCCAAATGCTCTTCGAGGGTAGGCCTATGTGAACTGTATTGCAGTAGTCCAGCTGAGCAATGCCTCAGTGACAGTGGTTCTTCCGTTCATTGTGTCAGGCTGTGAGAAGACCGGCTCTGGCCAGCCTGGTCAATGATCAAAGGTTTGGTTGCTTGTCCCATGGTGGGGCCTTTTTGGTGGTGACCTGGAACTGCTCTGGTTAAGCTTGTGTAGAAGCAACAGTTGCGTGACCAGCTGTTCTGTTTTTCTTGAGCAACCTTGGTTTGCCTGAGTGGTCCTATTGAGTGAGTGGCCCTTGTTTCTCCATTTTGGAGCTGATCTCAAGTAGTTGTACAAACATTTATTTTACGTTGACTCAACATCAATATCACCCCCAGTTGCACAGAGCTTAGTATTCCAGTGCAGGGAGGGAAGATGGGTGTTGGCAATCTCTAGCTCTGATGATATAAACCTTGCTTGGCAGTGGTGGGGGTGGGGGTTTGCAAAGCTACACACACACACACACACACACACACACAACTGTAAGTTTCCACTATCAAGCTGGTTGAACTGTGAAGAAGAATGCTGTCCTGGAGAGAGGAATCACTTACCACCTCACAGCTTGTTCTGCTTCATTCCAGGGTACAGGAGACAGAATACAGTAAATAATTTAAGCTGTAGAAAAGAGAAGTCTCACTGCATGTTAGAAGAAGCTTCTTTGTAGGTAGGGAGTGCCTCTTCACTGCATATAAAAGGTGTTGTAATCCAGGAGTATGATGCCATTGCAAAGAAGGCAAATGCAATTTTAGGCGTCATCAACAGAAGGACAGTTTCTAAATCCAGAACGTAATTGTTTGCTTTATTCTGCCATTTCCTTAAGGATTACGAGTTCTGGGCACCACATTTCTAGCCTTGGAAAAAGATGACCGAGGGAGGATATAATTGCTCTCTCCAGTTACCAGAAAGATGTCAGGTAGGAGAAGGCCAAGAGCTTCTTTTCTCTTGTTCCAGATGGAAGTTACAGAAAGGCAGAACCGATGGAAGGTTAGAAAAAGTTGCTTTGTGTTGGTAAGAACAGTTTGAGGGTGGACTTTGTGAACCAGAGAGATGGTGTGCTCCCCATCCTTGGATCTGCTCCAGCAGAGGCTTCATGGCCATCCTTCAGGGAGGCTTCATTCTGGGTTCCTGCCCTGAGCAAAAGGTTGGACTGGATGGCCTCATGGGAGCCTTCCAGAGTGACCCTGTGCTAACCAGGAGAACCTGGCCCCTGCCGGGCCAAGGTGTGGGATGACTTCCAGGCAGACTGCCACCCCTTCGCCTCCCAACCCAGGGATCAAAGGGGGCCTTAATGAAAAGATGGTCTGGATCACCATCCGCATTTGCTGAGCAGTTCTGCCTGCCTCTTTTGCCCCCCACCCCCGGGGACCATCATCGCCACTCGCCCTAACCCAAAGGCCTGCCGCCTTCTCTCCCCCTCCCTGCCCTCCCTCCAAATATATTCCAAACCGAACTTTTCTTGCAGGGTTCTGTAGTCCACTTCACCTGCCCCCCCCCCCGGCCCCCCATTCCTAGGAGAGGCTGCGTAAGAGGTCTGAGACCTCATGGCTCCTTTCATCAAGGACTTCTGGTGAGCATCAAGGCTCCAGGGGAACCCAAGCTGGCCTCCTTGGGGTTAGGGCAACGGTCTGGCCCACATTTTTACCATCTGCAGAGCTGTTAGACTGCAGTTCCCATGATCCCCACCCAGAAATGCCCAAGCTGATGGTAACAGCTGCACCCTGGATGCATAAGGGTTGCTTTTCAGATGCCATTTCCTTTTCGGATTATTTCCTTTTAATGTCTTTAAAATTTAACCAGACACAACATGCATATATATTCACCACCCTATTTCTTTAGGGATTAAGAACCATTATGTAAAGTGCCAAAAATGAGAAAGGTATAATAAGCCAAAGAAATTAATGATAAGATAAACAAGAGGAAGCGTAGCTAAATCAAACTGATATCCACAAAAAGCATTCACTACGCCTGGCCATACCTTTTATCCTTGCAAACCACCCTTGTTTTTACCCTAACCACATATCACTCGATGCATTGCCTTTTGTGCTCACCTCTCTCCTTCTGAGGAGCTCATCAACTTCATATAAACGTGACTTTCTTGGCCTTCTTTTTCCTCTCAAGCTCTCCCTTCATATAGACAGTGGGTTTTGTGGTCCTCATTCATGCTGTCCACACTGCCAAGCCACCCCCGTGCGTCCCTTGTTTGGATTTAGTCAGCATTCATTTAGCACCCGTTCATTCTTTGCTCCCTTCCTTCTTGTTCTACCCCACACACTGCTTAAGTACCCCTTTCCCACGGCCTTCATTCTGATGTTCCTCATGACAAACCCAACTCTTTTTTCCTTGTAACAGAATGGACAGAAATATGCTGTTACACATAGCCAATTTTTTTTTGGACAAATATTTATTCCTTGCACCAGATCACATACTACCTTCTACAGTACCAGCCTTTGTATATCCTAAAGTTTCTCCATTTTCTCCATCATTTCCCAAGGCACATCTACCAAGACACACAAATTCATCTCTTTGCCCTAGTTCTTGCCATTTATGTATCACTTGCAATCCTTCACTTCGTTTTCCTGTCAAATGCAACTGTCTTGGTCTTTAATACGTTAATTTCCAAGCCCATGCCCTTCACTGTGTCATCCAATCCATAGGTGTCCCGTGCAAACTGTGATAATGAAGCAAGTGACAAAATGTGCATCGCAGTGTCATGGCACGAACTCTGGCCTTTTGTCCCTGTGTCCCAACATCAGCTGCAAGTACGTAAGTCATGAGGTTGGTGCCAGGAGATGCATTTCCTCTTTGCCCTCCGCCCCCCGCCCCCGCAAATGCCTGGGGCAGAGACTACCTAAAATCTGCTGCCAGTCATTCAGTTTCTCAGCCAACAACGCAGCATCATTTGTACACAAAATGATATGCACATTCATGGCCATGGCCAACACCCCTCTAATGTCACTGCAGGCATTCCTTGTACATTTACCCAGAAATCCAGCAAACCACAAAGAGTCGCTGAATGGCCTTCTTTTGTTCCCTGCTCAGGGCTGAGCCATTCCATCACGTCACGCCCACCCCCCACCGCTCTTACTGTGTCCTTCAGCAACCCAACTCCATAACCGTACAACGCATTCCATAATTCAAGCCTATTTGCTTTACTATAGATTTCCTCCAATTCCCAAATGTGCCATAAACTTCCTTGCTCATATTAACATGTTTACAACGACCTGCTAAAGAGCAAGCAATGGGCGGACACATTCCCTGCACAGCATAGAGCCGTGCTGCCCTTCCCAAATCCTGCCCTCCGCCCAGAACCCTGCCCAAGCCCTTCCCAGGCAGATGCAAAGGGCAACGCCCCCCACCCTCTTGGCCCCCTCTCTCTTTGCAGAGGGAAGGGACAAATGCCATTTTCCAGCCGTCAGGTGCAGATGTGGTCACCCTGCCCAGTCAGCCAGGTGCGCTGCTCCCGCGGAAGCAAACCGCATCCACATCTTAACCTTTCCCGAGGGACAGCATCAACACCCGCAGCCTTATCTTTTTTCCACGGTCTTCACAGCATCAGTGACTGGCTTCCCATTATTTTTTCTTGAGTGCCAAGATTTATAGCATTTGTTTCTACTCCACCCTGGGACACATCATTATCACGGCTGTACAGATCTCTCAAATGCTCTGCCTAGCATCCCCTCCCCTCAATTTTATCTCAAATCCTTTCATAACTCCATTCTCCATTCTGCTCACTCTGCAGGAGGGCCTGTCTAGCTCCTCTTCACTCACTTCCATGACAACTTTTTATTTCCCTGAAAGCCACCCGGCATCCTCTCCACCTCTTTCAGTCCTAGCTGGTCTTTGCTCTCTTTGGCTACGAGTTTGGCAGCTCTCTTGACTCTCTGTGCACATCATGCAATTGCCCTCATTCTTTGCAGCACCCTTTCATGTGCATTTTCCCCTCATCCACAGCCTTCCCCACTCCCCCCCCCCATCCCACTGGGACAACTCCCCTCACCTCTGTGGTATTCGGCAGCATAACCCTTTTGTCTGACGCCCACTTTTCATGCACACCTTTGCGAGATTAATCGGCTACTTTTCCATACTGGACTCCTATTTCCCGCTCCTGCAGTTGTTCCACTTCCACTCCAGTTCCTCCAATTCCTTCCTCTTCTTCATAACCATTTCCCCAGCACTCCACCCTTGATGCTTCCAAAGAACATCCTGTTTCCCATTCGGAACCTCTCGTTGTCCTTCTGTCCTCTATCCTATTACTGCCCTCACTCTTTCATCGTAAACAGTCAAAGCAATCTTATTTTTAAATTTCTGTCTCTTCCATTACCATAGATGCGTATGAATAGATTTACACTTAAGCCACGTTTTCAAAGCAAACAGAGCCTTTTCTAAACAGATAGTTACAGAATTGTCACCGTTTCCATTCATTCTCAAGTCTCCCAAGAGCCTAGTCATTTTTTCTGTACCTAGCAGAATAATTCCCCCCCGCCCCCCGCCGATCACATCGCACCAGAGTGTTGTGCAGGCTTTGCCGAAACTCATCCCCGGCTCCTCCATGATCACCAGTCCCTTGAACCTAAAGTGCAGTACTCTCTCCTAGATTCTCCCTCCAGGCTGGACTGGAAACAGACCTCACCGGCATTCAGAGACACAAGAGCTCAGAGAAGTAGAAGGCAATGAAGCTGTTTATCTATCTATCTATCTATCTATCTATCTATCTATCTATCTATCTATCTATCTATCTATATCATATTTCTATGACCACCCATCTCCCCCACATGGGGGACCCTGGGCAGTTCACAATAAAAACAATTTAAAAGTCAATAAAATCATAAATAATACCAGTCGTCAGTAAATATATAAAATACAGTCAAATCCAAATGATGGTAGATTTAATTCCACCCATAAGGGGATAAGACCGGCCCCAGTAGGACTAGGCAACCAACCAGCCCCAAGAATGGCTCTTCCTGTCCCCACTCCAAGCCTGGTAGCAGAACCAGGTCTTTAGCTGTTTTCTGAAGTCCAGGAGGGAGGGGGGGACAGAGTTGCAGTTGCAGCTGGCTTAGAAATGCCCACGTATTAGTAAACTCAAGGCTCGTGTCTCTGGGCCCCTTTCTTCCACAAGCCACTTCTGCTTGGGGCAGTTCCCACTTGGCTCTCGATTGGTAATGGCCAGATAGGACGTCAAGATGGTTTCCTCTGATGGTGAGGAAACTAGCGGTCCCATAGACTAGTCTTAGGATCAGGTTCTGAGCTAGGCTTAGCTACCTACCTGCTATGGATAAGGACCAGTTTGGGTTTGCCCCACAGCCCATTGCATGAATCATGTCAAATTCACAAAGTGCCCTTTCTTGGTTTGGTGCCCACAGTGGACTGGACTACACCTCCTGTAGGCATGCTGGCTGGCGAGGAGGAGAGTTGCAGTCTTATGCGGGTGGTGGAAGGCTCCGGCAGGGATCTGGTTACAGTACTCTTGAGAGAGCGTCCATCTCTCCTGGCTGGCCCCTGATCCAGAGGCTGGGCAGCTCTGTGGGCATCTCCTGTTCTGCATTCCAAGGAGACCAAAGAGCTGGTTTAATTGCTTTGCAAAAGCCACCCTTAAGTTAAGTGTGTTTTGCCAAGGATCCTTAACCATCCAAACTTTTCCCTTTTGTTAGCTTGTTAAAAAGGCTGCCTCAAATATGCAAGTTTCAGCATATTTGGTGGGAGGAGGGCTGGGCGATTCTCTTCCAGACATCTTCCAACTGCCGAATTGGATTTCTTGTGAGTTGTCGCTGCATCAAGTGTGTCCATGACTTTGCAATTTTTTGTCTGAAGGTGTGAATTCTAGATGGAATGATGTACAGGCAGTCCTCACTTAACGACCTCAATTGAGACTGGAATCTCGGTTGCTAAGTGAAGTGGTCATTAAGCAAATCCAACCCAATTTTACAAACTTTTTTGCGGTGGTCATTAAGCAAATCACTGCAGTCATTAAGCAAACCACGTGGTCGTTAAGCAAATCACATGGTTCCCCTTTAATTTTGCTTGCCAGAAGCCAGCCAGGAAGGTTGAAAATGGCAATCATATGACCATGGGATGCTGCGACAGTCGCAAGTGTGAGCACTGCTTGTAAGATTTTTTAGCACGGTCATAAGTCTGAACCATCACTAAACGAATGGTCATTAAGTGAGGACTACCTGTACATTGAGAAACTCCCCCATCATGCATGGCTGTCTATTTTTGGTTGATCCAGACAGACAGGTTGGTTGGTTGGTTGGTTGGTTGGTCATTCACTTGGACACCGCCTGACCCCCATCGACACTGGGCGGCCCACAGAATAAATCAATTAGTACATTATTCCAAACTAATGATTGATAGCATCTTCTTGAGTCATCCAACCATCCCCAAGCCAAAATAGCAGTAATGTGAACAGGCTTTACACTATTTCATTGATGGCTGGGGGATAGTATGAGGACACCATAAGTCAGAAATGAGCACGTCACAGATTTTACTCAGTCTCATCTTCTGTGTTGTTCCTCTGGGCCCACCTCTTTCCCAGACCCCAAAAATCTCACCTTTAATGCCCAAATGAAACTTTAGACCAGTGTTTCTCAACCTTAGCCACTTCAAGCTCTGTGGACTTCAACTCTCAGAATTCCCCAGCCAGTCCACACAGCTTGAAGTGGCTAAGGTTGAGAAACACTGCTTTAGACCTACCCCAATGCAGATCTGAATAATGCATACTGTATATACAGTACTTACCATCTAGCTGATGGCCCTCCATGCCTTTTGGCTGGAGGTTGGCTCAGATATGTCGACGAAGATTCTCAGTCATCCAGGTGGAATTGTCTGTAGGTTGAGTCATGGCAACTGGATTTCCTTCTTTTTGGTTGAAACTTTTCATTGCTTGTCCAAGCAGCTTCTTCAGTCTGGGCAAAGGTTGGTGAGGGGACCCCATATATGTCTTCCAGGGTGGCTGCATTGTCCCTACACCTGAATGGTTGGCTGTTGACCATTCAGGTGTAGGCCACTCTTAAGACCACCAAGAAGGCCACACTTAATGATCCACTTGGAGATGAACAAAGGATTTAGGAGTAAGACATCCCAAAAGCAATCCACACCTCCATGGCACAGTTAACAGGTGGAGGGACAATGCAGCCATCCCGGAAGACATATGTGGGGTCCCCTCACTAACCTTTGCCCAGACTGAAGAAGCTGCTTGGACAAGCAGCGAAACATTTCAGCCAAAAAGAAGGAAATCCAGTTGCCATGACTCAACCCACAGACATTGGCTCAGATGGTAGTTTCGTTTTGAAACATACATGTTGTTTTGCAGATGTCCATTTTTTAAAACTACATCTTAGTCATGGGGGGAGATGGCAAGAGGAGAAAGGAAAGCGATATTGAACGCTCCTATGGTAGCCAACAAGTGGACATAGAAGGAGACGACGGCTTGATCTTTTGTGCCATTTTGAACAAGCTTCCTTTTGCCAGGAGTCTTCAGTGGAGGAGGAGTTAAGAATTTGGTCTGGTGGATCTTTCATTTTCCATTTCTTTTCCCCTTCTGAAGTTGGGTAAACCAATTTAAATGAAAACAAATCAATTGCGTAGCGTGGTATGAATATATGTGACTAAGTTTGCGAGTGACTAATATTCATGTAAATTCTTCCTTTTCTTTTCTTCCACCTTTTTCTTTTGGCAAATGATTCAAAAGGAAGCTTTGGTGGGGGAGGAGCAGGAAGTTTCAAGGACCGATTCTGCGGCAGGAGATGCAGGGAGATGCTTGCTAAGGGGAGAGGGTAGTTCCTGGGAGCCGCACTCCAGGAGGTTCCTGGCCCCGATCCGGCTGTTAGGGGAACCCACTCAGTTTTGCAAGGAGCAAGGTTGGGACCCCCTTTTTCTTGTTCCCCCCTCACCTTCCTCCTAAGTAGACCTTCTCACATGCAGTAATTCTCAGGCTACACCTCTGTGAGTTTGGGGCAAAGCTGCTGGTCACGGGCATCATCTGGAGGGCACTTTCTATTTACAGAAATCTGCAGCTCTCACGAATTACAGAAGGGTTTCCTTTCAAGATTAAATGGAATTTGGTGCAATCCTGTTAAAGTACTGTGGTATTCCTGCTCAGTAAAGCCAATTCCTGCATAGCCTGATTAACCCCTGCACCAACACCGGTTCACACACAGCAGCTTTTTCCCGGTCTATAGAAGCAGACTAATCCTTCAAGTTCCTTTTCTTTTGAGTTTTAACTCACTGATCCCAGGTGCTGCATGACACTTTCTAGGATGCTTCCAGGTGGGGAGCAGTGAGTGCCGCCATCAAAACGCATTCTGCAGCAACTCATCCTTTGTATTTTGAAGGGTTTCTTTCTGCTAAGATGAAAGAGGAAAGGGGCAGTGGGAAAGGGTGGTCAAGCTTGACTCCTGGAGTCAAACATGTCCATGGAGTCTTTCAGGCAACCTGCCTTCTCCTGGGAGGTTCTCACTTTCCAGTCTACCCTACAGCCCTGAGATTTCCTGGTAGCCCCTTATACTAGCCACATCTTAACCCGCTTAATTTGGGGGTGGGGGAAACCATCCCAAAGTTACTGATGGGAGCTGTCAAATGGAAAGTAACCTCATCTCAAGCCATCTGAAAATTTACTGAAACAATCCCAGACTCTGGGTGAAGTAAAACATCTCAAGAGCAAACTAGCTTCATGAAATCATCATCATTTCCTACAGAAATTATTTCCCAGGCACTCTAGTGTGGAGTTCTTGGTGCTCTCCAAGCTTGGTTATTGGCTGGCAGACATTTCATTACCCAACTAGGTAAAAGCATCAGTGCTAGTGAGTGTGGGGTTTGCTCCTTGTTTATATGCAGTGGCTTGCCCTGCCTGTGTTGGTGGGGAGTGGTTTCCTCCTTGGTAGTTCCTTGATTAGGGTATTATTTTCTGCTTGATTGTTTGTCTGCTGTTAATCCCTGCTTATCTGGATTTTGGCTGCTGGTGTTCTGCTCTTTTTGTTTCCTTCTTAGCTTTTTTATCATCTCTTTTGAATGGTGTGTAAATGTGGTTTATCTCTATGTGTCTGTTGATGGCTGCTTTGTCTGAGTGCCAAGCTTCCAGGAATTCCCTCGCATTTTGGATTTAGTTGGTCTAAGATGCTCACAGTTTCCCAGTTGAAACTATGGCTGAGTCTGTCCATGTGTTGTGAAAACAATACCCTAATCAAGGAACTATGAAGGAGAAAACCACTCCCCACCAACACCGGCAGGGCAAGCTACTGTATATAAGCTGGGAGCAAATCCCCCACACTCACCAGCACTGATGATGTTGCCTGGTCAGGCAATGAAATGTCTGCCAGCAACTCACCAAGCTCAGAGAGCACCAAGGACCCCATAGTTCAACCCTGCGCCACAGAGATTCCCTTCTATTGGGACTGTAGTGTGGTTTGCCCAGGAGAGCTTTCCATCGATGAGTGAAAGCGGTGATTTCGCTGCTGCTGCTGCTGCTCCTGTGGCAGGCACCCACCTCGGTTCTAACATGCCACGTTCCTTTTGATTCGCCACCTTGATGGCTTTGATGCTGAGCGAGGGCCCGAAGTCACATAAGTACCAATAAAAACTGCACGATGGAGGTACCCCCGACCTGCCATTGGCTCATGGCCTCTGGATGCTTTGGAGGAAGCCCAGACTGGTCGGGTGGTAAGGCCGGCTCTCCTGTCTAGCGCAGAGCGAGCCCTGGAGGTCGAGCCGTGAGTAAAGCCGCCCGGATCAGAAGACACACAGCCAGGTCAGGGACCAGCCTGCCCGCCAGCTGTTTGGCAGTGCCTCCCACAAGGCTTCTGCCGCCTTCGCTGAGTTTCCTGGGACGCTCCTTGGTGCCTGTCCAGAACTGCCACCAGCTCCTCCCAGGAGCTGTTCTGAATGTCGGAGGGAGAGTCGTACTCTGGCTCTCCCTGAATGCCTTTTGGACTCTGAAGCAGGAAAGGGAAAAACATTAGCGCCAGGCAAGTGCTGGGAAACGGCCAGCCAAGCAGTGTGCCATCCAGAACTGCCTCCAAGCCAGCTGGTGGCGAGGGGAGATGCCAGCTTGGGAGGGGGGAAATCGGTCCTGCTCTTTGTGCCTTGAATCAAAGCCCGCTAGTGCAAAAGGAAGCGTGGGGAGACCTCCCGTTTCACACACTCCAGGCCAGGGAGAGTTTCACAACAGGGGGACCAAACTGTTCGCACAGGCCGATGATTGAGAAAGGTTGGAAAAGCCAGTCCCCACGTTGTAAGCTGTGCCTCGGTGGGGAGGCTGATGCTCCCAGCTCAACTGCCCCCTCCCCTGGGCTGCCCTGCCACACCCGCCACGTTCCCTTCGGCTGCTTCTGGGCAGGCCGGCCATGCATTGGGGGGGCGTCTCCATGGTGGCCAGTCCCCCAGCAGTTGCCACCAGCTCACACTCGATCTCACTGGGCATCCCCATCCACAATTTTCAGCGCCAGCCAACCATCGCTGGGCTGATGCTCATCACTGAAGAAATGCCCTGGGCGTCTCCTCCCAAGGACCCTAAGAATCACCGGGGAGAAATAATCCAGACCTGGGCCAGAAGCCCCCCTAGGGAGGGGCTTTCAGTCTTTAGGGTTAGCATTGACCATAATTATCCGGTACTATTCTCTCCCTGATCACCTAAATACGTTGGGTATGAAGGAGGGGCTTTAGGAGTTGGGGAATTTTTACCACTGCTGCCCGGGGACTCCACAGGACGCAGTCAAGAATGTCAAGATGTCAGCCACAAGGGTGTGATCGAAGCCCTGTCCATTGTTGGGGGTGTTACACGACACAGCTCCAGTCGCAGCACCCCAGCCAGCACCTCAACTCTTCTGACCCCATCCTATGGACACCCTTGTCTGATACAGAATTTTGGCATTGGCTCTACAGCTTTCCACTTTTCGCCTTTTTTGGGTCAAAGTAGAAGAAAAATGTATAGGGACGCAGTGGCGCTGCGCGTTAAACCGCTGAGCTGCTGAGCTTGCCGATCGGAAGGTCGGCGGTTCGAATCCGCGTGACAGGGTGAGCTCCCGTTGCTAGTCCCAGCTCCTGCCAACCTAGCAGTTCGAAAACATGCAAATGTGAGTAGATTAATAGGTACTGCTTCGGCAGGCAGGTAACGGCGTTCCGTGTAGTCATGCCGGCCACATGACCACGGAAGTGTCTACGGACAAACGCCGGCTCTTCGGCTTTGAAACGAAGATGAGCACCGCCCCCTAGAGTCGGACACAACT